>NC_071333.1:3383586-3703586 GCF_010183535.1 Caenorhabditis remanei | reverse complement strand
AGAGTTATCCAGAGCAACAGGGCTCAACTGAAAGCCATAAAAAATGTGAAACCCTTTTCCTTGAACATTTGAGTACTGATTGAACTGCAGGTAGAATTGTTACGTGAGTGGCCGATTGCTTCTTGCATTTGAATAAACGCCTCTATAAACTTTTTGTTTTCAAAACCCAATTCCAAAGGTCTTCCGGGTACTGTCTTTCCACAATAATCATTATGAACATTTTTCAAGCCATATGGTTTGAAATTGAACGGAGACGTTTTTTTGAGAGCCATTGTATGCTTCCACAGATACCAATCCCAAAAATATACGTCTAGGCATTTTACTGGTAGATGCAGTGCGTCAGTGAACATGCTATTTCGAGTCATTACTGATGCAGCTTGGACTTTGTCGAAAATTTCGATTTTGTTGCCTATGCCAGAAAATTTTCATATTTTTGTAGGTAATTCGGTGCTCATTTTTTGTTCATAAACGTTAGTTTTGAACTGAATTCTATTGATGTATGCCGTTTTTCTGGGTATGCACAAATTTCAAGTCAAATGAAATATTTTTAATTCTGGAGCTTTGCTCTTTATTCAAATCACACTCAATTATACAATACGGATAGGGAGGTCTCTACACTTGTTCTTCTTTACTCAATAACTACTTTCTTCTCGATGATCTTGAACACGATTGGTGAAGTTGGATGACAATCAGGAATGGCGGAATCCAGAATCATCCGAACTGATTTGTGGTCCTTGGATTGATCCTTCTGAATCTTGACAAGCCGCGACAACACATGTCCCATCCATTGTTGTTTTGGATCATATAGGGAACATGGGTCGAGATGCTGAAAATGTATTATGAGTATAAACTACTATATTCAGAAAAAAACTTACGTATTTCTCTTTCGCCTCAATCATCGTCTGGTGTCTTGTATCGAATGGCTGAAATCCGGCAACTACATTCATGTAATAGACTGTGCTAATGTAATCATCAATTGGTCCATAAACCTTAGTTTTCATGACATTCAGAGAAGTGTTCGTCGAGTTATAGTGACATTTTAGGCAAGACTTTTTAGTTGCACTATTTCCGAAATCAATCAAATTAAAGACGAGATGCTGAAAAGTGTATAAACTGATTTAATTGAACTCTAACGTCAAGAACTCACTCCATTCGTCAATTTCATCATCAAATTGTATCCCTGAATGTCACGATGATAGAAACCAAGTCGGTGAAGAATATCGAGAGCTCGGAAAATAGAAGTCGTCAGGCGAAGAACATTCGAGTTTCTGAACATCTTTCTCGGGTTTCTACTCAGGATATCAGCAACAGCTTCTCCTGAGTCACTCATGACTGAAAAAAAGTTAGTTTCTACAGAGTTGCAATAGTAATTTGAACTCACCGATATACTTAAAATTTTTTATCGAATAATGATCAAAAATTTGTGGGAAGCAGTTTTCACCGAGACAACATTTCAGAATGAGGACTTCATTATTATACTTTTCATTGGTTTCAGTTGATCTTGCAATCTTCACGACCTTCGTGAACTCTTTCTCACCGATCGTCTTGATCTGAAACACGGTCGCGAAGCTTCCAGTGTTTATTTTGTCACCGAGTAGGTACTTGTTTTCAATAATTCTGCCATGTGGCATATCGATCGACTCCCTGGAAATTGATTAGAATTTAAAAAAATTGAATTCTGTGAAAAATACCCATTTTTCGCGATTGGGGACACCTGACTTAGTTATAAGATCAACAAATTCTTTTTTGAACAGCAAATTAGTTACTCTGTCTATTACGGTTAAAAAAAATTTGAAAACGCTTACGATAAAGCTTATTTTGGGATTGGTGCCCGCCATGAAATTTCACTACCAACTAGACCTTTTGGGAGCGCATTTGTGGCGGTTAGCTAGAGTTATATAAGAAAAAAAGTATGTTTACTGAATAGCCCTATCCTAAAGCTACCAAAGCCACTTTTCAAAATTTTCAAAATCTCACATCGACATACATTTTTCATGCATCAAAAAACGCAACTTTTCTGAATTTTTGCAAAATGACCTCTTTTGCGAACTGTTTCATGCCTCAATAACAAACTTTTTCAAAAACCTAATGTTAGCTTTTCATAGCCGAAGACTTTTCCTACAGATTCCAGCAACCCGCGCGTTGCTACCTAACCTAGATGTCTCAAAAAATCGCCCCAAAATCTCTAAAAATACTTACATTTTTTAGTTAGCAGTGGACGGTGGCGGACGTATGGCCGGTGGGAAGACAACGAGCAAAGATGGGCAAGAGGACCAAGGAGCGAGCACCAAGTGGCCGACGGCAGAAGCTGGGAATGATTGAATTTTCGAAAAATGACCCGGGATGGGAGGGGGGGAGGTGACCCGGTCATCGGGGGGTCGGGTCATCGGGGGGTCGGGTCACCGGGGGGTCGGTCACAGTCATGGCATCAAGTTCATTGGGCATGATCCTTGTAGGGTCCCCTTGTAGGTCCTAATTAGGTCATGACCCAAATTAATTAGGTCATGACCCAAATTAATTAGGTCATGACCCAAATTAATTAGGTCATGACCCAAATTAATTAGGTCATGACCCAATTTAATTAGGTCATGACCCAAATTAATTAGGGCATGACCCAAATCCTCAAATAAGGTCATGACCCAATTTAATTAGTTCATGACCCAAATCCTCAAATTAGGTCATGACCCAAATCCTCAAATTAGGTCATGACCCAAATCCTCAAATTAGGACATGACCCAAATTAATTAGGTCATGACCCAAATCCTCAAATTAGTTCATGACCCAAATTGATTAGGTCATGACCTTTCAAAAGGGAAGTTGGAAGAAAGAAGAAGGAAGTAAATTTTTGAAAAAGGAAGTCGGAAGAAAGAAGGCGGAAGTTAATTTTGAAAATGACAAATTTGAGGAAATTTGAGGAAGTTCTCCCGTCATCACTGAAAACGAACTTTGGCGTTGTTTTCATAGAAATTTCATCAAAAACCACCAATATTCCACCGATATTCCGTCGAAAATGAAACACTTTGTGAAAATTTTACACACAGAATTCGGAAGTGGCAAAAAAATTTCGAGGGAACGCCGGAAGCGGGAAGTCGGAAGTGAATTTTCTATACAGGAAGTCGGAAGAAGGAGAATTTCTATACAGGAAGTCGGAAGAACTACATTTTCCCCCGGAAAAACGATTAATGTTGATCGAAATCATTCGCAAAATAAAAGGAACTTAATTTTTTCAACTAAAAAATATTCCTCTGATCTTCGAAGAGAATAAAAAGTTTTCATTTAATTCTCGGAAAATGAAGAGTAAATCTTAAATTGTTAGATTATTGTTGTGCGAAAGACAAATAACAAAAATCCATGTTAGGTACCAAAATTGTGAAAATCTAGATTTTCAGATGTCTAAAAACTGGAAATCAAGATGCTTCCCTGGTTACAATATATTTTTCTAGAAATTCTTTAATACTATGTAGTTAAAAAACATTGTGTCGCTCACCGTTATGTAATCCGCCACAAATGCGCTCCCAAAAGGTCTAGTTGGTAGTGACATTTCATGGCGGGCACCAATCCCAAAATAAGCTTTATCGTAAGCATTTTCAAATTTTTTTTAACCGTAATAGATAGAGTAACTAATTTGCTGTTCAAAAAGATATTATTGAGATATCTGGAAAGTTCAGATTGCAAAAAAAATTGTCTGCTTCAACTTCTGTAATTAGCAAATAGGTTTTGACTTGATTTGAAAATGGAATTCCTTCCTTCGACTTCCTTCTTCCTTCTTCCGGGCTTTTTTTCACTTCCTTCTTCCCTCTTCCCACTTCCGCTTTGAAAATTTTACTTCCTTCTTCCTTCTTCCGACTTCCTGTTTAGAAAATTCACTTCCAACTTCCCGCTTCCGGCTTTCCCTCGAAATTTTTTTGCCACTTCCGAATTCTGTGTGTAAAATTTTCACAAAGTGTTTCATTTTCGACGGAATATCGGTGGAATTTTGGTGGTTTTTGATGAAATTTCTATGAAAACAACGCCAAAGTTCGTTTTCAGTGATGACGGGAGAACTATTTCCTCAAATTTGTCATTTTCAAAATTAACTTCCGCCTTCTTTCTTCCGACTTCCTTTTTCAAAAATTTACTTCCTTCTTCTTTCTTCCAACTTCCCTTTTGAAAGGTCATGACCTAATCAATTTGGGTCATGAACTAATTTGAGGATTTGGGTCATGACCTAATTAATTTGGGTCATGTCCTAATTTGAGGATTTGGGTCATGACCTAATTTGAGGATTTGGGTCATGACCTAATTTGAGGATTTGGGTCATGAACTAATTAAATTGGGTCATGACCTTATTTGAGGATTTGGGTCATGCCCTAATTAATTTGGGTCATGACCTAATTAAATTGGGTCATGACCTAATTAATTTGGGTCATGACCTAATTAATTTGGGTCATGACCTAATTAATTTGGGTCATGACCTAATTAATTTGGGTCATGACCTAATTAGGACCTACAAGGGGACCCTACAAGGATCATGCCCAATGAACTTGATGCCATGACTGTGACCGACCCCCCGGTGACCCGACCCCCCGGTGACCCGACCCCCCGATGACCGGGGTCACCTCCCCCCCCTCCCCCCCCCTCCCATCCCGGGACATTTTTCGAAAATTCAATCATTCCCAGCTTCTGCCGTCGGCCACTTGGTGCTCGCTCCTTGGTCCTCTTGCCCATCTTTGCTCGTTGTCTTCCCACCGGCCATACGTCCGCCACCGTCCACTGCTAACTAAAAAATGTAAGTATTTTTAGAGATTTTGGAGCGATTTTTTGAGACATCTAGGTTAGGTAGCAACGCGCGGGTTGCTGGAATCTGTAGGAAAAGTCTTTGGCTATTAAAATCTAACATTAGGTTTTTGAAAAAGTGGGTTATTGAGGCATGAAACAGTTCGCAAAAGAGGTCATATTGCAAAAATTCAGAAAAGTTGCGTTTTTTGATGCATGAAAAATGTATGTCGATGTGAGATTTTAGAAATTTCAAAAAGTGGCTTTGGTAGCTTAAGGATAGGGCTATTCAGTAAACATACTTTTTTTTGATATAACTCTAGATAACCGCCACAAATGCGCTCCCAAAAGGTCTAGTTGGTAGTGAAATTTCATGGCGGGCACCAATCCCAAAATAAGCTTTATCGTAAGCGGTTTCAAATTTTTTTAAACCGTAATAGATAGAGTAACTAATTTGCTGTTTAATATAGTAAAACTGTTGTTCTTATAACTAGGTTGGCTAGATGTCTTCAATCGCGAAAAATGGGTATTTTTCACAGAATTCAATTTTTTTAAATTTTAATTAATTTCCAGGGAGTCGATCGATATGCCACATGGCAGAATTATTGAAAACAAGTACCTACTCGGTGACAAAATAAACACTGGAAGCTTCGCGACCGTGTTTCAGATCAAGACGATTGGTGAGAAAGAGTTCACGAAGGTCGTGAAGATTGCAAGATCAACTGAAACCAATGAAAAGTATAATAATGAAGTCCTCATTCTGAAATGTTGTCTCGGTGAAAACTGCTTCCCACAAATCTTTGATCATTATTCGATAAAAAAATTTAAGTATATCGGTGAGTTCAAATTACTATTGCAACTCTGTAGAAACTAACTTTTTTTCAGTCATGAGTGACTC
This sequence comes from Caenorhabditis remanei, assembly GCF_010183535.1. Lineage (NCBI taxonomy): Eukaryota > Metazoa > Nematoda > Chromadorea > Rhabditida > Rhabditidae > Caenorhabditis > Caenorhabditis remanei. The sequence continues at coordinate 3,697,933 of NC_071333.1, read as the reverse complement.
AGGAGAAGCTGTTGCTGATATCTTGAGTAGAAACCCGAGAAAGATGTTCAGAAACTCAAATGTTCTTCGCCTGACTTCTTCTATTTTCCGAGCTCTCGATATTCTTCACCGACTTGGTTTCTATCATCGTGACATTCAGGGATATAATTTGATGATGAAATTGACGAATGGAGTGAGTTCTTGACGTTAGAGTTCAATTAAATCAGTTTATACACTTTTCAGCATCTCGTCTTTAATTTGATTGATTTCGGAAATAGTGCAAGTGAAAAGTCTTGCCTAAAATGTCACTATAACTCAAGGAACACTTCTCTGAATGTCATGAAAACTAAGGTTTATGGACCAATTGATGATTACATTAGCACAGTCTATTACATGAATGTAGTTGCCGGATTTCAGCCATTCGATACAAGACACCAGACGATGATTGAGGCGAAAGAGAAATACGTAAGTTTTTTTTCTGAATATAGTAGTTTATACTCATAATACATTTTCAGCATCTCGACCCATGTTCCCTATATGATCCAAAACAACAATGGATGGGACATGTGTTGTCGCGGCTTGTCAAGATTCAGAAGGATCAATCCAAGGACCACAAATCAGTTCGGATGATTCTGGATTCCGCCATTCCTAATTGTCATCCAACTTCACCAATCGTGTTCAAGATCATCGAGAAGAAAGTAGTTATTGAGTAAAGAAGAACAAGTGTAGAGACCTCCCTATCCGTATTGTATAATTGAGTGTGATTTGAATAAAGAGCAAAGCTCCAGAATAAAAAATATTTCATTTAACAAAGTCTTATAAAAACAGGAAAATACCATAGGCAAAAAATTGAAATTCCAAACTGCATCAGTAATGACTCGAAATAGCATGTTCACTGACGCACTGCATCTACCAGTAAAATGCCTAGACGTATATTTTTGGGATTGGTATCTGCGGAAGCATACAATGGCTCTCAAAAAAACGTCTCCGTTCAATTTCAAACCATATGGCTTGAAAAATGTTCATAATGATTATTGTGGAAAGACAGTACCCGGAAGACCTTTGGAATTGGGTTTTGAAAACAAAAAGTTTATAGAGGCGTTCATTCAAATGCAAGAAGCAATCGGCCACTCACGTAACAATTCTACCTGCAGTTCAATCAGTACTCAAATGTTCAAGGAAAAGGGTTTCACATTTTTTATGGCTTTCAGTTGAGCCCTGTTGCTCTGGATAACTCTCTATTCGAAATGGTTGTGCAAACCAATGTCAGTATTCGTCTCGTCTTTAAAGAAAAAACACCAGAAAATAGTCTATATTGTGTTGTTGCTGCCGAGTTTGATGCCTTGATGGGTTTGGACACGCTGCGTAACGCTATACTTGACGCCACTGCACATTAACAACTCCACCCTACTTTTTCAGTCCTGTTCTTTCTAATTTCCGTTTTTTTTGCAAATTGTAATAGTTTGAACCGAGAATAATGTCTCGAGATTGTAATTAATCAGTGTTTTTTGAAAGTGTAATAATAAAGAAATTTAAAAATGTGAAGCCTATATTTGTTTTTGATGCACAAAGCTGCTAGGGGGCAAAGGTAATTAATCAAGCTGCCGCCCTCAACTTCATTATAAATCCATCTTCATGGAACCATTCCTATGAAAATAGAGGCGCCCAACGCACTCAGAAGCGCAGAGAAAAAGCAGCTTTTTGAGGACGGTGGTAATTAATCAAGCTGGCGCTTGTTAATAAAACCGGCTTCGTCAAATGCGTTTTGGTTTTTCTGTCTAACTGTCTGCGTCTCTATTGCATGGCCACTTCTCTTGCTTTTTACTCTCGTGTCACTGCGTCTCTATTGGCGGCCACTGCTCTCTTCATCTTTTGTCTGCGTCTCCGCAGGTGCCCGCTGCTCTCGTCGAATTTGATGGGCTCTTTTCTTCTTGTGGGTTAAAAAGTCTGAAAATGGTGGGTGATTTTTTGAGGAAGGGATTTTTTCTTATTCCTGTTAAGAGGGGGCTAATTCTAATTTGGTCATTTTACCATTTTTTGGAGAAAAATGCCCGTGTCGTCTGACTGGCTGGGTTTCTCTGTCTGACTTCTTGGGGGGGGGGGGGGGTATTATTCTTATTCATATCTACTGTGAATGGAGCAGCGCCAAGAGCACGTGGAGGATTTCGTGGAGGACGGGGGCGTTTCAACCCGTATTGATAAAATCTTATTTTTCTGTTTTCTTGCTATTCTTTAAGTTTCGCATTTTTTGTTTTTTTGTCACTTGTTTGTCTTTAAGAAAAAAAACTAAATCACAGAGCGAATTAGTCGAGGACTGTCTGAAATGTCGTAGTGAGTATTAGCCCGACATATTTCAGAACACGCGCGACTAGTCAGTTTTAAGTTAAAATAAGCGGGTACTGACATGTGCCACCGCCGCTTTACTGCTGTCTTGGAGACTATCAGAGCCAAACTTCAAACTGGCGCGTTTCTAGTGAGAACTAACTGGTAATAATGCTCATAAATCTTTATTCCAATCATCAAGTCAGAATCAATCAAATTTGACGGAAAACACACTTTCCCATGACACACTCATAAGGCTTCTCACAACCATGAGCATAACAGCCGTCGACGGTTGATCCATCGAGTCCAGTCGACGGTCCAGGGATAGGGTAACATCTTCCATGGATGCATTTTGACGAGAATCCACATGGCCGCCTGATGGCAGTGCAGTTGATGAGTCGCGAGTTGCCGGCCCAGGCGGAGACGGTGGAGATGGTGAGGAGCACGATGAGAAGGATCTGAAACAAGAATTATAGGATTATAATGCAAATGCGCTCCACCCTGAACTCACCATGAAAATCTTCATTATCAAACGAATATCAGGAAGTTCTCTAGAGAGAAAACTGTCGAATGATGATACTTTCCACTGACAGGGGTTGATATTTATAGGCCGTTTTCCTCTTATTTTTTCTGATTTTTCCCATACGCCCCTCTGGTAATGGGGAATCATAAAATATGGAAAGAGCGAATACTACGGACGATAAAATCGGAGGGTCGCATGAGAATTCGGAGAGGAAAAGAAGAAGGAAATCGGGCTCTGTTCGACAATAGCGGGACAATGGAGAACAAGCGGGACAATCCCCGAACAAGCGGGACAATCACCGATTGAACGGGAAGATTTTATCAATACGGGTTGAAACGCCCCCGTCCTCCACGAAATCCTCCACGTGCTCTTGGCGCTGCTCCATTCACAGTAGATATGAATAAGAATAATACCCCCCCCCCCAAGAAGTCAGACAGAGAAACCCAGCCAGTCAGACGACACGGGCATTTTTCTCCAAAAAATGGTAAAATGACCAAATTAGAATTAGCCCCCTCTTAACAGGAATAAGAAAAAATCCCTTCCTCAAAAAATCACCCACCATTTTCAGACTTTTTAACCCACAAGAAGAAAAGAGCCCATCAAATTCGACGAGAGCAGCGGGCACCTGCGGAGACGCAGACAAAAGATGAAGAGAGCAGTGGCCGCCAATAGAGACGCAGTGACACGAGAGTAAAAAGCAAGAGAAGTGGCCATGCAATAGAGACGCAGACAGTTAGACAGAAAAACCAAAACGCATTTGACGAAGCCGGTTTTATTAACAAGCGCCAGCTTGATTAATTACCACCGTCCTCAAAAAGCTGCTTTTTCTCTGCGCTTCTGAGTGCGTTGGGCGCCTCTATTTTCATAGGAATGGTTCCATGAAGATGGATTTATAATGACGTTGAGGGCGGCAGCTTGATTAATTACCTTTGCCCCCTAGCAGCTTTGTGCATCAAAAACAAATATAGGCTTCACATTTTTAAATTTCTTGATTATTACACTTTCAAAAAACACTGATTAATTACAATCTCGAGACATTATTCTCGGTTCAAACTATTACAATTTGCAAAAAAAACGGAAATTAGAAAGAACAGGACTGAAAAAGTAGGGTGGAGTTGTTAATGTGCAGTGGCGTCAAGTATAGCGTTACGCAGCGTGTCCAAACCCATCAAGGCATCAAACTCGGCAGCAACAACACAATATAGACTATTTTCTGGTGTTTTTTCTTTAAAGACGAGACGAATACTGACATTGGTTTGCACAACCATTTCGAATAGAGAGTTATCCAGAGCAACAGGGCTCAACTGAAAGCCATAAAAAATGTGAAACCCTTTTCCTTGAACATTTGAGTACTGATTGAACTGCAGGTAGAATTGTTACGTGAGTGGCCGATTGCTTCTTGCATTTGAATGAACGCCTCTATAAACTTTTTGTTTTCAAAACCCAATTCCAAAGGTCTTCCGGGTACTGTCTTTCCACAATAATCATTATGAACATTTTTCAAGCCATATGGTTTGAAATTGAACGGAGACGTTTTTTTGAGAGCCATTGTATGCTTCCGCAGATACCAATCCCAAAAATATACGTCTAGGCATTTTACTGGTAGATGCAGTGCGTCAGTGAACATGCTATTTCGAGTCATTACTGATGCAGTTTGGAATTTCAATTTTTTGCCTATGGTATTTTCCTGTTTTTATAAGACTTTGTTAAATGAAATATTTTTTATTCTGGAGCTTTGCTCTTTATTCAAATCACACTCAATTATACAATACGGATAGGGAGGTCTCTACACTTGTTCTTCTTTACTCAATAACTACTTTCTTCTCGATGATCTTGAACACGATTGGTGAAGTTGGATGACAATTAGGAATGGCGGAATCCAGAATCATCCGAACTGATTTGTGGTCCTTGGATTGATCCTTCTGAATCTTGACAAGCCGCGACAACACATGTCCCATCCATTGTTGTTTTGGATCATATAGGGAACATGGGTCGAGATGCTGAAAATGTATTATGAGTATAAACTACTATATTCAGAAAAAAAACTTACGTATTTCTCTTTCGCCTCAATCATCGTCTGGTGTCTTGTATCGAATGGCTGAAATCCGGCAACTACATTCATGTAATAGACTGTGCTAATGTAATCATCAATTGGTCCATAAACCTTAGTTTTCATGACATTCAGAGAAGTGTTCGTTGAGTTATAGTGACATTTTAGGCAAGACTTTTCAGTTGCACTATTTCCGAAATCAATCAAATTAAAGACGAGATGCTGAAAAGTGTATAAACTGATTTAATTGAACTCTAACGTCAAGAACTCACTCCATTCGTCAATTTCATCATCAAATTATATCCCTGAATGTCACGATGATAGAAACCAAGTCGGTGAAGAATATCGAGAGCTCGGAAAATAGAAGAAGTCAGGCGAAGAACATTTGAGTTTCTGAACATCTTTCTCGGGTTTCTACTCAAGATATCAGCAACAGCTTCTCCTGAGTCACTCATGACTGAAAAAAAAGTTAGTTTCTACAGAGTTGCAATAGTAATTTGAACTCACCGATATACTTAAATTTTTTTATCGAATAATGATCAAAGATTTGTGGGAAGCAGTTTTCACCGAGACAACATTTCAGAATGAGGACTTCATTATTATACTTTTCATTGGTTTCAGTTGATCTTGCAATCTTCACGACCTTCGTGAACTCTTTCTCACCGATCGTCTTGATCTGAAACACGGTCGCGAAGCTTCCAGTGTTTATTTTGTCACCGAGTAGGTACTTGTTTTCAATAATTCTGCCATGTGGCATATCGATCGACTCCCTGGAAATTAATTAAAATTTAAAAAAATTGAATTCTGTGAAAAATACCCATTTTTCGCGATTGAAGACATCTAGCCAACCTAGTTATAAGAACAACAGTTTTACTATATTAAACAGCAAATTAGTTACTCTATCTATTACGGTTAAAAAAAATTTGAAACCGCTTACGATAAAGCTTATTTTGGGATTGGTGCCCGCCATGAAATTTCACTACCAACTAGACCTTTTGGGAGCGCATTTGTGGCGGTTATCTAGAGTTATATCAAAAAAAAGTATGTTTACTGAATAGCCCTATCCTTAAGCTACCACAGCCACTTTTTGAAATTTCTAAAATCTCACATCGACATACATTTTTCATGCATCAAAAAACGCAACTTTTCTGAATTTTTGCAATATGACCTCTTTTGCGAACTGTTTCATGCCTCAATAACCCACTTTTTCAAAAACCTAATGTTAGATTTTAATAGCCAAAGACTTTTCCTACAGATTCCAGCAACCCACGCGTTGCTACCTAACCTAGATGTCTCAAAAAATCGCCCCAAAACCTCTAAAAATACTTACATTTTTTAGTTAGCAGTGGACGGTGGCGGACGTATGGCCGGTGGAAAGACAACGAGCAAGGATCGGCAAGAGGACCAAGGAGCGAGCACCAAGTGGCCGACGGCAGAAGCTGGGAATGATTGAATTTTCGAAAAATGTCCCGGGATGGGAGGGGGGGGGGGAGGGGGGGGAGGTGACCCCGGTCATCGGGGGGTCGGGTCATCGGGGGGTCGGGTCATCGGGGGGTCGGTCACAGTCATGGCATCAAGTTCATTGGGCATGATCCTTGTAGGGTCCCCTTGTAGATCCTAATTAGGTCATGACCCAAATCCTCAAATTAGGTCATGACCCAAATTAATTAGTTCATGACCCAAATTAATTAGGTCATGACCCAATTTAATTAGGTCATTACCCAAATCCTCAAATTAGGTCATGACCCAAATTAATTAGGTCATGACCCAATTTAATTAGGTGATGACCCAATTTAATTAGGTCATGACCCAATTTAATTATGTCATGACCCAAATCCTCAAATTAGGTCATGACCCAAATTAATTAGTTCATGACCCAATTTAATTAGTTTATGACCCAATTTAATTAGTTCATGACCCAAATCCTCAAATGAGGTCATGACCCAAATCCTCAAATTAGGTCATGACGCAAATTAATTAGGTCATGACCCAAATCCTCAAATTAGGACATGACCCAAATTAATTAGTTTATGACCCAATTTAATTAGTTCATGACCCAAATCCTCAAATGAGGTCATGACCCAAATCCTCAAATTAGGTCATGACGCAAATTAATTAGGTCATGACCCAAATCCTCAAATTAGGACATGACCCAAATTAATTAGGTCATGACCTTTCAAAAGGGAAGTTGGAAGAAAGAAGAAGGAAGTAAATTTTTGAAAAAGGAAGTCGGAAGAAAGAAGGTGAAAGTTAATTTTGAAAATGACAAATTTGAGGAAATTGTTCTCCAGTCATCACTGAAAACGAACTTTGGCGTTGTTTTCATAGAAATTTCATCAAAAACCACCAAAATTCCACCGATATTCCGTCGAAAATGAAACACTTTGTGAAAATTTTACACACAGAATTCGGACGTGGCAAAAAAATTTCGAGGGAACGCCGGAAGCGGGAAGTTGGAAGTGAATTTTCTAAACAGGAAGTCGGAAGAAGGAAGAAGGAAGTAAAATTTTCAAAGCGGAAGTGGGAAGAGGGAAGAAGGAAGTGAAAAAAAGCCCGGAAGAAGAAAGAAGGAAGTCGAAGGAAGGAATTCCGCACTGCTATGACCCAAATCCTCAAATTAGGTCATGAACCAAATCTTAATTGCTAATTAGGTTAGGGACTATTTTTAATTAGATCACAGCCTTATTGCTAATTAGTCAAGCTGATTTTCAAATTAAGTCAAAACCTATTTGCTAATTACAGAAGTTGAAGCAGACAATTTTTTTTGCAATCTGAACTTTCCAGATATCTCAATCATATCTTTTTGAACAGCAAATTAGTTACTCTATCTATTACGGTTAAAAAAAATTTGAAAATGCTCACGATAAAGCTTATTTTGGGATTGGTGCCCGCCATGAAATCTCACTACCAACTAGACCTTTTGGGAGCGCATTTGTGGCGGATTACATAACGGTGAGCGACACAATGTTTTTTAACTACATAGTATTAAAGAATTTCTAGAAAAATATATTGTAACCAGGGAAGCATCTTGATTTCCAGTTTTTAGACATCTGAAAATCTAGATTTTCACAATTTTAGTACCTAACATGGATTTTTGTTATTTGTCTTTCGCACAACAATAATCTAACAATTTAAGATTTACTCTTAATTTTCCGAGAATTAAATGAACACTTTTTATTCTCTTCGAAGATCAGAGGAATATTTTTTAGTTGAAAAAATTAAGTTCCTTTCATTTTGCGAATGATTTCGATCAACATTAATCGTTTTTCCGGGGGAAAATGTAGCTATTTTTGCTATTTTCAGTCAAATTTTCATCAAATAATCAGCAAATTTTAGATACTGGAAGGAATTCGTAGAGTTGATGCAGAGTCCGGTTACAAATTCAAAAAGTGAGCGGAGAAGGGAGAGAAGAGACGGTCCTTACGCAAATAGCATTTGTCTGAAAAAGTATTGAACTTTGTTTCCAAGAGAAGCATTAGAAGAAACAGAGAAAAACAAGTGAAGTTTAGCAGGTTTTTTTTTAGAAAAAGGTGAAGTTGAGCCTGGTGGCGAAATGTCTTGGAGCCAGATATCACACTCAGGGGCTTACAAGGGAAGTCTTTGAAGACGCCACTTTCAAATGACCTTTAAATTTGGTTATATGTATTTTCGGCCACAAGGAGTCCATTTCTGCAGTCGAAACTTTCTAAATGTCTCTGCGTACCGAGTTATGAGCTCTCAAAATTTTCATATAGACAAGCTTTTTCACATGGAATTCCTAACCTACAATTATTATACGCAAGATATACTCGGTTCTGCAACGTACAAGCACAGGTAACGCTGGGGAACACAAATGGAACCGCGCGGTGGCGTATATGCGGCCGATTCGGAATTCCATGTAAAAAAACTTGTGCATATGAAACGCTTGCGAACTCATATCCGGTCCCATTTTTGCATTTTAATTACGAAAATCTTAAAATTTTACTTTCTTCACCAAAAATTCCCAGTTTGAACTTTTTCACCTGTGAAACTATATTTTCTATGTTTCCTGCCTTAAACTTTTCTGTCGTCGGGACGAATCGATTCCTCGTTTTATTCTGATTTTTCCCCTGTTATTTTTCTATTTTGAAGTCTCTACACAAAATTATATTGAAGTGTTTTGTGACGTCACCCTTGTTACCCGTCAGGATTGTTTCTCCTTGATTTGTTTATTCGTTGTTCCCGAAATAGATTTTGAATCCATAATTTTAATTCTCCAGAAAATTGACAGGAAGTAAAATGAGCCCTCAGAAGATTTTCAAAGCGGTGAAACACTAGCAGAATTTTTTTGTTGAAAAGTGAGCGCATCACCGTTTCGTCGGTCAATGGTTTGACTCCGAGTGCGTAAAAAGTTTATTATTTTTGTTTATTAGTCTTTTGGATGCGAATTTGAGGACGACTAAGTTGTTTAAATATTTAATTTACGTTAATCTTCGACGAGATCATCTTCGACGAGATCATCAGATGGCAATGGTGAATTATTATTCTTGGTGGCTATTGACAATTCTTTGTTGAGTGTGGTTTGAATAGACGTCAAGATGCTCGGCTTCTTTGCAGTCGGCGGTTCCGGTGTTTTTACACGTTCAACTGGGGCGACTTTTGGAAATTTCTTGAAAACTAATGTTCTTGCTTCGTAGTTTTTCAAGTTCATTGCTCTTGTGTCCACTCGGATATCCACATGGTCGTCATCTATACGCAGCCACTCTTTCGCAGTTTTCATCCAAGCCATATAATGTCCTGACTCTTTGAACTCAGCAAATGAAATGAGTATCCATGATTCTCCATACATCTCCACTGTGTCTTTAGCAGGGAAATCGGAAAATTTGGCGCCAGCTGCTTTCTCGATCATCAAGACGTGAAACGGTCCTTTTCTATTACCAGCCTTGAAGACATCTTTGTTTTTTTCCATGGCAATGGTGGCATCCAGAAGTTTCAGAAAACGTCGCCTCGATTATTCTTCGGAAATCATGGTTCTCTTTGGTGAGAAATGCAGTGGTGTAATGATCCAATCCGTCTTCTTTGTCAAGTGCACAGTTATTGATGCACCACGGAATCCTTTCAGTTGTGACGGAGAACTCCGGAAATTCTTCATCGATGTCGCGATTCATACTCTGCAATAAAGATTTTCTAAACTTAAAAAACTGTTATGAAAAAAAAACTCACTTCAACCAAGTCGTGCATATAATTGGCTTGATGTTCAGCAATGTGGTCGTTATTTCTGACTTGCTTGAAAATGATTGAAAGCTTCGACCTGAACAGAAACAATAAATAACTTTCATTCAAGCAGCTCAACTCACCCAAATCTGCTTCAAGTCTAATTCAGGCTGTTCGGTCGTTTCACTTCTTTATTTCAATACTTCTTGGAAATGGTACCTCTTGAACATTCGGTTCGGTGGTTGCCTGCATGACGTGACAAAAACAGATTCGACGTCGACTGTTCGAATTATTTCCGCGTCGCTGAAAGTGTCGTATCGACAATAGGGCCTTTCAAAAGATAATGGAAATCATTACTTTCAAGACTCCAAAAGCGGATTCCAATCTATTTGAGCGATGGTAATTTGTTGAGATTTCCAACAAGCCCCATGGCTTCACCATCCACGCACAGGCTCGCTTTTTTGCTGAAAAATAAGTTTAATTACTATTCTACCTTTAGTTATTTAGGAACGTACACTTCTGCTTGTCTATCTACCCAATCAAAATCAGATTTCCTCACGACAACTGACAGTTTACTCGCTTCCCTGAAAGCTTCTTCACTCTCCTTTTTGACAGCTTTCACATCTAATGTGTTGTCTTTTCGGATGTTGTTAACTAAGATTTCAGGCACTCCCGTCGATTAGTCCGTTCTGGAAAAAAAATTAGAGCATGTAATCCTCGCATCAGCCTTTTGCACTTTAATTTACCTAAATTGATGGAAAACGTTCATTTTGTTTTCAATAAAAACTAACATGAATTCAACTAATATCTTTGAAAAATAGTTTAAAAAAAAGAAGATTCAAAAAATTGTTTTTTTTCTGAAAACCTTAATATCTTGCAAATTAGGTCAAGTCACCGGAAAAGCTCTTGGGTTGGTCTTTTTTTGCAGAATCTATCGAATAAGCTAATAAATTAACATTTTTTGGGGAGCCAGTCAGAGTACATTCCATGAAAGATGTACACAGATCTACAGTTAACTCACCTTTCACACAACAATCTTCGGTTGTTAAGAATAAGTCAATAATTAGTTGGGGAAGGGTATTAGAATTCTAGAAGAATCAAAAGGGGACCAGCCACCCAGTAGGCAGTCTAGAAGGCAGAATAAGAATAGATGATCGAGGATTCTAAGAGCACATTCAGACAGATGGCACTCTGACAGATGGGGTACGCAGTCACATTTCCCTCTCTCAATGAGATAGCGCGCGTACCATCTGTCTGAATGCGTACGGTGTGTCCTTAGAATCCTCAACCATCTATTCTCATGCTCTAGACTGCCTACTGGATGGCTGGTCCCCTCTTGATTCTTTTAGAATTCTCATACCCTTCCCCCTCTTACTATTGATTTATTCCCAACAACCGAAGATTGCAGTGTGAAAGGTGAGTTAACTGTAGATCTGTGAAGCCTGAACCAGATAAAAACTGTTTTTCTTATTTTTCTTACTGAACTGTATTTTTTCTAGATATAAACTTCAACAAGGTCAAAAGATGAGGCTCGTGGTGTAAAACAGCGGCCGCGAAAAATTGAAGTACTTATACGACGTCGTAAACAATTGAATAGACCGCATCGAAGTGTAGAAGAGATTCAACGTATTCTGCTGAAAGTCAAAACGTTGGAACAAGAGGTTACCACAGAACTTCTCGAGCAATGGTTTGATTGACAGGAGTACAAAAAAGAAAGACCGACGAAAGATGAGATTCTTGACAAAGAATATGATATCTACCTTCAGACTCATAATGAAGAGTTTGATACGCCACCAATGAATTACGAAGAATATGAGAAATTCATTGAGGAACAAGTGGAGAAAGAACGTAGTCGGCATCTTCCAACTGAACACTCAACCTCTATTACTACCAATGTCCAATCAGAACCCTCATTCGCACCACTCCTCTATTTGCCGATTCCTTTACCAACTCATCCAACTTACTTCATGCCTCCGACGTCCAATTCCTTGCATGTACCACAGCAAGAAATGAAGTTTCACCAGTTATCTCAGCTCCATCATCTGCAATACGGATCCAGATCTTCTCTAGCTCCTGTAGACACATCTTCTCAAAAATCAGCTGACAACCCGATTCGTTTGGAAAGAGCCTTAGCTACTCATCAAGCCCAACCTGCTGTCGGACCACATGCAATCGCTAAAAACACTCCATTATTCGCCCCTTCTTGTTGTATATTATTATAATTGTCTCCCGTTTTTTTTTCTCTCGCACAACATAAGATCGAATAAATTATTATTGGATAACAGTTCAACCAAGGTTAGTTGGGGTTTGCTCTGTCAAAATCGCATGAGATGACAGTTTTGGGTGATGATGTTTGGCTGACAGTTTTGAGAATCACGACAAAGTGGTCAAGTTACCGTCAAACCTCTAACTGAGGTGCCCCTCCTCCTATAACAAGGGGGGTCTTGCTCGCACTCCTGAAGAGTCACGTTTGTCGTGAAACCAATTGAAATGGCGAGCCTGGGGTGCATTAGTGGTAATTACCGGCTTTGGCCGGGCCACCAGTTGTGGGGAAGCTTATTTTGTGAGGGGACACCTTTTATGTTCCACGATAATTTTATGTTAATAGAAATTTTTTCGGTTTTGGAATGCTTCTTAATGTGCATAGGAGAGGGATAGGAGCCACATTTGGATACCCCGATGCAGTAGGACGAGAGTGAAAAAACTTACAAAGTACCTCGCTTGTGCTGCGAGATAATGTTTCCAATATGTCCGTACACATTTTTTATTTGTGCACAGTGCCATGGTCAGTTGAAGTTTTGTCACTTACGCAACCCAATCCAAGACGCTAGTTTTTAACAATCACTTGGCCTATATTTACAGAGGAAGAAATGGTCTTTCACAATATCCGGCAGAGATTGGAGCGTGAGTTCCAGTGATATTCTAAGAAACATTTAGATTAGAGTTACTGTAACACAAAATGAATAGTTTTGAAGTGCCAAGTGATTAAAGTCCACGTTCCAAGATTAACACCAAACTTAGTTTTCAAACTTAGTCAGCAGTTTGGTAGGCACAATGAGAAGGGTGATCGTCCCTGACACATCTCAAGTGTGAACGTATCTGCGTCCTCTGTGTCTTGGCTCCGGGGAAGAGCGCGCACCACTTTCTAGGGTCATAAGTCTGTCCGCCCTCTTAGAGTTTTCCCAGGAGCCAAAACGCTCCGTCTACAATCCTGAAAAGTGGTGCGCGCTCTTCCCAGGAGCCAATTCGCAGAGGACGCGGATGTGTTTCCACTTGAGGTAAGCCCTTGACGATCTCCCATCTCATTCTGCCTCCCAGACTGCCTACTGTATGGCTGGTCGCCCTCTCTCCCTTTGATTTTTATTAAATACTAGTTTCCCTTTTGCTCCTGCGTTTTTCTCATGGATCCCGTTGCTTAAAGGTAAGTTATACAGTGAATGTCATTTGACTATTAGAACCGTTATATTATTTCAGGTCTCTCCACCAGCTACAGGAGCTCAATTCATGAATGCAACCGTAACACGCTATGGTTACAACCAATATTACAACCATGTATGTTGATTCACTTGACAGTAGAGAAGAACTCAACGACTCCGATAGCGACAAGGGAGAACGGAGTGATTTAAGTGGTGGCGACGGTTCAGAGACCAAAGATATCTGAAGAAAAATCCTGAAAGAAGTATAAATAGAGGAGTGAGTTTTTTCTATACACATCACTTGATAAAAATATAATAATTTTTAGATCATCAGAAAACCAAGAAACCGATATGATGACTAACATATGGAAGTCTTGAATCGAACATTCGAAATCAATCAAAACCCCAATAAGGAGCAACGTAAGCCATTCCTCGCAGAAACAGGACTCACTGATGATCAAATGAGATCCTGGTTCCGGACCCGGCGTTACCGTATTTCCAAATAATTTCTAATTGAACAGCATTTTAAAAATGTTGAATTTGTTAACTTGATTTTATAAATGAGGTATCAACACTCAAACAAAAAATATGTAAAGATGCACAATAACTAACTCAATTCGTTACAAAATGAGAATTATCCAGTTACTGAAGGAAAAAACAAGCAATAATTGTAATTTTATTTTTGAAAAACAAAGAAAATGCTATGCTAAAAATTACAACAAAAAAACAAAAGAAATTGACAACTATGCGTAGTTGTATCAATATAATGCGAGCGATTTCTGAAGAAATGCGTATGGGAACGTCAAATGTACAACTGAAAAATCATGAGAAAATTTGTTTTTTAATCCTCGGTGAGGTTCAAAAACAATAAAACAGGAACAATAAAACATAATATCTTTTATCAATATTCTGATTATTTTCGGAACAAATTTTTTCTCTGAATTTTTCGTGAAAGAACTTTTTGCGGAGAATACGAATACGATTTGAAATTTGAGTACTTGTAGAGGGATTTTTCGAGAAAAGTTGGAAAAACATGAAAGTGAAATTCACTTGAACGGTTTCTGGGGTGTCTGAAGAGCTGAAAATTTGTGTAGGGGTAGTAAAAAACACTTCTAACATGTTGCGAAAGTTTCCTAAAGTTATTTGAAAAATTGAAATTTTTGTGAATTTTTGGGTGAAAAGTCAATTATTGGGCATATTTTTCTAGGATGACGTCATAGGGGACTGGTGACATATTTTTTGTAAACCACTACCATAGGGTATATATGCTGTGAAAAAAGTTTGGATTGAAACAACTTTTTGCAACTGTGCCAAGAGGAATCCTAATCTTACAGACAACGCCTCTTAAAACAAATTTTAATGTATGTCAAATATACAACTGAAAAATCATGAGAAAAATATTGTTTTTTATTTCTCGATGAGGTTAAAAAACTATAAAACAGGTGTAAAAATAACTCAAAAAATTGTTCTCAGTAGGGTTTGAACTCGCATCCCTCAGAACCGGATAAAAATTTGAAAAAAAAATTTTGAAAAAAAAAATTTTCAAAAAAAATTTTGAAAAATTTTTCGCCTACATTCATATACGCCTTTGACTCTCGATCTGAATGTGGCCGGCATAGCTCAACTGGTTAGGCTGCCGGCCACCGAACGGACGATCGGAGGATCGAACCCCTGAATTGGTGGAACAAGTCAATTCAGAAGGAGGAGCCATGGAGGAGAGAGCAAATAACGAATAAAGAAAAAAGGACATCCTCGGCGATAGAAGGACGAGAAGAAAAAAAACCCTTTTGTATTTGAGAAGATTTTGGGTTCTAAGGGATACTGGTTCGGAACCCACGGAGTACAAATTTTTTGAAATTTTTTTTGCACGTGTTTTAATGGTTCAGAATGGTGATCTTAAAACTCCTATCGATAAAAATGTTCTTTGGAACAGTTTTTTGGTTCTAAGAGATGCTGGTTCGAGCCCCACTGGGTGCGTAATTTTGAAAGATTTTTAGAACTGTCTTATTGGTTCAGAATGGAGATCTTTCAACTCCTATCAATACAAATGTTCACCCAGGATTAAAAAACAAATTTTCTCATGATTTTTCAGTTGTACATTTGACGTTCCTGCTATTGACTTGTTTGAATCCTCCCAATCTAGAATAAATCAGAACCCCTATAGAGAATTAGACACAAAATTGAAAGAAGATCATAAAATTTTTATGAAGAGGTGTCGACGAAAACTTATATCTTTCTACTTTTCCACCGTATTAACTTTTGTTCCTTTTCTCCTCCTTTTCCAAAATTTGGATTGAATTTTGGGGTGACTATCTTCGAATATCTTTCTCGATTGTGGATCATCTGTCGTTTATTACACGTCAATTACCACTACGTCTGTACTCAACAACCATAGTTTCTGTAAGTGTTAGTGTGCCATATGCGTTGCATGCGTCGCGGACAATTTGATTCTCATCATGTATGTAGTCAATAATTCATTACACTGTCACTCTAGGTCATGAGAAAATTTGTGGGTCATCTGTCGTAAAGTACACAATGCACTCAAAGTAATTGCCTAAACAGACTGTGGAGATAAGATCAAAAGATTTCAAAATTGACGTAATTTTAACAGGAAACTAGTTTGTTCGACATAAAAACTAAGATATAGTCTTGAAAGATACAACAATTTTGTTTAATCCAGTTGTTTTCTTTATTTTCTTGAAAATTTCTGCTTCCTCTTCTCAAATTCCAAAGTAGATCTCAATTTGTGCACGCGCACAAAAACATCTTGTGGAGCATGAAAATGCACTGTGCAAAAAAACAAAAAACTTTTGGACCCGGAAGGAATCGAACCAACGCTTCCAGCTAGGGGAAAGAGTCCTAGCCCGACGTGCTACCATTACACCACGGGGCCGCATGAAACGCAATTGGTTGTGGACGAAGATATGGCGGAGGAGAGCGGAGAGCGGCTGAGAGGGAGGAGAAAATTGGAACTGTAGCATCTGATCGAAACTTAGAAAAATGAAAAATCTTCGACATGGGGAAGAGGTGGGGAAGGGAAGCTGGCAGATCTAATAACTACGCGTACTCAGCAAATGATGAGACCATTTCTTGAGAATGTTGTCCTTGATATCCACCGACTTCGACTAGCGAAACATCAGTCATCAGCTTCATGAAATTGAAAAATGTATAAGCTTGAAGAAAGCATTTTCCAATTTTGATAACATGGTAAGAGGTTTTGAAAATTTTTGGTTTGAAAAAGTTTTTCTGACTGAAGTAGATTCTTGGTACTCTGTCTAATGTCCATTCTCTGTCTAATGGATAAAGGCGAATTTCCGTAGGGCGCGGTTGGTTCAAACAATCGAAAACTTGAAGAATCTGAAATCGTGGGTCTCGTACTACCGTATTATGAGAGAACTAAAGACACTCAAAAATCTTGTTTTAAAATTTTTTATTCGAAGGAAAAACTCTAAAACACAATACAAAACAAAAAACAATCAAATCAATAAATGAAAGTCCGATCAAATTATCAATCATGTTGGAAAAGTGGTTAGCTATTATGTTGTAGCTGACACTTTGCTCTTCCTTCTTGATCCTCCTCTTTTCACAATTCACATACTCAGTGACAGCCATTGTGATCTTTGGGCATCCGATTTCCTTCATTTGAGCCAAGAATCCGTCCAAAATATCAATCATCAGTGAAAGAAGTGTCGATTGTTTCGTAATCTCATCCTTCACGCTCTCCTTAACCATGGAGCTCAAGCAGATATCGATTACAATCGATAGCTGGTCCGCACTTAATTTGTATCCACGAGTCTCCGCGTGTTCTCTGACTTGTCTTATCCGTCGGAGAAGTCCACTCAACTCATTAATTTGGAAACCATTCATTGAAATGTCATTGAAAAACGACTCCAGATTGACAAGGAATCGGTTGGTAAGCAGTTTCGGGGTGATGGGCTCGTTCATTGTGACCTAAAACTATGGCTTGTAATAGTAAGTAGACCATTATTTTGTTCATCTCTGCATCCTTATTATTTCAGTGAGCAGTGGTGGTTCTATATCCATGCCATTCTTCGTACGAGCCTTGAAGTACACAGCGAAATCCGTCTTCGTTGAAAACTGACGTTTGCAAAGATTATTGAACGAGTGGTCGTATCACGTTCACTACTGAAAACTCTATATTATTTTCCTAAAAAAAACTATTCAAAAAAACTTACCTTTAAAGACGGAGAAACAAAAGAGTGAGGGGTAACTAGAATTGAAATAGAATCAGAGGGAAAGGGGCGACCAGCCATACAGTAGGCAGTCTGGAAAGCAGAATGAAATGGGAGATCGTCTATCGTCTACCTCAAGTAGAAACACATCTGCGTACTCTGCGTATTGACTCCTGGGAAGAGCGCGCACCACTTTTGGGGTAGTATGCCTAGAGTTGAGTTTTCTCAGGAGCAGTGTGAGACTCTAAAAAGTGGTGCGCGCTCTTCCCAGGAGTCAATACGCAGAGTACGCAAAATGCGTTCTCACTCGAGATAAGCGATAGAAAATCTCCCATCTCATTCTGCCCCCCAGACTGCCTACTGTATGGCTGGTCGCCCTTTTCCCTCTGATTCTCTTTCAATTCTAGTTACCCCTCCCCCATTCCCCTGAATCTCCGTTTTTAAAGGTATGTTTTTTGCATGTTTGAAACGAGTTCATTCCTCATTTCATTCATTTCAGAGCAGCTGTCAAATGGAAAACGGTTCCGAGTTATTATCTTCGGTTTACCAATCTTGGACTTAACGTCAATGATACACCATATGATCTGAGTGTCTACAAAGAGTTCCATCAAAGCGAAGAAGTCGTCGACCCTATTAAAAATAAGAAAAATGAGGATGTCCTCTATGATCTGGATCCGTTCGGTTTCCGAGTTCCGATGAACAAAACGGACGTCGCTTCAGGAGAAGTTGTTTTTGGATATGTGATCGATCGAATTTTTATTGACTCCCTTTACCATTCTCATCTGTGTCGGTGCCGGTTAGAGTTGCTAAGTTACGCTGCGAGCATTCTATACTCACCCGGGCTGAGGATTACTTCAGTAGACGTGGATTTGAATCTTCCCGATCTAGAAATTATTGAACTTTTAACCGAAACTTACAAAAACGGGATATTCTCTATATAATTGTCTTCCCGCATCATTCTTATCTGTGTCCGAACCGATTAGACTTGTCGTCCCAATCTAGAATGTACCAAAAGATCCATAAAAAGCATCAAAACACAATGATTTTATTTCTTTTGTATATCATTTGTTGTTTTTATACCTTTTGAAATAAATTAATTTAAAAGTAGATTTCTCTGTTTCAGTTTTACACTCCAATGCATTCATCTCCGATTTTCACATACTGAATGTCGATAGACATTTTTACAACCGATTGGGATGAGAGACGCGCGGTTCCACCTTTGAACTCATCAGATATGAAGATGGCAAATGGTTCCCTTAGCAAGTAGAATACAGTCTGAAGTTTATAATGGGAGCAGACGATTCTTCACTTTTTCCTAGTTCCCTTTGGTTTTTCTTGATTGTTTGGTCTCTTGAAGGTTCGAAGTTTTCAGCTAACATAATGCAGTTCTACCAGCAATCAACTAAGGTTCAGCATGGAGGCGGAATATATTTAGTCCTGTCAGCGTTGTCAATCGAGACACCGTTCACAGCACAATCCAGATGATTCAATAGACAGTCTAATAATAAAGTGTTAGTTGGTGTAGTTACCTGACGGTCCCAACCACACTATCCGGCTATAATCGCGTACAATTCTCCTGCAGGAGTCTTTTTTGACTTTGGCCAAACAGCTACATTAGTTTTTTAGACAAGTTGTGGTTTTGGCGGGTCATTTTTTGATGGTTTTCTAATGAATACATTAAAAAGTCATTTTTACAAAAAAAAATGCTAAATCAACGTTTTTTTTTTATCATGCCTTCTATTGCTTTTCTATTCTTTTTTTAATTTCAACACTCTAAATTGGTTTTTTTTTTAATTTTGTCTTTTATTCTCAAAAATATTACTAAATTTTGTCTTTAATCTCGAAAATATTACTAAATTTTGTCAAATAATTAGGAGTTTCTCAATTTTTCATACAGTTTTACTTGAAATTATCTCGTCGACCACGAAACTGCATTTTACAAAAAAGTAAAAAACATTTGGACCCGGAAGTATTCGAACCAACGCTTCCAGCTAAGGGAATAATTCCTAGCCCGACGTGCTACCACTACACCACGGGGCCGCATGACACACTTGATGAAAGAGGGCGTAGATATGGCGAGGAGAAAGCGGAGAGCGGCGGGAGGGAGAAGAGGAACTCGAGGTTTTTGACAGAAATTGTAAAGTATGAAAAATCGTCAACCAATCAAAAATGACGAATCAATAAATAGAAAAGATTATTTTTTCATGAACAGATTATTATTTACAAATATTATTTACAAATATTTATTATTTACAAATATTTCAATACGTATGGTGGTGAGATCAGAATATTCTCGTCGGAGTTTTTTATGGAATGAAAATGTCGTCTTTTTTCACTGTTTTCCTTTTTTTCTTTTACGTCCATGTCTAACGTATTGGCTCCTGGGAAGAGCGCGCACCACTTTTTAGGGTCATAGGCACTGTGGCATGCCTTTTGGGACAATTATAGTAGGAGAAAGTGGTGAGCGCTCTTCCCAGGAGCCAATACGCAGAGTACGCAGATGTGTTTCCAGTTGAGGTAAGCCGTAGACAATCTCCCATCTTATTTGTTCAGCGTCCGCCGAATTGAAGTTTCAACTGTTCCGACCATAAACTTCTCTATACATGTACTTGACTTGCCAGGCTTCCGGAATTGTTTGCGGATTCTGAAAACACAGGTTCTTTAATTTGTTTTCAAAATTTTTGAGCCCAATACCGGAACCCACTAGGATAATCCATTGAACTATCATCTTCTCTAATAGTTAATTAACATGTTTGAAAAAACTAACATTTTATGGGCGGCGACTTTCCATACCGAGGTGTGTACTTTCTTGATAGATTAGGCAACTATTGAAAGATGTTCGATGCATGCTTCCTTCTTGATTGTAAACACGCGATGGACTGCCTATCGAACCAACACTGTCATTGAGCTTTTCACGATTTCTTTCGATATTCGCCAGAATCGGTGCTTCCAAACCACGGCCATCAGGGAAAACTGCAATTCCAAAACAGCAACAAATTAGACATCAATAAAAATCAGACAAGGGGAATTAGTTCGATCCTACATACCGGTTGAGAATCTTTCAGTCGAATAAAGTGCCTTCTTGTCGTTGCCTACTTATAGTGTTTCCAAGCTCCGCCTTCTCGCTTTTTTTGTATTATTTTTTGATCGTTGTGATGATTTATGACCATTTTATTTTTTCCCGATTTCCCATCCCCATAAAACGAATTATCACCCCCGCTCCGATCGGCCCCCGAATTGGTAGAGAACACCCTCTCCTCTCTGCAAACACTCTCGCACCCATAAACTCTTATTCTTTCTTTCTTTTCTTTTGTATGAGGTATCGTCTTAACACGAAAAGGGACATAGAGTCTCAACATTGATGGTTGCTTGGAGAATACGAAAGAAGAGGAATTTCAGGCACACAAAATAAAGATCATTAGAAGAGTTTAATGCTTTCGAGGGATTCTAATCAATTTCGATTCGATTTTAGTCATTTCTAGACTATTCCATGATCACCGATGTTGAAATTTTGTTATCTTGAAATAGCTAGAGACACTTTTGTACCATTTCCATGTTTAGTCGGCGTATTGGTAGACATGGGAAGCTATGTACAGAATCATTCTTCTAAATATTTAATTTATTTATGATTAAACCGCGTAACAGTACATTGAGTACTGCGTTCCACTGAACGCCCTGAAAGAGCAGGAAACCACCAAGACGTGTGACACCCCCGACGGCTAATAACCGGCGGCGTTCTATCCTTAGAATGGGTGGTCACAAGGGTATCACATTTTCACTTTTTTCAATACCAAAAAATCATTTTTCCATAAGTTACTACTTTTGACTCTAAAAAAGTCTAAAATCTGAATAGCTGTAAATCATTAAAAAAGAGAGAGAGCACGATAACAAGAAAATATTTTAGTTTCAGGTGATGATTTCAGCCGGATTGGTCTGATTTCTGCAGATTTGCACATGTAAAATTATTGAAAACAGAATTTAAAAGTTTGAAATTTCTGAGGAACTATGAAAAATCAATAAGTTTACCCAGAAATCAGGATAACAAGAAATCTAGTAAACAAAGCAATTCAATTGCTGAAAACATTCTAAAAACTGATTTTCCGAAAAAAAAGGTCAAAAATGAATGAATAAATTGCAGAATGAAAAAAATTCGACGTCATCGTAGGAAGATATGGCCAATAATTGACTTTTCGCCCAAAAATTCCAAAAAATTTCAATTTTTGAGATAACTTGGTAAAACTTTTAGTACATGTTAACAGTGTTTTTGACTACCCCTACACAAATTTACAGCCCTCCAGACACCCCAGCTGCTGCCTGTGTTCGCCACGTCAGTATCCTGTGTATTTTTAGTGAGAGAGAAGAGAGAGGTGTGCTGTGTTGGAAGAGGAGAAATATGCGAGAGAAAAGAGGAGATAGTATTGAGAATGGAGAGAGACAGAAATATATACAATTGGGAAAAAATGTACAACATGAGAAGCTACCAGTTTCTTCGAGATCACAATACGACGTGTATCTGCTTCATATGTCTCTCTCCATTCTCAATACTATCTCTTCTTTTCTCTCGCATATTTCTTCTCTTCCAACACAGCACACCTCTCTCTTCTCTCTCACTAAAAATACACAGAATTCTAACGTGGCGAACACAGGCACCAGAAGGAAAGAGACTTCTCTATTTCACCTTATTGAAATACACACACGAGACACAGTGTTGGACGACATGGCGAAAGCGATGCACAATCAGAGTGTCTTTATTTTTCTGTGTGCAGAGACAAGGGAAAGGAAGGTCATGCGAATGCGCGGACGGAACATATTGAAAGTTTTCGATTTCAAAGTAGCTGGAATGAGAAAATCTTTTAAAAATGGGTGTTCTCAAAAAGTTATCGGATGAATTAACTGAAACCATCTCTACTGAAACCAAAACTCAAATCAAATTTTCTGCAAAACGTTTGTTCAAAAAAATTAAATAATGGAAAAAACAACAATTATCAATATCCCGTAACACTTTTATTAAAAAGTTTGGAAAAAGAACAGATCCGACCGATATCTTAAAATTAGCTTGCACACTTCTTCAAAGTCCTTTGTCAGTAGTTCCAAAATTGATTCGTTGTCTTTTTCCTCGGCTGAAACATTTTGAATCTATGTAGGCACTGAGATGGGATGCTTACCTGTCAGAACAATCATTTTCAGCAAATCCTTGTTGAGATGCGAGAAAATGCAGTATCTCGACATTCTGAACACGTTCATTTTCTGCAAAACAAAATCTTAAAGAATTTTTTAACGGAAAAAGGAAACCTGCTCCGTAGACATATTGAAGAATACTCGTCCATCATTTGCCACGGCCATCATCCCTTCAATTTTCTCCTTCGAAAACGGTAGATCAAAAGTGTCAGTTGTTGTTTCCGTCGAGTTTTCGTATCGTCCTTTGGCACCATCATATTCTGAGAACAGTTCAAAGGAGTTCTCATTGGTTTGGATACGGTAGATTTCGTTACGTGGGAGGCGGATAGTCATGACAAACGTGTCGATGCTTCTGGAATTAAATGATGTATTTAACAGAAGGTTTTTTGTGGGAGGAACGCAGAACATTTTGAGACAACATTTTCTCGGTATTTTCGCAAAAAAAATCCAAAAAAAAACTATTTTTATTGACAGATATGCTGAAAATTGCACTTCTTGCTGCAATACCCGTTCTCCTGACTTAAAAGAAGTTCTGGTGGAAGGAAAACTTCGTGATCAAATCGAGAAGAACTGAGTTTTTAGTTATATTTCAACAACTTAAATTGCATTATAAATTTAAAAGTTAAGAGTAACCTTGCTAACTTATTTATCAAAATTTTGCCGAAAAAAAATCAATAATTCAATAATTAAATTAAAAAGCCTTTGTTTAAAAACTGTATAAATTTTTTTTAACATTAAAAAATGCAATAAAAACACTCCCCATATTAGAATTCAGTAAAAATCATTGAAAATGGGGGACGAGGCATTCAGTAGCCATCCTAAGGGAAAAACAAGTCACATGTGTATAATAGAGTTCTTATAGCCAGTGAACTCCTCCCGTCTGCTTAATTGTTCAATAGAGCGTGTTTTCTGTGTTATAAGTCGTCCCCCCCCCTTCCCACCCCTCTCTTTCTTGCATCTTGCATCTAGCGCGCCTTTGTCGCTTTTATGTTTCTCTCCCTCTTCTTCCTCCAGAGCTACACTCTTTTTTCTCCTCTGCAAGAGAAACACCAACACCGCTCTTGCCTCTGTTCAATACACAGAACGACACGTGCACCCCTTTCTGCCGCTCCGGAGAGGAACACAAAGGGTAGATAGAGTGGCGGGAGACCAAGCAGGGGGACAAGAGACTTAGCAAGCGAAAGACGGAGAAAATAGTGAAAGGGGCTGAGGAGGCGCATAATATCAACAAAAAAGGAAACCTCTGTTTTTTGAACGGCGCTGCACACATACGCGCAGTGATAGCATACCTATTGCAGGAAACGTTTTGTGGTAAAATTGAACTAATCTATAAAACATCGAAAAAAGTTGTGTTGTTTTAGAACTAGAAAATAGAAGGGAAAGAACTTCAAAAATCTGATGATTACGAAAGAACATAAATTGTTCGTAAAAAATTAATTTTAAGTTCAGAATACAGAAAGAAATACAAGATTCCTAGAGAAAATGCCTCCTGATGACGGGTCAAAGCGATTTTTTTCTTTTGATAGTTTAATACATGAAAATCGAAAACTGTCTGGCGCGTTTTCTTTCCGTTTCTTCCTGCCATTACTCATGAGCTGGTATAATTATCAAGACATTGTCAACTACAAAAATGTAGATCTTATAAAATTGTACACTTTATTTGTTGAAAACTTTCTTGTCCTTCTTCAAACTACCGAGATGCACTGCCCTCCCCTCGGAACATTCGAGACGGGCTGGCGTACCGTTGACGCATATTTTCTGCTTGTTAGCTGGTATAGTTATTGAGAAATATAGTTATCGAGGTCGATCGGTAGAGGCGACGTCAATTTGCATGTGATGGGAATTTATAGAAACAAAATAATTGAATCAACAACAAAAACCGCTATTTCTATTTTTCATTCAACAAAGACGATTCGCGATAAGACCTTGCATGTTAGAGCTGTCGAAAAAAGCGCAGATGGCGAAAAGTTCATTTAAAGCGCAAGATGATACCAACAAAAAACTCGAGTAAAACCTGAGTCTGACTATCTGTATGAGTGAGAGCTGAACAATGAGCTCAAGGGTATTCAGAAAGAAAACCTCAACATATGAGTCCGTACGAAACGAAAGAGTTTCAGAAATTCTACTGTAAAATCTTTATTCTGTTAACATTCATTGTGAAAACAATCCACTTCAAACATGTTCGATTGGAGCAATCTTCACTTTGCTTTTTTCCTTGTTTGTGTCATCGGAATCGGCCTGTTGAAGAACCTCGAATGGCTTAGTATCCTCCTGGCACTTATTTTTTACGAGAAACAGACCGATGAGCATGAAATTGTGGGTCAAGTGTCCTAAAAAAGGAAATCGACTGTTTTTTGTAACGGAAAAATGACATACCAACAGCACAGGCGATGAAGATGTACCAATCTTGCTGGAAGTGTTGAATCATCTCCATTTCAAATCTGATGCTTGCAAGGATGAAAATGTGTGTGATGCAGAGCAGGTACTTAAAATGAACATATTAGAGAAAAATTGTTCGAAATAATACTTACATCGAAAATGATCATCCAACTAACTTGCTTGTCAGATTTCTGATTAATCATGAGCACTGCGATGTAGTAGAGTACTGACACGGAGATCACTGCAAGTGTGCACGTGTCACTCGCCAATCAGATGAAAATGAATGTCCATGATCCGTTGAAAACGGTATGAACAACGAAAAACCATTCGATAAAGATCGACAAGTAGTTCATGATCCTGTAAAGAAACTGGTGAGAACTGAATGCCTGAAAAACGACAAAAAAGAAGAAGGGGGAGATATAGGATAGACCTCAGATTGACTAGGAAGTCAAAACTCGGAATTTACTAGAACATTGAGTTGAACAATCATTTCCACTAACCTAGGCATAGTATACTTGAAAATCACTAACCTACAAACGTGGCGATGTTCCCAACCGTGATGATGATCTTGCAAACTAGGCGATGCCAAATGTCTCTGCAATTTTATTATTGTTATATACTTTCTCTTAAACATAAGGCATCCCAAGGATGTCGGTATATTTTACACGGGCTTATCCCAGAACTGACCTGTCACCATTGCAAAAAAGCAATAATTCAGTATTCAAAAAAAATCATAGAAATATAAAGGGGTGAATCGCATACAGATAGCGTTTCCGAAAGTCGTATGAATTTCCTCTTTGTCGTTTCCTATTTATACTGTTCCCAAGAATCTCCTCCTTCCCCAATGTTCTCTCTCTCTCTCGCACTCTTTTGTCTGTTTCTGGCCTTTTTCTCATTGTCTCGTGTCTTGTTTACTTTTTGGAGGCACACCAACCCAATACATAGTTAACAATTCAACTGTTGTCTCATAATACCTCGTGTCCCTATTTGCACGCCAGATCGACTTTCATTAATTTTTTTTAATGTATATCACTATCTGCACTCTCTCACTCTCTCTTTCATGAATGACACATGCAGTGATCAACAGTTAGAATAATAGCCCCTCAACGACAAAGGACTTTTGTGAAATAAAAATAAGACTCATGACTCACAAACTTGATCACATTCATCACATTCTTTGAGAGCGCACAAAAAATGTTTTTTTTGAACATCAGGAGTTTATTATAGAATTAAACTATACCAAATTTAACAATACAATATTTATACTTTCCAAGTGATTTGTCAAACATTTTATGACGTTGTTTGGCGGCTTCCACTTCTTTCTTACTGGCGTCCATAAGTTCAGTTTGGAGACACTGAACTCCATTCTTGAAGTCCTCAGCAAGCTTGCGGTTTTCCATTTCGAGGTCTTCATTTCTTGGAGAAGAGCTGGAAAAATGTGTAACTTGCGTGAAATAAAATATGAAGAATAAAATTTACCTATATTTCTCTCCTTCAATTTGCTGTTTTCGGCCAGAATCGAAATTTTCTCGTCGTCCACAATCATTTTGTTTCTGACTGCAGTGTTGACGAGACTACTTGTCTCGTCATCCGTTTTCTGCTTGATTGCCACTGAAACAGAAAGTAGTTTCAATAGCTTCTGCAAAATCATAAGCATGTTCACATGATTCCCTCGAGCTTAAAGTACAAAAACTTGAAAATTTGAATTTTTTCAAATTTTTTCTCATAAAAACTTCAAAAAATTTTGAAAAAACTTTGTGAAAAAACTGTGCAGGTCTTTTCGATCCGGGCTGTACCCGTCCGAGTGTAGGACTTTGAATTCAACTTTCATTTTCCTTAACGCAAAAAAAAAACTCAAAAAACGAACAAAAAAAGTTGGTGGTAACCGAGTTTTTGCAAAAATTGGGTCACGATCCAAAAACTTTTCATTTTTTGGGATTTCATGAGAGAAAAATTCAAAAACGGCATGACCGAGTTTTCATAAAACTTGGCAATTGAATACAAAACAAGTTTTCTCGAGTTTTCGCATTTTCTGTGGAAAAAACTCAGTGGCCTCACTTTCTCGAAAACTCGACCACCAACTTTTTGAAAACGATTTTTCAACCAAACGCTAATTGTCTAAATTCCCAAAACTCGGTTGATGGCTGTGTTTCGGGGAAAATTAGGCCACTTACGGAAACTTTGAGAGCCATGGCCTAATTTTTCTAAAACACGGACACTAGAAGCTTTTTTTCATTTTTCACAGAGTTTCAGCACAGAAAAATTAAAAAGTGAACAAAAATAGTAGGTGGTAACCGAGTTTTTGTAAAAATTCGGTCATGAGCCAAAAACTTTTCATTTTTTAATTTTTATGAGAGAAAAATTCTAAAACGACATGACCGAATTTTTAGAATGTAGCCATCAGAGCTGTGCGGAATTCCTTCCTTCGACTTCCTTCTTCCTTCTTCTGGGTTTTTTTCACGTTTTTATTCCTTCTTCCTTCTTCCTTTTTGAAAATTTCACTTCCTTCTTCCTTCTTCCTTCTTCCTTTTCAAGAAAATTTTATTTCCTTGTTCCTTGTTCCTTCTTCCATTGAAAACTTTACTAAAAAATTTTAATTTTCGACGGAATTTTGGCGGAATTTTGGTGGTTTTTAACGGAATTTTGTATGAAACAACATCAAAATTCGTTTTCAGAGATGACTAGAAAAAAGTTTCCACAAATTTGTCATTTTCAAAATTAACTTCCGATTTCCCGGTTCGGAACTCAACTTCCTTCTTCCTTCCTTCTTCCTTCCTTCTTCCTTCCTTCTTCCTTCTTCCGGGCTTTTTTCACTTTTTTCTTCCTTCTTCCTTCTTCCCTTTTGAAAAATTTACTTCCTTCTTCCCTCTTCCTTCTTCCCTCTTCCTTCTTCCCTTTTGAAAAAGTTACTTCCTTCTTCCTTCTTCCTTCTTCCCTTTTCAAAAATTTTACTTCCGCACAGCTCTGGTAGCCATTGAGCAAAAATTTGGTTTTTCATTATCTGTGGGAAAAAATAATCGGTGGCCTAACTTTCTCGAAAACTTGGCCACCTACTTTTTGAAGACGATTTCTCACATTTTCATGAAAAACCAAACCCTAGTTGTCTAAATTCCCAAAACTCGGTTGATGGCCGTGTTTTGGGTAAAATTATGCTACAAACGGAAACTTTGAGAGTCATGGCCACTTTTCTAAAACTCGTCCACCATTTTTCTTTGAGATTCTTCATGAAAAACCCTAGTGACCTAACTTCCCAAAACTCGGTCATCCATCCCAATTTCTTTCAAATATCCATCTCTCTAATAGCACAATCGATGAGTCCTTACCTTCAGGAAAGTCTCCATAAGCTCCACGACCCGGTCCAGCGTCCTTAAGCTCCTCCCCATTATTGACTTGGTCACAGTCAACCATTCCGTACAGAGTTAGTGTTCCGATCGTCTTTGTGCTCGTTTCCGTCTTTGCGATGTGCCGTTTTCTTGTCCCATTCTTGGCTCGTTGTTGGTAGTGACGACCGAAAACACGTGGGTCTGGATATGGAGATGGTTGAATTGAAGAGGAAATTAGGAAGAAAAATCATATTTTATTTTAAAAAAACTGATGGTTGAGTTTTGGAGAGTTAGGCCATCATTTGCGCAAGTTCGCCACTGACCTTATTTAGATGTTTTTTCAAGAAAAAATTCAATTTTTGGCAAAATTTCGCTAATTCCCAAAAACACATTTGTTTTGAAGAAGTTCTCAGTGTTTGAAATTTCGAAATTGATAATTAATGATTTTTGATGAAATTTAGTGAGAAGGAAAATCGACAGGGCGGCGCAATAATAAGGAACAAAACATCATCAAAATATAAAATCTTAACTAGTTCCCTCGAAATAAATGTCCTATTAAAGATCTGACCTTACTGACTCTTTTTCACTATTGAAAAAACCTTCAAATCAAAATTTCTCTTGTAAATGAACAATGACCAAATGTATGCAAGGCGACTTGACCATCATCTTCATTAATCAAAACTTAGGATATTTATAAAACTGACCTCTCAATTTGGGTTCCATACCATGGTGGCGATACTTCTGACTTGCCATCATTGCAGAAAAACGCAAATAATTAGAATTCAATAATAATCATAGAAGAGGGGGGTTCACATATCCGGGAGTAAACCTTAGAGTCGCATGAATTCTCTTTCCGCCGTTTCCTATTTACACCTTTTTCAATACCCGCCCTCTTTTCTTCATTGCGCCACCTTTGTCTACAATGCTGCACTCTCTTACTTTCTTGTCATGCTACACTCTTTTCTTCTCTTGCCTCTCTATGCGCGCGCGCTCTCCCTCTCTCTGTGACCTTGTGTCTGGTTATGTTTACGTTAACCCGAACAGCCTTTGCCATGGATTATGTGTTTATGAGTGTCAATTCCGTGTATCAGTTAATAACAACTCATAAAAAAAATTTCTGTACTCTTTTTTCTCTCCTTTCTTGCGTCTTTTTCTCTCCTTTCTTGCGTCTTTTTTCTCTCCTTTCTTGCGTCTTTTTTCTCTCCTTTCTTGCGTCTAGAGTGTTGTGCGATACCGGTTTTTGTTGCGTAGTACTTATTAGCAAGAAATTAGCAGCTAAGCCGCAAGTCCTATTCGCTTCATAATCAATGAAATTTGCAAATAGGAGTTTTTTAAAATTTTTATAAGATCTTTTTTGCCACTACTTTGCGATGCATGTTGATTTTAATTTGTTTAAACTTTGGACCATTATGAACCCTCGATTCCGTTTTCAATCAGTTTTCATCCGTCCTTTTAATAGTGAAAACAATGAAAAAGCAAATTGATGTGAGTTAGAGTTTCGATTGAACAAGTTGGAAGTTTCAAAATTTATTTAATTAAAAGGACGTTTATTTATTAAGGACATCTAAACAAAAATAGAGCCTATAATTTTCAGCCTACAACTGTTTTTTCGATTCCCGAGCGCGGATAGGGTACAAGATTAAACCAAGATTTTACAGTTTCTTCCATAAATTTGTAATAATATTGAAGTTTCTGAAAAGAAAATGCGATCTTCATTGCAGTACAAATTTTGACCAAACAGAATCTGTAAACCCAGTGTCCGGATAAAGATTTCACCAGAGAATAAAGAAAATATATTCCATTAACACTCATTAATATCTTTCATTATTACTACTATTTTTTCTTTTCATCTCTTCCTCTTTTTTGCGTTCCCTTACTTATGCCACTGTTCATTATGTCTGTGTCCTCTTACAACACATGTGTCTCTCATACGGGCGCGGTAGCGGCAGCGTCGCGTGTTATTATTTTAATCACAGTCGTTCTAATGTGGTTTCGCAATATCTCTTCAATTTTCCTTTTTTAACTCGGTGGTTTAAATTTTCACATTTAAGGATGAACCGCCGCGGAATTCCGTTTCAAAATCGAATGGTGCCACGCCCTGGTACTCCAATGTCGGATAACGATTCTGGAGAGGAGATCAGTGATGCTGAAGAAGATGATCGACGTCTCATTGTACTCTCGATTACAGGACTTGTGGAGGCGGGGCTTTAATGCGGTCGGAGACAACCCCGCTCCGGAGAAATCTTCCCAAACAAAGTGTATAAAATGACGGCTAAAGTGTGAGATAAGCGGTGTAACGAACAGAACACAGTTTAAAGACAATGACCCATTTATTTACGAAAGATTTAGTTAGTATAATTTATATAAAGTCCAACTGAAGGAGCGGCGGCACGGAAGTTGGACGTAAAACGGCGCACTCGAACAGCGGATAGAGAAAATGGCCTAAAGGGCCCAAAAAGGTGGTTATTCACTCTCCCAAGCGTCAGTAGCGCATAAAATAGGCTAAAATAGTCCGGAAAAATGATAGGATCTATTTAGCCGACACTTTCTCACTCGTCCCGCTACCGGACGACCGGAGGAGGCAACAACTCCTCGTCGTGTTAGACTGAGCAATGAGGACGCGCGGCGGCCGCTACGCGACCGCTCGCGGCTGAGTGGAGCGCGTTTACTGACACAATGGGTTTTAGGGCGGTAATTCAAATTATAATTAATTGAATATTCCGGATAAAAGGAGATTTAAAGAGATAAATAATAAGGTGAATAAACAGATTGGAATAAGAGATTATTAAGGCGATGATGGTCCTAGTTTTGCGGGGAAAACCACATGAGGGCCATCATCCAGCCTTTAAGTTGTCGACGAATTTGTCTTCGGGGAAATAGTTGACAACACTCCCGGGGGGAGGGTGCCAGCGGGCGCAAGGACATTAGTGAGATGGACGTAGTTAAATGGGCAGCTCTTTAAGTTTTCGAGATAGAAATGTTCTAACTCAGCCCGTTGGTAACTCCGTTATATCTTCATCCGCGGCCTCTGCCGGAACAACTTTGATGGTCTTGTAGGGTATTCCCGTTAGTTTATCTCTTTTCCAAGATGTTAAAATCATCTGTGTCACCAGATATTATATTATTCTCTGTATGATCGGAATTTTTTGGTTCAGTGGTATTATTTGATTTATTTACATTAAAATTTGGATCTGTATGATTTTCACATTCAGCAATGTCAGGCGAGTTTTTTGCTGGAAATAGCTCTGGGACGTATTTCATGTCTGGACTGAACAGAACCGCGGGCGCTGGTAGCTCTCTTGGACTGGAGTCCTGTGCATCATCTGTCTCTTCCTCTGTCGCAATATTAGGGCGGTTCAGTGGATTTCATTCTCGAGGAATCAACTGAGAGACTGCACGAGAGTATGATTTGCCTCTGCACTTTAGAATAGCGGATCGAATTTGTCCGTCGCGTTCTGGGATTTGACCATTAATGTCATATGTTTTGGGAGCGATGGGTTTTGCAAGTGGAAACCGCGGGTGTCCGAGAATTGCCTCACTGGCTTCATGTGGAAGCCTTGAAGGTTCAATCCTTCTGTGTAACACGGTGTATTCCATCTGCTCCAGTGTTGTGCTCGCTGACAGACAGTAGGGAAGGTGTAGCCGTGATAATATACAGTCAGTCTTTGCAGTGCTCGGTGATAATGAGCAATCTCGCTATCTTTGCTAGGTGAAGCTAATCGAGATTTTGGAACTGTTTCATCACTTGGCTATCTCAACTCATATTCTACTTTGCTGAATGTGTTTTCAGAATTTTTCTAATAGTTTTTGTGAGTATTTAAGAGAATTTGTTGTTGCATATGATCCTTTCCTCGTATTAGTAGCGTTCCGAACCATGACAGTTTTGTCGTTTTGTGGTGGAACTGCGGATCGAGGGACAATGGGTTTTTCGGCAAGTATAGTCACAATCGTTTTGGTATCTGGATCGATGATCTCAGAATGAACAAAATATCTGACTCAATTGGACTTCTCCTGCGATCGTGTATGGTCATGCGGAGGATCTGTCTGGATAGTATGGACAAGATCACATGCCAATTGCATTGAACGAATACCGAGGTTGGAAATTGTCCAGGTGTCATATTTTGACGGGCGGATCGCAACATCTCTTTGGGATGGGTGTCTTTGTCTTTATTGAAAATAATTTTAGTAAATTTTATTAACAAGTTTTGTGCCTTTCTTCAGTGTGATTACCATATTGACCGATCTCTTGCAGCACTGCTGCTGGACGTGACTTGTTGCCGTGATATGTAAGAAAACTTTTTGTTCTTTTGTTCTTATGTTTGACAACTGCGATGAACTTATGTATGAAATCCAGTGTGGATTTTTTGCAACTGTCATCAGATGTACAGGGAACTTTAGAACTCAGGTTTTTCAATTTTTGAATTGGCAATTTTGTAAGTCAGTTCTGTCAGGGCATCTTCCGGATCACTACTGTTCAATTGCAGTTCGATATTTATCTGACAACCGCGGATCGATAACTTTCTGCCTTTGAGCTGGCTTTGGCACCGTAGTAGCGAGTTTTCGGATAAGATTACCTCTGCTTGGATGTTTGGGTCCATTAGAGCTGGTGATCCTACAATCACTATGGATTGTGGATTTTTGGTATCTTGAAGATGACTTTGTAAGGCATGAATATTTTTTTTTTTGAATGTGGTGAATCTGAATCCTTGGACTGACAGTCACGTTCGTTTCAAGATCGGATGTAAATAACCATTTGCGAATGATTCCAGAATGAGAGACAGAGACGCTCCTGAGTCAACAAGACCAAGAAGTGGTTAGCCTTCTGTTGTTTCCAGATAAAGGAATGTGAGGCGTTCTGTGTCATTCGGAACTAATGTCGCATAAACATAATGGTTTGATCTGTTTAGAAACTCAGTGAACAGCTGCATAGCCGATTCTTCTGTATCACCGTCTTTGGTATAGTTAGTTTTAAAAGAGATTTTTTAAATATTATAATGTTTTTGGGATTGTAATGAATTGAACCGCGGATTGAGAGCAATCTTCGCTTGAGCAAGAGGATCGAGAACTATAGTTTTTAGAGACAAGGTTAGTGTAACAAGGAACGGAAGTATATGAGCAAGTATTAGTGATAAATGCTGTTGGCAAGTCAGCTTTGGACACAGAGTTCGGTACTTTTGACCCTGTGCCTGCCGTAATGCCTTTACTTCAATTGGTTAGTCTTGTTGGCACGATAAAGCGTTGCCACTGGCTGAGCTCCTTTTGGATAGTTCCTTTTGTCTCTGTAGAACTCTTTCTGTGGGCAACCACCCAAGTGGTGCAATCCATTACAGTATCCACAGCGGTATGGATAAACGCAAACTGTGATATCATGTTTCCTGGCACAGATTGGACATAGTCCTTTCCTTTTGCACATCTCTCTGAATTCGTGGCTTTTGAGGGTGCAGCGGATCTCATTGTGATCTCCTTGGCACACGTTGCACGGCCTTGGTTCCTTTTCAGAAAGGGGGAAAGTGCGGCTGATGATTTTGAGATTCACGCCCTTCGATCCAGGAGTATAGTAACCTTCTAGTTTACTTTTCGTGACCGGATCGACGTATTCGAATGGGAATTGTGCAGGATCATATACCAGTTTGCGTTCTCTTTCCCGCGGATTATTTTGATTGAACTGAGCGGGAGTTCTGTGCTTGCTCGAGTTTACATTTGACAAGTTCGTAGTAACGTATGATTCCGATAGCTCATTTGCTTCGGAATTGCGTTGACTGATATAGGTTTGTTCCAATGCCATCGTTTCGATGTCTCGACTGATTCTGTCAAGAATCAGGTCGTGGGTTAATGCCCCACCGATTTTGACAGTGTATTTGGCTAAGCTCTTTTGCATTTTCTCAGGGAGTTTGCAAGCGATCGCCCACATAGTCATGTGATCATCCGCGGGTAGTCCTCTGTCTTTCAGTTGTTGTAAGACGTTTGTTAAGGAGACCGCATCTTGACGCATTGTTTCAGGATCAGTTTGATGGAATGGTAAACTTTCGAGCTTTTTGAGCAGATTATGTTTGCTATTCGCTTTTCCGTAGACTTTATTCAATGATATGAATGTTACCGCAATGGCAGTCTTAGAGTCTTTGGCGTGCGAGACACAAATTGTAGCTGGACCAGTGATGTGGTTCATCAGCACAGCGCGTTTTTCTTCTGGACTCAGTTCATCGTCGTTTAGGATAAATTTGGTGAAGAGTGTTTGGAAAAGATCTAAGTCATTGGTTCCGTCGAACTTTTGCAGAAATTTTAGTCTTGTTTCGATTTTCAGACCATTTTTACGAGGCGTTGGCTCTGGGCTGAGAGATCTGTTGCGGCGGATCGTCGCGGTACGAAATGGTACCGGATGGTTAGATTCGTCTTCCGATTCGGAAGATTCATCGCGTTCGTATCTCCGCACGTAGCTCGACTCAGAACGGGCTGACCTTCTGGCCTGGGTTCTTCTGCTAGTTGCTCGGGACCTGACAGACTCATCTCTTTCATGGATGTGTGCACCAATACGCTGATTTTGAGATATACTTAGGAAAGCATTCATTAGATCGTTCATATCAAGACGATTTGTAGCGTTTGGTGTTTCAGCTGTTTCTGGCTCAATATTCAGATTATTGATCTGATTTGCTGAACGAAAGAACGGTGTTTCCTGGACATTTTCTCTTAGAGGAAATGTTTGATCCTTCATTTCAAGAGCAAGTCGTCTCTGACTTTCTTCGTATTGAGCATGAAAGTGCTTCGCATTTTCCTCTTGCAACCCGCGGTTCTCTGCTATCAGACTTTGCTGAAGTTCCTTGGTGCGATTTGGGAACGCACTGTCGGAAAACATCATTGATAAGTCTCGGCTTTGAGAAGAGGTTATCGTACGCGAGCTAGCTGGAGACTCGATAGAGCATGGCATCTCGTCGACCAAGTTAATAGTCTTCTGACTGAGGTGCGGCTCGTTGATGTAGTTCTCCATCTCATCCCGCGGATCGCTTACTTGCGGATCTTGGGGCTGGTTGCTTGGTTGGAAACTGCTCAGCGTTTGTCCATAGCCCATTAGAACTGACTCCATTTCAGCAATTTGAGCAGCAAGTTTCTTTTGAGAACTGTCTGCTCCGCTTCCAAGGAGCGTGTTCGTAACGTCTCGGAAGAGAGTTTCTCTATCCGGTGAATCTTTTAGTTCGGGCTTTTGGAACTTGTTGTAGATGTATAAATCGAAGTCTTCGATCTTGGCTACCACTGCCTTCATTTGAAAGACAAGAGATGCCGCGGATCGTACAGTCTTTTCATCAATATCATCTGAATGTTTGATGGTAGGATCTTTGAGAAGCAGCAACACAGCCTCGGCTGCAGTAGCGAGCGCTTTGGCTTTTGTAACTGTTCTCGTGATCTCGGCTTTAGTCGGACTGACACTAAGCTGCTCTTTTTCCGTTGGAAATGAGCGTGTCTTCCGGCTTGGTGGTGATGTTGAAGTACGGTGGTTAGGATGTCTTAGCATCCTGGATGATTGTCGAAGACAGGGGATTTCAGAAAACTGAAATTGAATAGTGTTAGAAAAGAGTAATTATCTCCTCGAGTTGGTTAGATATGAGATGATGTTTTTTGCTCGACAGCTCCCTAGTGAGGGGAAAGAAAGTGTTATCTTTCTGAATTACATCTAATCGTTTTTCCACGATTCCGAGTATTGTCCGCGAGGAATGTAACTCAAACTGGACAGAGCAGTGTTTGATAGGATGTTTTCTAGTTGATACATCTATCACAGATGACTAGCAGTGAGACCGCGGATCACGTAGGGCCATCAGGACTGACTACATCTAATCGTGTGCCCACGATTCCGAGTATTGTCCGCGAGGAATGTAAATCAACCTGACTTCTCTGCGTTGTAATAGATGTTTAATCTTCACCCGTAGCCGCGTAGAGTCTGAATTACATCTAATCGTGTGCCCACGATTCCGAGTATTGTCCGCGAGGAATGTAATTCAAAGCTCACAAGACTTGGCATCCCAAGCCGTCGGCCTATTGGAGCGGGTTCAGAGGGTTTGATGTTAATTTTTATAGATACAAGTGTGCATCTTGTTTTGTGTCGGATTTATACTCCACAGGACCCATGTGTGGGGAAAGAAGGATTTGTTATCTTTCTGAATTACATCTAATCGTGTGTCCACGATTCCGAGTATTGTCCGCGAGGAATGTAATTCAACCTGATTTGAGCAGTATTGTTCTGTGTATTTGTAGCAACAAATACATCTGACAACAATGTTCCGGATCATTGCCTACAGAATACAACCGCGGGTATTGGATAGAATATGAAGTGTATATTTTCTCCATGTTGGTTCATCAGGACTGAGTGCATCTAATCGTGTTTCCACGATTCCGA
Organism: Caenorhabditis remanei; assembly: GCF_010183535.1. Taxonomy (NCBI): domain Eukaryota; kingdom Metazoa; phylum Nematoda; class Chromadorea; order Rhabditida; family Rhabditidae; genus Caenorhabditis; species Caenorhabditis remanei. The sequence goes on along the minus strand of NC_071333.1, from coordinate 3,661,015 downwards.
GTATTGTCCGCGAGGAATGCAACTCAGCCTGACGTCTGTTGACAGCGAATGATCTTTTGCGGTTATGAATAGCAGTTCATTCGTTATGGATTTGACAACGGAGAGCTATGAAAACGCCAACCTGTCGGTTGTCTTGGCCGTGATATATCTCTCTATAGTGCGAAATTTGTTGCTCTTATTTTTCAGACCCGCGGGTGTCAACCTTGGATTTGATTTTGCAATTATCGCTACCAACTTCCTGCTTTCATCGTCTACGCGTATCAGGATCATGAGTTCTGATACAGACAACCTGCTTCTTCTACAGTCTGTAACTGCCACTTGCAGACATTCTGTCTTTCATCAAAGTCATATGCATAGACAGGTAAAGCAATTGGTTGGGTCTTTTGAGAGCTGACGGCTCTCTGAGATACTATAGTGTCCTGAAAACTTCACGGCTTTGTCTGCCAACAGTGCCATAGTTCAAAGAATCCATGTATCATTTCCATATTTCAACTATAGACGAGCTATAATCTAACGTTTAGAATATAAATCAACCTTTTGTTTGTCTCAGAGCTTCTGGCACTTGTCGCTCCTTCGCCAATTGTTGCGAAGTCGTGACGTTTTCTTTATGCCATATTAGAATCTCTTTAACGGTAAAAACCAAAAGGTTTGTGTCTCGAAGCTTCTGGCAATTGTCGCTCCTTCGTCAATTGTTACGAAGTCGCGACGTTGTCGTAATTGAAGCTTCTCGACGGTTTGGTCTTATGATCCTACAGAAACAGTGGTTTCCGCGGATCTCGTTGTCTAAAAATCTTCCAGAAACTGTGGTTTCTGTCTGAGTTTGGTGTATTTTTTATGTAGATGATGTTATTTTCTACACGGTTTTGTTTGAGACGTTAGCTCGGAATCTGTCGATATGCCGTTGATGTTATCGATTTTTCATGTGAGCGGTGTCTCTTTTGTTCCCGAGCATCCGAGGTTATGACTCTTCTGCTTCTGGGCTTTTTTTTTGTAGAGCTTCCGGAGGTTCCAAAATGGATTCTCTCTTGTGAGTCTCTGTGTTGTATTTTCGTCGCGAATCGAATCGCATTGACGATAGTTTTGTGCCGCGGATTTGCAGCATTTCAGCTATTATTTGCTGAATTATTGATTTATATCGTTGGTGAGCTATTCGGTCTAAATTATGACTCTGAATTGACTCGTAATGTACCAACGTTGTTTGAGGAGAGGTCAAACGTCATTCTCTCTCTCTGTTTGTGAACGATATTGTCTCATCTGCTCTTTTTTCCGCGGATTTGCGGTTTTTAGATGCGCAAGATTGCGACTTGTTTGAAAATTTTATGAGGGTTTATCATCCCCGAAGTACCTCTGAGAGCTCTGTGGCTGCTCGGGTTACTTGTATGTGGTTTGTAGTCTCCGTGGCTAAGTCTGGTGGTATTCAAAAGAACATCTCACTCTGCTTCCCATCATCATCTCACATCTTCCAACATTCCGAGAGGTCTGAAATCAGATATGACAGAGTATTAAGACTCCGGAGTGTAGTGTATTAGGCGGATGTGGGAGTATGGATGACAATGATTACTTTATTAGAAGGACTCGTCCTTTACTTAACAAAGGTAATGATTCCCTTTCGAGTACAGAGTTAGCATTCTCACGAAGGAGATAACAAGGTAAAACAGAAAAAAGATAAACAATTTTTAATTGATTAGCCATTGGTAGAGAGTGGGCATCTGTTCAACCGCGGATTCGTGTTACTTCGTGTGAAGTGTGCTCGACGTAGTGGCGGAGCTGTACCGGGTGTTGGATGCGGCTAAAAATCAATAATTGTCATCTGATTTGTTAGATATTATATACCTTGACTCATTTGAATGGAAGCCACAGTGCAACCGCGGATCGTGAGTGACTGGTGTTGGGACTAGGCTGATCTTGGCTTCTGGAGCCTTCAGCTTGTCCATAAGTTCACGATGTCCGGTTGTTGACTGATCGTAGAGCATTGGCTCGTTTCTGGAAAACATAATTTTATTTCCGTTGTCTGGTTCTCTGCTAATATTTTACCTTTATGCCAGCTGATGGGCTGATTAGGCAGTGGGTGGAGAGTTGAGGCAGCCGCGGGTCGATCTATTGTGGCACCAAAGCCTTTCAAATCGATCGGAATCCGTCTGGCGTCTTCTGTTTCAGAAGTAGTGTCTTTTGCTGCACGTTGACCACTGCTGGAAAGGTATTGATTTAAGGATTTGATAATTCTCTTTGTGTTTTACTACCTGGACCGACCTTCAGAATCTTTGAGATAATGAGGTTTCCGCGGCTCGCACTGATGAATCCATCTGTAGCGATGATGGAGACGGAATCGAATAAATTTCTATCCGCGGCTTCTAACGATTCGATAGGGAATCGTGTAGCATCTCGTTGCCACATCAGCGGGTTGCGAAGCTGTAAATAGCCTTTTATAGTAATAGTATACACTTTTTATAGAGAATTTTATCCCTTTCTGGTATATTTAGCAGATTTATCTATTTTTCAGTATATTTCGGCTCAAACTGTATTGATTTGTCAAAAATTCTGACATTTCCGCTAGAAAGTGAGATATATTGGCTAATACTGTGAAGTACTTGCGGGAATCTCGTGATTTCTTTTGGATTTTCTCGTGAATCGACGAAATTTATCGATTTTTGGCTCGAAATACTGATTTTTGAGATATTTTTAGCGGAAATTCGCAGTTTTTCGTTAAAACGTTGATGGTTTTCAGCCAAAAGCTCATATTTGACGTTTTTAACCTACAAAGAGTAGGGGTGATACAGAATTAGTGCATTCTGATGCAATTCTAGCCGTGAATCTGAATATTTTCAGTGGAAAATATCGATTTTTGGCAATTTTTGTCAAATTTCTCGAAATTTCTCTTATTTTTGGTGATTTTTTTCCGATGATTTGTGAAAAAACCCTCACTGGACTGATCGAAATTGTACGTTCCGCGGGTCTCTTGCTTTTGGAGCTGTCAGACGACTGGAATGAGGCGTTTTCCAGCGATTCGGCACGGTTTTGCTTCGATGATTCGTCCATTATTGCTGAAATTGATTCAGAATTATCTTAAATCGATATTTTTTCACGGAAATATCACGAAAAGGTTACGACAATACGGAAATACACAAAAAGTTTCGGCCGAGCGCTGAAATGATGCAAATTTGCATGCGCGTAGGCTCGTGTGTATCATGGTCCGCAATGACACGCGCATTGCGTACAATGACGCGCGCACTGCGTACCGTAGTCCGAACGAAAAATTAATTCGTTGTCGATTTACGGGGACTCAAGAATGAGTGATTTTGAGCATTCCCGAGGGGGAATTGCTCGTCCGCGGAAGGGAACTTGAATTATTCCAGACGGGGACTAATATTCTGGTCTCTGAAATGGAAATTCTTAGTATTCCCGGGGGGAATACGTATTTTTCAGCGAATTTTCCATATCGGAACACTATCACAGGCGCCACCTGATCGATTTATCGAGTTTTCAGCTCAATTTCAACCATTTTTCGCAGAATTCCACGGGGAAAACACGAGTCGAATGGAATTATTTACGAAATTAAGCTTGCGACGGCTTCTGGATTCTACATATAACCTCTGTGACTGCTGCTAGCCCGTTTTTCAGCTCTTCGACTATGTATTCTTCCTCTGTGACAGTGTTGTCCTCGAGATTTGAAGAATTTCCAGCCGCGGATGAAAAATTTGGCAACAGAGACACGGATTCTAGCGAATAAGAGAGAAAATGACGAGATTTGAAGGAATTTTGCATAGAATATTTAGGTTTTTTGATGGATCAGAGTATTCTGACGTCACTATCGCTACTCACAAGCCTTAAATTGTTGAATGGGAAGCCGACGCGGTTCTTTTTACAGTGATCGCTGCTCGAATATCGATTATTGCTCAGAGACATTGTGGTCCCTATTGAGAGTTTCTTCTTGGCTTGTGCGAGGAGTTTTGCGCCCCGAAGGACACAAAAAACGACTACTCTATCGCAGATCCGAAGAAAATTATCAATAAAATCGATAAAATTAGAGAGCCGCGGGTCACTGGCCAATCAGTCATTGGCGTGAGGAACTCCTCAATCGAGTGGATCGGGAGAGACGTCGTATGAATCATCACCCAAATGAACCTGAAGACGCTCCGATCATCACCCCAGATCTTGAATTTATAATTTAACCTTTTGTTATATAAACTATGAATGTTAGAATTTTTTCTTTCTTCCTCAAGTTTGCAGAGATTGACCAAGAATATCTGCATTTTGAAAAATACCAGAATTTTCAGATATTTTCAGTTGATGAAACAAAAAAGTGTCATTAAAGTCAGTTGAGGGATCATCATACCAAAGGCTGCTCCTCGTCCAAAAACTATCGAGACCTGTCAAAATCAACCATTTTCCGCAAAAGCGCCAAATGTGCACCAGTCACCTTATATGTTATTGTTTACTCAAACCACATGATATTCTTGTTTGTGATTTTCTGCCCGGTTATCAGAATTATCGACAGTTTACCTGGCAGAACTTAAAAAATGTTTTAAGACTGGTTTTGGGTGTCTGGAGCGCGTTCGACGCTTTTTTGTGCATTTTTACCACTTTTGGTGTCAGAAAAAGTTCTGAACTTGGTGAAATGATTTTTACTTGATTTTCAAGCATTTTTACACAAATTTTGACACAAAAAGTGTTTTGAAAAGTCATGATTTAAACAAATGCATTTTTTAGTTTGGCTTACAAATTGAACTTAAGGCTCTACTTTTGTAGTGGACAACTTTTTTTTTGGGAAGTCAAAGGTAACATTACGCTTGAAATATCTAAAAATCAAATTAGAAACGTGTCAAACGTGTGCCAAACAGTTAAAACCAGTTTCTATCACAGCAAAGCTTATTAGAAGTGACACTCGGATATGTTTGAATCAGTAAAAGTGTGTAAACGCGCCCACGACACGCCAGTCACGTAAATTTACCGGGTGTGAGGCGCGCGTTTTCTGAACTTTTCCTATTGAAAGTTCTTTTTTACAAGCTCTGCTGTAATTATAACTAGTTTAGGATGTCTGGCACACCTTTGACTTTAATTTTAGCAATTTCAGAGTTCAGTGAATTAAATTTTCTCTATTTTCAGCGAACACGACCACCTAATTGCAACCAGTACCTCGAATCCACCCAATCCCGAAGCTCAACGAGTACTCCCAACTTGTCGCCAAACCTACCCCTGACGCCGACACCGTACTCCAGACGCCGCTGCTTTATCACAAGAGAGCTTGGCGGATGTATGTGGAGAGCCATCAAGAGGGTCTAGTGAATCAGGAAACCGTGAAAGTCGGTCAAGTGGTTGTGGAGATGAATGGATATGTGCGGATGGCGACGGAAGTGTGTACTGATGACAGAAACATTATTTTCCGGTACGACGAATTGCCATTGAAACAGAAAAACACACTTTTTATCATACCAAAGACCACGGGAACGATACAAAGGTCACCAGAAGGTCTTGTGCCCCCAATGCCATTTTGTATCGTGTTTTGGGCTCCGGAGCTACACTTGGAATCATGATAATAGCCACTAAAACTATCCTGAGAATTGGAAAGGTCACATTACCATTTGACTTGGATTATAAGAATTCGGAAGGAGCATTGAAGTGTGTGGAGCATGGGAAGATGTGTCCGTTTGAGCTAGAGCGGTGAGAAACGGCGTCGAAAGGTGAGTAGCTGGAAAGATTTTAGGTTTTTGGTCAGTGTGAGTTGTTACATTGACAAAATTTGATACAGTGACCAAAAAGTTACAATGACCAAATTCAGAATTTTCAAGTTTCCCAAAGCAACACACCAGAAGACGTCCCGACATCTTCTGCGGCTTCTAGAGTAGCTTCCACAGCTCCATCCACTTCTGGCACACAGACCAATCATCGTCTCTTGCTCAGTCGTTCTGAAAGTAGAAAAGCGTTGCTAGCTGCCGCCACTCCACCTGCTGCAATTACTTCATCAGCGCCTTCAACTTCTTGTTGTAACAGCAAAAGAAGTGAGTTTTTTAACTGAAATTTTTTTGATTTCAGAGATTTTCAGAAACTCCACAAGCCGTCACCCTTCAAGCAAAGAAAACACGCCCCTCGACTGGAAATGTGGGAGAAGAGGTGGTAGAGAAGGAGCTGGGAAAAGAAAACAAATCAAAGGATGCTATGAGAAGATCGGTAAGTGAACGGTGTATGAGTAAATAAGGACTAACATAAGAAAGGCGTGGCACGATTCCAGAAAAAGATTCATTTTGAAAACGTGATTATGATAAACAGAACAACATATGAAATATTTGAGACAGGAGGACAAGCATTAATTATCACGACGTCTCTTGTACGCCAAAACGTTTCCTTCATAAACATCGGTAATTTGCCATGACTGATGCCGACGGTGGTGCCAGGAGGCTCATCCCTGTTATGATCGGAAAGTGGCTCCTTTTTCTTTGAAGACTTCTCAAGAGCCGCACGTCTTGAAGACAGTGCTGCAGCCGATCCTGGTTTGTTCTTGTCCTCAAGCTCCAGATTCCGTTTGCAACGCTTCGGAGCCCCCTTCGCCCATTCAGAACAAGTAGAGACGTCGGTACAGCTACTCGATGGCTCGAAATCTTCTTTTTCCGCGTTCGAAATAGCGTTTTCTTTCATCAGAACGCCCAAGTCGCCCAAGGTGTCTTGAAACGTGACGACTGTCAGAAGTGCTGCTGGTACTTGGTGACCGTGATATGCGTGGCTTTTTTGTGACAGATAAAGTGCTCACTGAAAATTATCGAAAATTATCAAAATGACGTAGTAGCGATGCGATGCGGTCGGGCTGTCATGGGGTAACCACATGAAGGTCTTGTTTTAAACTTACAGACATAAATGAGGTTGTTATGACCAACAGATACCTTCTTGGAATATTCATACATATTCCAAAATAAGAAAATGTTTTGCAATGATATTAACCAATAACTTTGGATGGAGTGCAAGACAGATTGATTGATAAATTTCGAATAAATTTCATTTCCTCTTTTGAAACACCAAAACGAAGACTAAAAAAGAAAGTCATTTATTTGATTATTTGAAACCAGCCTGTCTGCCCGCCTTCGGCGGTTCTGCCGGCTGGCCTCATTTTTCTGTCTTTCGTACCTCCTCTTCCCATTTTTTTCTTTACCATCCTATACCTTGGCGTCACTCACCGCTTCGGTGGTTCAGTGGTAGAAATGCATACAATACAACGTATTCCCTCCCACACTAACTGACTTGCATGGAACGTCTTAGTTCCTGGGAATCCAGCCTATCTGTCCCGCCTGGTCTCTCCTCATTCACGTGGTCACCTCTTTTCAAATGTGCCTGCATGGCCGAGTGGTCAAAGCGGCGGTCGCTCTCCAAAGCACGCCAGTTCGGTTTTGCCCGCTGGCTCAGTTTCTCTTTTCTTTCCAAAACCGCTGCGGACATCGCCTCAGATAGACAGACAAACACCACTTGTCTTTTATATATAAGAATGATTTCCAAACATTCAAAACAATTTTACATCTCCAATTTTTTAAAAAACCACTCCAATTTTTATCTTTAAAGAGAGCAGCAAAATTTAAAAAAAAACGATAAACCAGAAATTAATGAAATCCAACTGCAGCTAACATGGGAATGACCCAAGGTGAAACGCTGGGTTTTCTTAGATATTTTGGGAAATGATAACCCTTACCCCAAATAAAACAAAATAAAAATATTACGTGCCCCTTTTAAGTTTCCAAAGAATGGCAGACAGAATTCCATTTTTTCGAATTTTTCGAGTTGAACCACTTCGAGACATCGTAACTCGGTCAATTCAAGAGCAATCTTTTCAAACTAAAGTGTAATAGCAAGACATAGACCAAGGCTTTATAGAAGGTAACATACTCATGTTTCCAGCTGTGACTCCCGAATTACTATAAATAAAAATGTGAAAATTTGCACTTCTCATGAAATCAGAAAGTGGTCATTTTCGAAAAAGGTATTTGGGAGACTATGTCTATCCGGACGTACATCTCGAATACGGTACATATGCATGCTCAAATATATGGCTCACCTTTCATTCCAGAGACTTATTTTCATTTTTTCAATTTTTCAGTTCAACTTCATGTATACGTGTGATTTTTCGTGTGGGATACGTGTGATTTTTCAACTGTGGAGTTGATCAATTGTTCTGAGCTAAAGGTATACTGACATGTAAGCGTAATATAGTTTTTAAAACATTGTGATTGCCGTCTAACTAAAAAAAGGGAGAATTCACTGAAAAACGCGGAAGTTATTTTTAACGAATTGACGTACACGAAGTTGAATACATGAAGTTGAACTGAAAAACTAAAAAAATGAAAATAAGTCTCTGGAATGAAAGGTGAGCCATATATTTGAATACGTATATATACCTTATTTGTCACTGGCAATCGGATAGACATAGTCTCCCAAATACTTTTTTTCGAAAATGGCCACTTTCTGATTTCATGAGAAGTGCAAATTTTCACATTTTCATTTATAGTAATTCGGGAGTCACAGCTGGAAATATGAGTCAGTTACCTTTTATGAAGCCTTGGTCTATGTCTTGCGATTACATTTTAGTTTGAAAAGATTGCTCTTGAATTGACCGAGTTACGATGTCTCGAAGTTAAACAACTCGAAAAATTCGAAAAAATGGAATTATGTCTACCATTCACTAGAAACTTAAAAGGGGCACGTAATATTTTTATTTTGTTTTATTTGGGATGAGGGCTATCATTTCCCAAAATATCTAAGAAAACCGAGCGTTTCACCTTGGGTCATTCCCATGTAAGTTTTGCTGCAAAAAACGCTATTTTTGCAAAATCATCCGTTGTGAAAGACTCTCTCAAGTGTATTAATTTTTGAAGAGAAAATTGACGTAAGTGATACACAGAAATCAAATCTCGGTTCTCACAAAATTTCTGGCTGGTGGTTGCCCAAATATTTCCTCTCTCCATTTTCACCTATTCAATACACCATTTTCAGATTTCCTCAGCTGATATCTTCTACGACCATACGGACAAGAAGTACCACCACGGTGATACTGTCTCGGGAAGCATTATAGTTTACTTTGATCGTGAAAGCAAAGTGTTTGACCGTGCTCGTTGGTAGAGTCGCCATCAAGACGATCGATGATAAAAGAACTGCCGAGGTGGTTTATATGGCATTCCAGAAAAATCTTTAGGAAATCAGGTTTGTTTAAATATCTTTGTTAAAAATATGATTCTTAGTTTTCAGAATTGTATTCTCCGCGTCGGACTTCACCGTCACAATTTCTCAGCCGAGATTTCTGCCAATCCCGCACCATTGTTTGAGGCAGTTCATGGATTGATCGAGTATGGTGTGATTCTAAAGGCCTAGTTCATTGATGGAAACCAAAACACGTTCTATTGTGGCCCGCAATCACTTCAATTTGCAACAAGGAACTCTCAACATGGAGGTTGGCTTACACATGTTTGTTTTTCACCAACTCTTTATGATTTTTCAGGTGTTTCTTCAGAAGATCTCTGTGAATGCCCAACCTGAAGACGTTTTCCAGAAAAAATCCGAACAATCTTCGTGTCGGAAGTCGTTGTGAGAGATTGGTTCAACTCGATCTCGACATACTCAAATACTCTCTCCAACGCTATCGGTCGCACATTCTCGTCTTTGTTGCGCCATCATATGTACAATTTCAATTTTTTGAGAACTGTCAATAAATGTGTCAAAATTGCGCAACATTTTCCGGTTTTTTCAACTAAAGCTCCCACTTCAATGTCACGTTATACACTGCATCTTTTATAGATCTTTTTACTTCAGTAGTTTATAGTATTCATTGGAATACTGACTTCCTCTTGATAATAGTCTTGGCCGAGAAAAATAAGTTATTTGTTAGGAAAAAATGAAAATCGGTTTCTTTCATACTGTTTGAATGAGTTTATTGAGAACTAGGTTTTTTTCAATTAAGTCTCACCAAGAAAACTACTGTTTTCCGGGTTCCTTATAATCATACTTGCAAAATTCCGGGCTGGCCCGGCCCGTTGCAACTCTGCTTATAATATCGTTCCAGGACAAGAGTTGCACAGATCCTAGTCTTGTGGGTAATTTTCTGGAAGCTCATATGATGCAAAGTTCAACAACTTTTTGGTCATTCGGTCTGATGATGGTAGACTTTTTGATGGTGCGATTTGTGACTATTCTCCGCGCCGGACTTCACCGTCACAATTTCTCAGCGGAGATTTCTGCCGACGTCGCACTATTGTTTGAGGCAGTTCATGGATCGATCAAGTATGGTGTGATTCTAAAGGCCTAGGACCCTCTTCCATGGTATTTTATGTTGTCTTAAGTGAGGACATGGAAATGGGGAAAGTGTTGTTAACGTCAGACAAAAACGTGACTGTTTCATTAGAAAGTCGGACAGATAGGTATGAGAGTCATCTGGGGAAGGACAAGTAGGTCCTCTAATCCGATTGTTCAAGGTCACAAGTTTTGAGGAGTTTTGTATTTGGTTTTTTCAAGATACCAATTTTTCTAATCACGATAATATAAGTTTAAGCGTCAAGTTTATTTTCAGAGAATAGAAAAATATACGTTCAACAGTTGCAAAGTCCGCAAAAAAGAATCAGATGGTAAATACTGAAAGAACTGCTTAATTGAGACGGCCACTGACTAGCGCTTTCATACTTGTCATCGACTACTCAGTGAGACTATCAGAAAAAACTAGAAAATCAGAAAAATAAAAAGTTTGGGGGAAGAAGACAATTACTGGAAAAAAAAAGAAAAAAAAAACCATACCATACCGATGAAGTACTTACGGAAAATCAGAAAAGAGACAGAATAGTATCATTTAGCATCAAAAAGAATTCTTAAAAGGTCAACACTTTTGTCTGGAAAAAAACCGAATGGTGCAAAACGGAATATTACTAAAACAAAAAATAATACACAGTCTATAAAAAGTGGAAATGGGAAATGATTGTTCTACAGTAGTCCAAACGGGGTTACACAAAATACTATGCAAAAATGGACCGTAGGCCTGCTACGGTCCATTTTCGTGTTGAAAATCGTGTGTTGAGAGTTACTAGTGACAGGGGAAGCGAGTTTTGAGGGATTGATTCTTCGAGCATCTTGAAAAATAAAATTTTTCATGAGTGTTTGAAACGATGCAGCTAGTACCTTTCAAAAACTAGTACGAGGAAGAGAAAACGAAGAGCCGATAGGAGGGGATGAATAAGACCGAAGTGGTGTGGAAATTCTGAAAATAAAAACAAAATAGTCAAAGCGATACGGAATCAAAACGTACTATTGCTGTCCTCTAGCCGCTTTGATCATTTCGATGATTCCCATTTTGGTTCAAATCCTCTTTTTGGGATGGAAATCGACGTTGACTGCCGCAGAGATCAATTTGGAAATCATCTTCAGCACGCTCCTTGTAGTCTTCTTCCAACAGTTTTTCAACAAATGAGTAAACTTCATTTCAAGTACTTCTGGACCTCCGGGTGCACATTGAGTGCGTAATCGTCTCCGGGGCAAGGGGGATTGCCCAGTTTTTCCCATTCGAGAATTCTTTGTTTCCCACAATCGACCGTGCTGCCATACTTCTTCTTGGCATCCTTCTGGTAAAGGTCTGGCATGAAGGAATTGGTTGTAACCGATTTCTCTGTTGCCAGTGGTGAAGCTGGCAACAGAGATGTTTTCTTCGTTTACAAGGTTGTTGTTGTAGGGGGAGCCTTCTTCCACCAGTTTTGTGACCTGAAAACATACAATTAAAAAAACTTCATCCTCAAAGAGCTTTGAGAACTAGACTTGCAAAATTTTGGCCCGGCCGGACCGGTCAAAAAATGTGCACTATTTTTTCACAAAATGTTTTTGAATTTTTTCGAATTTTTTTTCAACAATAGTCAAAAATTCTCTGTGCACTTGAGTTTTTATTGATATTCAGAAACTAAGTCGAAAATTCGACTTTTTTGCAGAATAAAAATTTTGAATTAAAATCAATTCTTTAAATATGGCCCGTTGCAAGTCTGCTGAAAACTAACCGATCCTGAGGGCCGCCCCCGATGAGGTACAGTGTGTTACGAAGCTGATTGAAGTCAGGAGCGTTTTTAGATGAGCTTGGTTCATTTACAGATGCAGTGTCCTCTGTCTGAAACAAAGATTTTCTCAATTTAAAATTACGCTTTTCAACACACCAGTGTCGGAGCATGAGCCATGATCCCATTATTCCTTTTCACTTGAGCCTCTTTTAGTGTCCACGATGGAAGTAGATTCATCCTCATCTTTCTTCTGAAAATAAAATTGTCTAGTTGCTATGAGTAGCACGACTTACCAGCCCAGTTTCGCTTTACTACTGTCTTCAGTAACTTCTGTGGTCTTTTTGAAGGAAGTGGGAGCTTTTTCTTCACTTTCCTTTCTTTGTCTTTTTCGGTTTCTTTTCAGTTCAATCACTTCCTAAAAAATCATCTTTGTTCTACTAGCTCGGTACAGTTCTTACAAGTGCAATCAACCGAATGCTCGTGAAAAATGTGTCGATCATTCGGTTTTGAGAAGGTGAATATTTTTATGCCTATGTTTCACAGAAGCTGCGGCAATAACAACAATAGAATTCAAAAGGTTACTGATTTTTAGAAAGAATTACGCTTAAAGTCACGACAAAAGTTGCAAGAAATTGGTGAAAATGACAGAAAATTGGAAAATTATTGGGAAACGGAAACCTGCGAATTTTTCGCGGCGGCGAAAACTAAAAAAAACATCAGAAATTGAGAATTTGTTAATTTTTACCCAAAATTAGGCCTAAAATGTCAACAAAAATTGCAAGAAGTTGGCCAAAACGACAGAAAATTGAAAAAATCGTTGAGAAACGGAAAACTGCAAATTTTTCACGGCGGCGACGACTAAAACCAAAAGAAACCGGAAGTTGATTGGTTTTTACTTAGAATTACGCCTAAAATTACAGCTAAAGAATGAAAAAATTGGCGAAAATAACAGAAAATTGGTATTTAAGCTATTTTTACTAACGATTCTCCAAAAAATGGAAAAATAGCGAGAATTTTTGTGTGGGCGCAAGAAAAAACTCTGCATTTTTCGGAAAAGAAAATGGAAGAAAAAAGCAAAAAAATTGACAAAAATAGAAAGAAAAACGATTTCGGACGAAGAAAAAATTATGAGAAAAACTTTCTGCTAAACAAAGCGCGATAGCGGAATAACGGAGTGTCGTTGAAAAATTGGAATTTTTTTAAAAACAATTTTTCGATTATTGAGATTGACTATTTAAAAAGATAAAAAGTGCTACTAAACACTAATACTGATGTAAAAAAAATTTCGAATCCAAAATTTTAAAAAATTTTCAAAACATCCAGATATCACTGGATTGGTTTGGAATTTGGTTGGCAATCAAACTCTGGCCTATAGTTTGTAAATAATTTCAGAAAACTAATCTCGGTAACAATCGGGTCATTGAGACAAATAGATTTAGTTGCTTGACGCTTGCCAAAGAAAATGAACAAAAATGAACACATTTTTACCTTCAAAAAGATGAATTTTTGTTGTTTGGAAGAATGAGTGGGCATTGGAGCAAATCAATAATTGTGAAACTCTGAAACTGCACAATATGTGAATAACGGATATCTCCTCAGAAAGTAGGTACTTAGGTTTGGGAAATCTGCGTTACTAGTGTCATGTATTGGGGTGTTTCAAAAGTCTTTGCTCGTTTTTGTCTTTGCATTTCAAAAGTCTTTGCACCTTTATTTTTTTTCAGTTTTTCACAGACTCTCAGGTCTGAAACCTACAGAGCTTACTGATAATGACACACATTTCATTATGCTCAATTTATAGTGTACCTGAGGTCGTTGTACCTTGCAACAAGATGCGACCCGGTTGATGACTTCCCCGCGTTTCTGGAATTGATGTAAACAAATAACAACTAACATGGGAATGACCCGGAGTGTCCCACCTGAAATCTTTCCATATTTTGTACACAAGTAGTGTCTGACGTAACTAAGAAAAATCCGAAATTATAGCGGCGCTCTCCGAGGTTTTGGGGAGTTACACAACTTTTTTGAAAATTTTCGAAAATTTCGGTGTGTCCACTTTGAGAACTCGTAGCTTCTTGAGTTTTTGAGCTACCGTAATGGTTTTAGGCTCATTCGAAAGGCAATAAAATAGACTTTAAAAAGTTCTCTTATAGCGTTTGCCATAAAACATAATCTGCTGAGCTGTAGCTGAAAGTGTAGAAAAGTTGTCAGTGTGAGGTAACGATAAATGCCAAATTTCGACAATCGGGGAACTGGGGACTACCACCTGCATACTTCTTACTCCGAGTCATGTCTGTATACGTGTTCAAATATAGGTCGAGCCTTTGAGTTACAGGAGTTATTTCAGTTTTTCAGAAAATTTTTAGCTTTTCCACGTATCCCTATACGTTCAATTTTTATCAAATAATTGGAAAAATGGCCAAGTAACGAAAAAGAGGCTATAGAATGAAGTTTTGCATTAACTAGCTATGAATGATGTTTTTGGTGCTGTAACTTCAATATAAACGGGACTCAATTTTTGACAACAGAACGTATAGGGATACGTGGAAAAGCTAAAAATTTTCTGAAAAACTGAAATAACTCCTGTAACTCAAAGGCTCGACCTATATATTTTTTTTTTCGTTACCTCACACTGACAACTTTTCTACACTTTCAGCTACAGCTCAGCAGATTATGTTTTTTGGCAAATGATATAAGAGAACTTTTTAAAGTCCATTTTATTGCCTTTCGAATGAGCCTAAAACCATTACGGTAGCTCAAAAACTCAAGAAGCTACGAGTTTTCAAAGTGGACACACCGAAATTTTCGAATATTTTCAAAAAAGATGTGTAACTCCCCGAAACCTCGGAGAGCGCCGCTATAATTTTGGATTTTTTTTAGTTACGTCAGACACTACTTATGTACAAAATATGGAAAGATTTCAGGTGGGACACTCCGGGTCATTCCCATGTAAGAGTAAAATAGAATGTGAGATTTGAACAACTTATCATATAGAAAAGAAGACATTCAAAATATAACAGATAATCACTTTATTAAACATTGGAACTGAATCAAATGGTCTCCAATTCTTGTCATCCGGCACATGTGGGTATGGTGGTCACTGCTTGATCAGCTACGACGACATGCGTGGCAAGTTTTTGGGCGAGTGCTTCAGGGTGTTGTTTACGGCCTGAAAACGTTTCATGAATTTGAGCTGTTTAACATTGATATCGCTTACCAAGTTGTGTGAGATTCTTCTGCTCACCGTCAAGGTGATACTGCCCGTGGCGAATGAGGATGATGTTGCGAGTTGCGGTGGACATGTTTTCAACGATCAACTTCTTTCGTCCTGCTTTATCAGCCTTTTCCACTTTCTTTTGTCGATCAAGATGTTTGGATCACGGCTGAAAATGAAATTATTAAGTTTTTTAAATCTTTGCCGTAGTTTACTTACAAATCTCAATTCTTGTCCCACTCTCCACGTGGAAAACGCTCATCGAACGTTTTTGCGTTGTGGTGTTGAGTCAGAGAACGGAACTGTCTACACTCGCAATGAATCGTCTGAAAGAAGCATGGAATTGCTTAAAACTTTTGAAAACATAGCTATCAGATCACGAAACTGTCTAGAAACGTAAATTATATTCTGAAACAATTTTTTTTTGAAAAAAGTGTTTCAAATCAAATCTAGCCTGATTATTACAGCTCGGAGCAGACTGAAAAACCTCAAAACTCCCTCGAAAGTTGTCGAAAACTGCCTAAAACGCTTTACAAATCACTGTAACTGCATTGAATTGATTGAAATGTATGAGATTTTTCTGAAACGTCTGTAAGAGTTTAAAATAACTATGTATGTATTGCCTTAAACAAACAGTAATTTTTCAAATTCAACTGCAAAACCACAAAACCAATTAAGGAAGCTCAAAAATGGATAAAACAAAAGTGTTCAAAAATGGCATTCATTCACATAACTCATCCAAGTTAAATGAAATAACTTTAAAACTACATGAAATCACCCAAAAGCGATGAGTCCTCAAGGAGCTGGAAATGTTGTAGGTAAGTAAGCAGACTCATCAGACCACTAACTAAACAGTCCTACATTCTAGTCAGTGTGTGCTTACCGATAATTACTTATCGGTAAATGCCCTTTTCGGTAAATTACCGGTAGATTACCGGTAAATTTTTACCGAAAATTTACCGGTAATTTACCGGTATTTACCGGTAAATTTCGGTAAATTAAACAAGGCGCGGAGCGTTATTTCGGAGCATCGTTGTTTTTTCAAATATTTACTCTAGAAAAGAGGTAATATTATGGTTCCGAGGGTCCGGGGTTCGACGCCGGGCCTGGCAAAACTTTTTTGCATTCCGTTTTTGGCCTTTTGGTACGAATCTAACAATCAGGGTTCGATCCCCACTGGTGGCAAAACTTTTTTGTTTTTTGTTTTTAGATTTTTGGTGCCAATCTGAAGACCAAGGTTCGACCCCCACTGCAGATAAAATATTTTTCCTTTTTATTTTTCGTGTTTTGGTATTAGTCTACGGTCGAGGGATCGACTCCGGATGTTGGCAAAATTTTTTATCTTAACAAAAAACGGACACCTCAAAAATAAGAAACATATCACGATGAAACCATTAACTCATGTTTTCTTTAAATCAGGCGTTTTTAGATGCCGGTTTTTTGTTAAGATAAAAAAATCAATTTAAAAAATTTTGCCAACATCCGGAGTCGATCCCTCGACCATAGACTAATACCAAAACACGAAAAATAAAAAGCAAAAATATTTTATCTGCAGTAGGGGTCGAACCTTGGTCTTTAGATTGATACCAAAAAGCTAAAAACAAAAAACGAAAACGTTTTGCCCCCAGTAGGGATCGAACCCTGATTGTTAGATTCGTACCAAAAGGCCAAAAACGGAATGCAAAAAAGTTTTGCCAGGCCCGGCGTCGAACCCCGGACCCTCGGAACCATAATATTACCTCTTTTCTAGAGTAAAATTTATACGCGTTTTACCGGTTTCGAAATGTCCGGTTTCGAAATGTCCGGTTTTGAGATGTCCGGTTTCGAGATGTCGCGGTTTCGAAATGTCTGGTTTCGAAATGTCCCGGAGCCATAAATTCGAACTATTGACTTTTTACCGAAATTTACCGGTAATTTACCGGTAAATAGCCGTTTCGGTAAATATTTTCGGTAAAAATTTACCGGTAAATTACCGGTAAATATTTACCAAAATTTACCGATAAATTTACCGGTAATTTACCGGTAAATTTCGGTAAATTTTTACCGGAACGTTCCGGAAATTCACACTGATTCTAGTTAACCAGTTCATAGCTGAGCAACCATATCCGTCTGCCTGAGCAGACCCGACCTACCGTGAGCAGACTTTTGTCACAATCAAACTTCTCCAAAAACTCGTCCAACTGCTCCAATGACAATGTGAATTCGAGCGACTTCTCATCTTTCTTCCGCCAAGTCCTATTTTGAACGTTCAGAATCCCTGAAACCCCTACTTTTGTCTATATTTCAATCAATGGATAACACTCACGCATATGCTTAGCACTCAATTTTGGGTTGTTCTTTTTGAGGACCAGGGGCACGTCTTCCGCAAACACACGGTAAGATGCTGGGGAGAGGGCAAGCACGGGGTGAACGCAACGGATGTAGAGATTTTTGCGGTGGTTTTTCTGAAAAGATAGACGATCGGTGAGCTGGAGAAAAATAAACAGACACAAAGATAGACACAAAGATTTATAACTTAACGAAAAGCAAGGCGAGGCAACATGCAACACACGAATCTCTTGAATTTGGACATTTGGACAAACAGACACACAGAATCGGCTTTAAACTGAACACAAACCACAACGAACAACATACAAAACTCTAACAGCAGGATTTATTTCTGCCCTATGAATACTCAGCTAATAGATAGTTATTTTCAAATTTGAAACCACCACACATCCAGAGAAACAGACACACAGAAATTCACCTCACCGAAATTGCCATTCCTCCTCCATCATTCACATTCCTTTTACAATTGTTTGATAGCATCGTGTGGAATATTTTGATGTCCTGCTTATCCAGGAGAGTGAATTGAAGTTCATTTCTGAAGTCAAAACTTGCTAAATGTGTCTGTGTGTCGAGATGTGAGCTTTCAAATGTTTTATAAAATAAATATAAATATGGTTAACTTTTTTCACATAGAAATCCAATTTGGCAAATAGTATAAGCAAAATTGTTTTTTTTTACGTGCGAGCACAGGTGAGCAGCTGGAAAAAATCGTTTGAAACCGCACGGTGGCGTATATCCGGTCGAATTGAGAACCCATGAGAAAAAGCATAACCATATACGATAATAACTTTTCCAGAAAATTTTCTAATTTTATGTTAACTTTGCACGCCGAAATTGCAGCATTCGAAACATTCAGAATAGTGCAATTTTCGACCGTTGACTTCATTTGACTGATAATTTTTCTGGCCGTAGAACATTCTAGAAGTCTTTCTTTGAAAAAGTTGTTATGTTGAATGTTTTCGTTCAATTTTTCTACCACGCTTGTAGTGTTCTTATCAATTTGATCGTTTTTTATAAAACATATTGAAAGAAACAACAAAATTGATCAAAAAAAGCGACGAAATCCGAAAAAATCAGACTAGCTTTCGATTGAATTCAATTTAGGTCAATTATCGGAAGTACCGGTCTATTACAGAAAATACGATTGAAAAAAAAATTTAAATTATATTATAATGACTTTTTTCTATTAATTTGAATTTTTTCTAAATTTTTCGTAAATAATCTCTTTAAACCCCTCTTACCTCAACATCTTCCAAACAGCAGAACATAATTTTAGAATTCAATAATAATCAGTAATAAAAAATAATATTTTGACGATCTATTCCGATAAGACGTCTTGAATACTCATAACTAAATTGATTGAAAAATGGGTGACCGGGAGGAAGAGGGCAGCGGCCGTGAAGGACATTCCCTCTCTTTCTCTCCGTCTCCTTTATTCTTATGATATCTATCAACCCCCTCTGTTTGATATTTGTTTGAAATGTTGGAATATAAAGTCGACAAACAAATATCAAACAGAGGGGAAATGAGTCATCTGATAGAGATCATAAGAATAAAGGAGACGGAGAGAAAGAGAGAGAATGTCCTTCACGACCGCAGCCCCCTTCCTCCCCATCTTACGTTTCTCTGCGAATTCATTCAAGACGTCTTATCGGAATAGATCGTCGAAATAATATTTATGTTATTACTGATTATTTTTGAATTCTGAAATTTTATTATGCTGTTTAGAAGATGTTGAGGTAAGAAGGGTTTTATTTAAGAAAAATTCAGAAAAAAATTCAAATTAATAGAAAAAGGCATTGTCATATAATTTAAACCAGTATTTTCAATCGTGTTTACTCGAATATGTATACCGTCACACTCCATCGACCAGTTTTTCCACCGATTTCATTTTTTACGGTGCCGCTTTCAGGATCATTGGGAGATGCAAATGGACTTCGAGGAAAATGACTCGTTCATCTGGTAATTCTGGCCGAACACTTCCAAAAGTTGGGATAAAATGGAAAAAA
The DNA here is from genome assembly GCF_010183535.1 of Caenorhabditis remanei. NCBI lineage: Eukaryota > Metazoa > Nematoda > Chromadorea > Rhabditida > Rhabditidae > Caenorhabditis > Caenorhabditis remanei. The sequence goes on along the minus strand of NC_071333.1, from coordinate 3,641,474 downwards.
GGCAAGCATGGTTTAGTCACGAAGTAAGTACACATGATGTAATTTTCATTGACTAATGTTTTTTCAATTTCAGAATAGAAAAACCTAATAAACCTGTCGACCGAATTATTCCACACTCATTTGTGATTGGGTTCCACAGAACATTCGTCGATGTTGTGGATTGACTGGAAAAGGTGTTCAAATGCAATGTCAACAAACTGGACATCTTGCATACTTCTATCAAGGAGCACGAGTTTCTAGCTAATTGAAACCTGCTGAAAAACGCGGAGGCGGTCTCGATACATGACAAATGCGATGATTCAGAGTTTTTGAAAAAACTTTTGCCAGCGAAACATGCAAATGGATTCGTAAGTTTTTACTCAAATAGGAGTTTAGAACAACTTGAGTTTTTCTTTCAGCGCATTTTCATCCATCACATGGAATATGAAAACTCTAGAGACATTAGTTTCAAGTGTCTATCCCCGCTGGACTTCAGATCGGCTACTCTCGATTTTTCGACTCTTAATAACATAGAAATCATGAAATACATTGAAAACCTGATGACATGAAACATATCTTCAAATTTTCTAACACACTTAAAATAGATAAATCACCAAATTCGGTCACTTTAAAAAACATTGTAATTTTTAATTTTTTAATGAAAATTTCATAAAAGGTGGCCACATAAAATTTTTATCAAAACAAAAAAATGTTGATTTTTGATTGTCGAAATTTGACATTCGTCGTCATCTCAAGCTGACGACTTTTCTACATTTTCAACTACAGTTCTGCCGGTTATAATTATTGGCATTTGCTCAAAGAAAAGTTTTTGAAGTCCGTGTGGCCTATCGAATGAGCTAGAAACCATCACGGTAGCTCAATAACTCGAAAAGTTACGAGCTCTCAAAGTGGAGACACCAAAAGTTTTGAAAAATATTGAAAAAGTTTTGTAACTCTCCGAAACCACAGAGAGCGCCGCTGTTATTTTGGATTTTTTCAGTTACGCCACGCACTACTTGTGTACAAAATATGGAAAGATTTCATGGGGAACAGTCCGGATCATTCCCATGTGAGATTTGCAATTTTTTCTGTATAATTTATCAAATCGGTCAATAAACTCAAAAGTTGTGGAGGGGTGGCGGGTCGTTCGGGAGTCATTCCATATTAGAAGTAAACTTAAAAGAAGTGCATCTTTGAGCACCTTAATTTTCATATGTTCTTTTCAACATCAGAAATGTACGGAAGTGTAAGATTCAAAAAAGGATACGACTTCTTATATATCAAATTTGATCAAAATTTTTCACTTTGAAGCCAAACAGAGATCAATAACTTTCTTGAATCATACACTGAACAATTCTAATCTTTGAAAACTTTATTTTATTAACACCATAACAACAATCAATTATTAGACCAACACTGGAAACTCCTCCTCATCCAAAAGTCCTGAATCGCAAGTTGGACAAATTATCTTCACTTTCAGCCAATCTTCAATACATCAGCTGTGATATCTCCTCTTGCAATACCCACATTTCGTAGTATCATCCTCCAGGTTCATGTTGTTAAGACAGATCACACACTCGGTGTCTTCTAACTCATCTGAAGCATTTTCTGACGATGAAGTTGGCAGATAAGGGGTCGTTACGACTTCATAATACTCTCATAAATGTTTCAAAATCCGTGAGAGAATACAGGAAATTCCGGGAGCTCGGGGATTTCTTCGGCTGCATCGAATTGATTGTATTGGATTATGCCAAGTCGATCTTCCACAGCTTTTATTTATTCTGTAGCCTCCTTGTTGAATCTTCTCATCTCCATTCCAACCATTTGTTTGGTTTCCAGGGGACTAGCATATCAAAAATCCAGCAAAAACGGATAAACTTGGCGCCGGTGTAACATGGCCTGGTGGCTTGAGCGAGACATTGACTTTCAAGATCTTTAAAAAACTTGTTTGATATTTATTTATTCAAAGGAAAAACTCAAAAGGACAATATGAAACAAAATAAGAACCAAAATCAACTTTCACAATTAAAGTGGCATCAAATTATCAATCATTTTGGAGAATTGATCAGCTATAAGTTTATAGCTCACTCTTGTTACTTCCTTCTCAATCCTCTTCTTCTCAGACTCCACAAGCATAGTGACATCAAGTGTCATTTTGGAGCATCCAATCGCTTTCATTTGAAACAAGAACTTATCCAACACCTCGTTCATTAATGGGAGCAGTGTCGACCGTTTACAAATCTCGTCATTCATGCTCTTCTTAACCAAAGAGGCCAACAAGACATCGACAACAACTGATAAGGTTTCTGCGTTGAACTTGAGTCCACTAGTCTCTCCATTCTCTCTGACTTCCTTGATCCGTTGGAGTAGACCTCTCAACTCATTGGATTCCATTTCATTCAAAAATGACTCCAAACTGATAAAGAAACGGTTAGTGAGCAGTTTCTCGGGGACACGCTCAACAGGCTCCTCCTCTTCTATGTATTCAGCATCTTGACGTTCTTGTTTTATGATGACGTTGGGTGCAGAGACGTTGACATGAAGTTCATGAGGAATTCCTTGGTCTAAGATCTCCAGTCTGACTGTTGGGCGTGGATCCGGAAGCTTTTGCTTCGTGCTGACTCTCGGTACTGGCGCTTTCACATCTGGGGTCGTTTCAGTGTTAGCAGCTGGAGGGGCTATCTCAGATTGGGAAAACTCCGCAGGTGAAGTGGCGATAGTTTCCTCCTGGAGCTCTGGATTTACGATGGCAGGTGGAGCGACAGAACTGACAAGAGGTTCGTGTGGAATTGCTTGATCGAACAACTTCGGTTTGAAACTTGGCTGAGGGTGAGTAGATCTGACACCTGGCTCTTTGTATCCTAAATCCCGACGCTCTGGCTTCGTCGTACCAGCTGGATGAGCACTTTCCGAGTCAACTGTCTTAGACTGAGCTTCGGATGTTTTCAAGAGATTGCTGGGAGCTGGTTCAGGGGCTGGTGGTGCGTCGACGGCTTCTAGAGCCTTCTTTCGGTGCTCTTGAGCTTTGAGCCATGCGTTGTGGAATCCACTTAATCTCATGAAGCTGGGAACAGAAGTTGGCGCCCTATCCGTTTGCACTGCCACTTGGACCTTTTTCGACAGCATATCCCTGATTGATCTCTCGGAATATGGAAATTCCGGACTGATAGATTTCAGAAAGGCTTCATTCGATAATATTGCCTTCACCTCCGGGTTCTCATTTCCACCATAATTCTTGACAAGTGAGCGAAAGGTTGTCCATGATTCGTTTTCTCCACCTGGGATCTTTTTTGCAATTGGCCCATCTCCCTGGGATTCCAATTTCCGCTTTAGATTTTTCTTGGGTGGATTACTGACGACTTGATGATTCAATTGCTCATTTTTTCCAGAATCTTCATTCGTCTCATCTGATAAGGAGCTCAGCAAGTCAATATCATCATCTGAAAATAAGTAATATTTTAATCATTCAATACTGTTTATTTTTTATTATTCACTTACCTAATGAGAAGTCGATATCCATGTCTTCTGACTCATTAAGATGCTCTTTGTCCAAACTGTCAACGTATTCAATTCGTGATTCACATAGTGAATCCATATCTTCTTGAATTGATCCTTCTGAATCCCCAGTGGCGTCATCTGAAAATATGTCAAGTTTCGGGACCGGTAGAAATGAAAGAAGTTAATAATGCTCCAGTATTGAATGTCAAGTTCAAAGTTAGTGTAATTCATTCAGTTTCTGTGCAAGAAATATTTTAAAAGTAGATTCAGAATTATTATGTCTTCAGGCTTTCAAACATAACAATGTATTTTAACCTCAATTTTTCGAAATTGCTGCGACTGGGGTTCAGCCCACAGCAAGCAAATCGTATTTTAATATGACTGGAAACCTCATGATTTTTCTAACTAGTTTTAACATTTTAATACCGACACGGTGCATAAAACCTTATTTAAATTTGAACAATTTACAAGTGGCTACCCGTCACAGACACAGAACTCGTCAAGATCTTAAGTTTGGTATATATTTCAGGTCATAATATTGAGTTTTAAGTGAGTTACGCGCCATTTGCAAGTATGGTTTTTGGTTTACTTACCAGATGGAAAATCGGAGAAGACTGACGGTGTGGATGAGTCTTCTCTTTCCGGGTTCTGATTGTTTTCATTGATTGCTTCTTCAAGGATCTCATCGATCTCCATGTGCTGCGCTATTGGTTCTTCTAAGTCTCCGAAATATTTTTTCTGAATCTCCAGAGTGTTTTCATTGACGCCTTCTTCATCAACATCCAACATATGCTGATCCAGGGACTCCATATCCTCCAAGTCTTCATAGTACTGTTTCCGAAAAAAATCCATGTCAATTTCATCGACTGCTACATCGGTTTCTCCTGGAATCATATCAGACTTTTCCACAATTTCATTGAGATCCTCTGGAATAAGTTCTGTTACGATGCCATCAAGACCTTCATAGATTTTACTAAAAATCTCTTTTTTTCCCTCAGAATCCTTCATACCTGTATCCACTTGATGGTCTTCTTTTGGCAATTGACAATCATCCGAACAGTTCACATTGATAGTGTTATCAGCTCCTTCCAGAACCTCCGAATCCTCCACGTGCTCATTCAGTGGGTCCTCCACGTCTTCTGTATCTCCACTTTTCTCAACAACCTGATCGGATTCTGGCTCCTCCTGCAAGTCATTCAAATCTTCATTTCGTCCCACAACTGCTCCAAGTACCTCTTCTTCATCGGACTCCTCTAAACTTTCATCTGCTGCTTGCGGCCTGCTCTTCTTTCCTTTATGTCCATTCCTTCTCTTCCTTAACTTCCATGGCTGTCCTTGAAACGCTTCCGGTCCTTGTTTCGATTTATACGATATGATTTGATTATCTTCGTTTACTTCAATAACCGCAATCTCCCTCATTTCCTCCAGCATATTCTCGTCAACCGGAGTGCTCGTCATGAACAGCATCCGAGCTTTCTCTTCCAGACTGTAGTTGCGGACTGTGTCGAGAGTGTCCACAATTCTTCGGAATGTTTTGATGTAGGAAGAAACGGAGGCTTTCGTTCCTGTTTCACGTGCGAACTTCTCAAAATTATCCTTGTTAGGATATGGCTCCGTTGCTTTGGCGGTCTCGAGCATTATAACCGCCAGGAGGTCTTTTTCATTGACACGAGTCATACTTGGGTTTCTGAAATAAGAGAAACTTTTTGATTGGGAATAAGTGAAAATCAAAAGAAACGAGAGGGAGGGATGTCGGTAATAAAAATCGACTAACTTAGTACTGTTACGACCTTATAACCGCCGGATCTAGATAGATATCGGTTGATTCTAATACAGTTTTAAAGGGCCAGTTCTGATTAAGGCCAACATAATAAAATAAATGAGTGAATGAACTACGAGTGGGATGCATATTGACAGGGACAACTAATGAGAAGACAGGAACAAGTCCGTTGGGAAAAATGGAAAAGGTAGATGGGGGTAAAACTGGGAACCGTCCTAACGTTCCAGACTGCCCATTGTAAACAAGAGGATAAGAGAATGAGAACGGACAGTAGGACAGGCAATCAGAGAAAACGAAAAAGGGATGACTGACTGGATTAACAACAAATCGGTTACATCGGCTCTGACGACGCGCGCGCGGGTCTTAACGTGAATGAGAACCGCGACGCGAGTGACGTTTGCAACGCGGTTGATGAGAAGGCCTTATTGTGTCGTGTACTGCTATGTCAATACCATCACATAATTATATGATGTTGATAGATTTTTTTTTCTTACAAATTCGATAAAGTAGAATTTAGAAAGAATACCTCGCAGAGAACCAATCGGGGAAAACGAAGGAAGTGATAAGGAAAAAAACACTGGGGCAGACTGGCGACGGGGAATAAGAAATAAGGAGAAATGACTGAGGTGAAAACGTCGTTTATATTGATTTGGTGTGTTTGCTTACCATGAACGCACTGCCGCGCCGCAACCGCTACGCAGCCGCTACGAAAAGGGCTCTGGGAAAGACAGGGGATCGATTCTCGACAAAATTTTTCTCGACCTTTCAATACCTCGCAGAATCCGGGAAAACGAAGGAAGTGATAAGGAAAAAACACTGGGGCAGACAGACGATGGGTAATAAGAAATAGGGATAAATGACTGAGGTGAAAACGCCGTTTATATTGATTTGGTGTGTTTGCTTACCATGAACGCACTGCCGCGCCGCAACCGCTACGCAGCCGCTACGAAAAGAGTTGTGGGAAAATCGACGGATCGATAGTCGATACTCAAACACTTATTTTCCCACAGGCAAAAGCTGTAAACGGCATTAAAAACCGCAATATTATTTTTTTAATGAAACATCATTCCCAATATTTGCTTTTTTAAGAGAAAAAACATCAAAATTTTGTCATTGTTAATGAAAAATTGACCAACATCAAATTGTTGTAACTTCCCTAAATTTCACTAAAATTGTGTGAATTTACATTTTTCTTGGTAGATAGAAGACAGGGCTACATTTTTGAAGTTGACAGTTTTTGTATGACCGCCGGATCTTGATAGGTATCGGTAGGTTTTAATACAATTTTTAAACGGGGAGTCCTGATAAGGGACAACATAACAGAATAATGAATAAATTACGTTACGAAAAATCAAGAAAATAAATTAATTACGAAAAATCAAGACCTGATGACACTTTTAATTAATTTATCTTTCCTACTATTACTCGATTCTGTTGAATTTGACAATTTCCGTTTCTGGTTCCCTAGCCATCAACTTCTTGTCCTCATCACAATTCCACCTACTTGTTAACAACAACTAAAGGCAACTGTAAGGAGACAAATAAAAATGCGATTTGTAACCATTTTGGCCCGACCAGTGGCTCCCCTATCCGACCCGTAGTAGGCCAGTGAAATAGAAATTGCTGATTTTCGGTATATCTTTTCGCGTATACGATTGTGCTTTAAGCACATTACGCACCCACACGTTTTCGAAATTTTTTTCAGTTTCTGGACAAAATTTCATGTGGTCCTTATCAAAAGTCGAAAAAATAATTTTTCTAAAAAAAAAGTTCAAAGATGATTTTTAAAGAGCTGTGCTTATTTCTAGTTTGTCCTCTGTTTTTGAGCCTGTTTGGTTCCGTTTTGGAGGACTTGTGGACAGTTGAACTTCCTCCACAAGCGAAAACTTGCAATTTTTAAACGAGTGTTATGACAAAAGAGGTCAACAGGGATGTACTTTTTTATTTGAAAATAATGGAACACACTTTGAAAATTACTATTCTAAAAATATTTTAATTAGGAACTTAAACAAAATTAGAAGTTTCGTGGTTGAGGGTGAATCCTTTTGCCCTGTGGCCGTATCCATGAACGTTTTCCGGGAAAACGCATTTTCCAAAGAAAATATTTCCCGAGAAAATGAGCCGGAAAACCATTTTCCGGGAAAACCGTTTTCCGTATTCGCGAGTTATTTTCCGCACGGAAAATATTTTCCGCAGAAAATGAGAAAAAGAAAATAAATTAAATGTTTTAAGTCTTTTCATTTTTCTACTTTTATTTTTGTTTTTTACTTATAATTTTCAAATTATATTGTTATTAACTATTTTTACTGTGTTATAATCGCAATTTTCGTGAACTAATTCCAGGCAATGAATGATAAGAAAGAAAGGAAAGAGAAGTGTTCTGGAATGCCAGAGGCTGCGGCAATGCTTCTTGTTGATTTGTTCATTAGAGACGAGAAAAGATGGTATCAGAGAGTTCTAGGTGGATGTAAAAAGGGAGTCAACGAAAGGCAGAAGTTGTTATCGGAATGGCAGGAAGAACTGGAAGGGATTGGATGTGATCGGACAACACATCAAGTAATTATGGGTGTATAAATGGTTATTCAGAACTGGTATTTTACAGATCTACAGCAGAATTAAAGGCGATTTGACGATGGTGAAAAGTCGATTGTCTGCGGAGAAAGTGGAGAGAGGAAAAACAGGAGGCGGATTAGCGAAAAAATCAGCGAAACTTGACGTCGCCAGACAAAAACTCTACGACCATGTCGCTGGATCTCACGCATTGGATGGATTCGAAGGAGGACGTGAATGTAAGAATTTTGAGAAAAATTAAATATGATATCCAATTTTCAGCGAGTGAAGAGCCGGGGCTGGAAATGTTCAGTACTGTTGATGAAAAGACATCTCATGGTAACAATGGAGACGAAGAAGATATGGATTATAACGAAATTGATGATAAAATGGTTTTAAAGAGAAGTGATACGAAGGAAAAAGAAGATGAAGTTCAAGTCGAAGAAATGGCGTTCAAGTCTACAAGCTTTAGAGAAGTGGTACAAGCTACTCCACGAAAGAGAGGGAAGCAAGCTAATGATTTCGATTTGAAAAGAAGAACCGTGTTTGATAGTCAATTAGAACTACAAGAAGAGAAAATAGACTACATACGAACAAAAAAGCGTATTCTTCTTGATAAGGAACAACGAGATCTAAAACTCTGGGAAGTTCAGTACCAAACTGCTCAGCTACAACGCACTCTTGCTTTGGAAGAAGTAAGTATCAGAGGGTTGATTGTCAGAGAAGAGGATATCATCGTTCGCGAAGTCGATTTCAACGGAAAGGATTTTGAAGCAGCTGGCAATGATGAATGATAATCTCGAATTTATGTTGGTTTATATTTGATGTTTTCTGTTAGTTGTTTTTATATTTGTTTGGTTTTTATGTTGACGATAAAAAATCTTTTTTATTAACCACACTGAAAATCAGTTACAATACAAAACGTCTAGGAAAAATATTTCAGAAGCACGTGGTTCATGGTTGCTGCTCCTGGGGCGGTAGGGGCAGAATCATCCATCTCACATTCTACATCATCATCTGGGATATCGTCTTCGAACGCGTCTTCGTTGAGATCAATTGCAGCATTTCGAAGACAGACACATGCGGTAATGAGGAGAGCTGCTTTCTTGGGCGAATACCTCAATTCAGAGTGCAAACAGTGAAATTGTCTTTTTAAACAGCCAATTGCATTCTCGATCTTGACTCGACCTTTGCATACAGCATCTGTATAACTTTTTTCTGTAATTAGAAAGATTTGCTAAGCACAACTCTTAGAATTTACCAGCAATCGAGGATGGGTTCAAAATGGGTTTTAGAATAAACTTTTCGGCTCTATACGCTGAATCTGCTAGAAGAATTCCAGTCGAACGCCCCGAATTCAGCAAATTGTGAAGTGCGGACTCCCGGAAAACCCTCGAGTCATGTGCGGATCCACCATATTTAGCCGAAAGCCATATGAACCTAAGATTGTAGTCACACGCGACTCCCACATTAATTGAGTGGTATGATTTTCTGTAAAGACCAAGTTTCACAAATTCTGTTTCATTACTCTTACCTGTTGACATATAAGTGCTCATTTTCTGACGGAGCGGGAATTCTGACATGAGTTCCATCGACGGCTCCACATATTCCAGGAATATTTGTCAGCATTTTGAATAATCTCTGGTTTTTCTGCATACTTTCGGAGCTCGGCCAAACAATGAAGTGGTTAATCTGTTTCCCAATGGATTCACAAACATTCTGGATAGTTCGAGATACGGTAGATTGAGCACATCCAGCTGTGTCTCCAGCCGAAATTTGAAATGAATTAGATGCCAAAACTTGCAGTGTCAGGGCCAATCTCTGAGCTGGAAGAAGAGCAAACGATCGTCCCGAGCTCAACAGGTCACTTTCGATAAACTTTAACACTTCAAAAAATCCATAACGAGTGAATCTGTACCGCTTCCGAAAGTTTTCATCGGTCAGCATTTCGAATGGACATGAACGATCTCTGAAAACCCTTGGCACTCGTTCCTGCCAAACTTCATCATCTCCATAAAAGTCCATATCATCCAAGTCCATCTATTCTCAAAGAAATATAAATGTAATTGAACTAAAATCTACAAAAAAAAACAAAAATAAAATGTCAAAAAACTAAAATAAAGGCTCTCATTCGCAGCCATTTTCTTGGAAAATGACTATTTTCCGACGTTTTAGGTGGGTAAATCTTTTTCCGGCGGAAAACGGTTTTCCATTTTCCCAAAAAGTTTCATGGATACGGATTTTCTCAGAAAACGATTTTCCGAGCTCATTTTCCACACGGAAAACGTTCATGGATACGGCCTCTGGTTCTGCGTCCAAAAGCAGAAGCCGCTCCCCGGTCTCTTGTCAACACCGGGATCGATCGGAATCCGGATCTCCAGCACGACGTGTTTCAAGAAGCCGCTCCCCAATTTCTCGCCAACGTCCTGCTCGTTCCGAATCTGGAACGCCAGCTCGTCGCGCTACAAGAAGCCGGTCGCCGGTCAAACGTCAAAGTCGTGATAGATCTGTATCTTCAGTCTGTCGTGCCTCCAGAAGCCGCTCCCCACCATCACGTGATGCCTCCGTTGCTCCATCTCGTGACGTTTCGCCAGACCAATCTCGTCGCAGCTCACCAAATGGCTCCCCACGTGACGATTAACTATTTTGTCTCATATTGTTGTTGTGGTTTGCGAATGAAATTGAATTAAAATATATCTTGTTGTGCTTTCTTAATGTTCCTGCAATGTACTGTGACTTCGTGGTCAAGTGAATAATGTGTGAAATGAATGCAAGAAATGAATATGACCAATTTTGACCGGAAGGGAAGATGATGTTTTGACCTGCTGCGTCCCGGTCTCTTCTTTTTCACAATTATGAGGTATGTTGATGAGTCTCAGAAGACATTCCATCCTACTTCCGGTGCATTCCTTCTTTCGTTCTCTCTGCTTGTCTGTCTTACTGTTCCTTCTCATTTCTCCCATCTTCTTTTTTTTCAATGGATGGTCTGGAACGTGAGGATGGTTCTTAGTATCTCGCCATCTACCTTCTTCATTTTCCCAACGGACTTCAAAAAATGTCCAAAATCGCTCAAATTTTAGTTAAAAAATTATTTGAATTTCAAACGGCGGGCTGAGAAAAATTTCGCCACGGCCCGTGACTCAGGGAATTTCATTCTTTCCTCTCTGCTCCATCAAATTTGTGAAAAAAAGTGTCAACATTATATAATTATGTGATGGTATTGAGATAGAACGACACGACACATTAAGGTCTTCCCATCAACCACGTTGCAGAGGTTCTCGTGTCGCGGTTCTCATTTACGTTAGGACGTTGCTAGGTCTCCTTGATCGCAAACCGTAAAGACGTGTATGAACAGGAACGATTCCTTTCCTTCCCCATACGATTCACACCTGTCTTCCCGTTGAACACTTCCCAGAAAACAAGCGCAGAAATGCAGATGTGAGCGCGCGTTGTCAGACCGATTCAACCGATTTGTTGTACATCCAGTCAGTCATCTGTTTTTGTTTTCTCTGGTTGCCTGTCTTACTGTCCCTTTTCATTTCCCCATCTTCTTTTTCTCAACGGGCGGTCTGAAACGTTAGGACTGTTCTCAGTCTTCCCCATCTACATTCTCCACTTTTTCCCATCGGACTTGTTCCCGTTTTCTCATTAGTTGAAACTGTCAATATGCATCCCACCCGTAGTTCATTCATTCATTTCTTTTATTTTGTTGTCAGTAATCAGAACTGTCCGTTCTAGAACTGTGTTAGAACCTTGCGATAGCCATCAAGATTCGGCAGTTATAACTTGTACCAGTTAAAATTCAGGCGATTCTAATTAGCGACATCCCTCCCTCTTCTTCTTTCTGGTTTTTATTTGAATATGGTAAAGTACTGAAGAGACGACAAGTAAAAAGAGACGCATTTTTCAAAAATAGGCGAAGCTTTCGGAAAATTGTCAACTACCTTTTTTTTTATCTATCAAGAAAAATGTAAATTCCCTATGCGATTCACACCTGTCTTCCCGTAGAACTTTTCCCAGAGAACAGACGCAGAAATGCAGATGTGAGCGCGCGTTGTCAGATCCGATTCAACCGATTTGTTGTACATCTAGTCAGTCTTCCCTTCTTCGTTTGCTCCTCACTGGTTGCCTGTCTAACTGTCCCTTCTCATTTCCCCGTCCTCTTTTTCCCAGCGGGCGGTCTGAAACGTTAGGACGGTTCACAGTTGCCCCCCCCCCCCATCTACCTTCTCCCTTTTTTCCAAACGGACTTGTTCCTGTGTGCCATAGAAACAGATGTTTATATTAGCACGTACTATAGGTCTTTGTTAACCCATATGCATAATCCTGGTACCCATCTCTTGGTTCCTGGATCACTGTGTGTGCTGAAATGTCCAAAACAAAACTTTTTATTTCGAGTCGTAAAAGAACAGCTTTCCTAGTGTAGTTTTAACACGTTCATTATATTTCTTTTCACAGTTTCGAAAAATTTCAAACAAACTTATTTTTTGGAGCATGTATTCTGTTATTTTAAAAACTTCGGTTCTTGAAACGAAAATCCCCCCTCGCCAAACTCTAATTTGAATAAAAGCCTTTTAATAAGTCCAAAAAATAAAATATTGTTTGAATGAATTTTAAATGATTTTCAAAGCTCGAAAAGTCTCCATGTAAACACTCAAATTTTCAAAACTGAAAGTGAGCCAATTTTCTTGCGCTCCACTGATAAACGCGACCATTAGGGCCACGGTAGGCTTTTGGCACAGTACCATGTTAGTGACTCACAAGTTCATTAAGACACGCGACCCAACCGCAACTTCTCTAAGCCGCCCAAAAGCTAATAGACACTTCCGGTGTGTATATTGAAATATTGAGTTTCAAGAAATAATACCTTCTCATTTCGCTGTCATTTCAAATAAAAATATCGATCGTTTTCCCCAGAAAACTGTTATTTTATGACCATTGTGGTTACTGCCGCGTATTTAGCTGGTCGATCTTATCATGTGCACAGTCATTCATCATTTCCCTCTCTCTCTCTCATATACGTCCTGTTTCTTTCTTCCCGTTCAATCTCCCGCTAAACTCATCTAGAGCCAAGCGTTCTTCCACGGGCGAGTCCTGTTTTATGACCCAAAAGACCCTTGTCAAGTCATTTGCTTCTTTCACACTACCCGTCTCGTTGCTGTACTCATTCTTTTTTCTCACTTACCAACACTCATCCTCTCATCTTTCAGAAATGTCATCATTAGCTAACGATTTTGAAAAGGTTCTTCGTGCATTTATTCCGAAAGAGGTAGGTCCCAGAAGTAAAAAAAAACCTTTTTTAAAAATTTATTATATTTCAGCTGATTCCGGCAACGTGGAAGTTTGACGAAAAGAAAAGACGTGTGGAAAACATCCAATCCCTCATGAAATGCGGTCAACTTGGGATAGTCAAGTCAGCCGAACAGCTAAATAGGGATATCGGCAGTTACATGGGTTTTCCGGGCAGCACTCAACATTTCGAAATAGACTCAGTGGTTGCACCGTCTCCTGATGATTACACAAGTTTGAAGAATACAATGTATATTTACAAAAGGGATTTGTTTTTGTTGTTCGATTTCAAAGATATTTCTTCACTGAGAGAATGCCAAAGAGAAGAGGTCGAATGGGTTCTGAATGATTGTTTGCAACAAATGGATTTTGGGAGTCACCATGAGATGATCGTGAAACCGGACATCAAAACAATCATTAAGGACGGCGAGGAGATACTGAAAAATGTGATGCCGTTTCTCGAATTATCGAAAGATTGTGAGAAAATTTATGAAGACTCTAAAAAACGGTTCTTGGAAACGTTACATGTTGATATTAGAGAGACCGTTTCGGATTGTTTGGAGGGCATAATCGTGGATCACTCAACCGAAAAGTATCATTTCGAGCTATTACTAATCATTAATTGGATCGGATTTATTATGAAGGGAATTGAGAATTTTGTTAAAAAGGAATCCATCAACTTGCCACCACTCAATTCAGCATCCCTGACAAAACCAATCATCCGACTCTTCTCCATTGACAAAAATCACTTTGTGATGGCTGACGAATTGCTCAAAACTTTGAAGAAATGTAATATGGATGTGTCTGGATTCGAGGAAGAAGTGTTCGGAATGAAGGAATTGTCTACATTCACTTTCAGAGAAGTTTCTCAGAAAGTCGATAAGGATGTTATGAAGAATCTGGAATTTGTGAAAATGGACGACTTTCGTTTGATTTTTGCACAGACGCCAATCCCGACATGCGATGGAGGGTACTGTAACCTTGCAGTGGATGTTCTCCGTGATGTTCTGATGGATATCATTGTCGCAAAGAAGGTGTTTCAGACAACTAAAGAGAAGAATTGGATTCATATCAAGAAGTTTTTCAAGTCAGTTGAAAAATACTTTGATCGGACCAGAGGAGTTTACTTCATTGATTTGAAGAATGTCAAAACAATCAAGGAGTTATGGGAAAACGAATACAACTCTCACTTGAAGCATTCCTTATCGAGCTCAAAACTGATGACGACTTCAAAAAAGAATCTAGCAGTGGATCTAGCAGTGGTGCAGTGCCAAATCAACAGTCTTGTCAGAAAAGTGCCAATGCTATTGGAATTCATTCATAAACAAGGAGCATGTGACAGGTTGAGTATCGTGGGATGTGAATTATGTGATGGGAAAACACTGACTGAGGATTCTGCTCAGCCCCAAGGATCTGAAAAAAGTGAAGATGCACTGCAGAAGAAAATGAAGCCTCAATCATCAAAAGATACACAGTCAGAACCTGAAAAATTGAATTCGGAAGAAGCAAAATCTGATGTGACTACCGTAATACCAACTGTTGAAGATAAGCCGTCTCAGAAAAAGAAGATGTCAAAGAAGACTAAACAGCCCAACCCATCTGAAGAAGAAAAAACCAGAACCGAAAGAATCGAATGCCTGTCCAAAATGCGAACGAGCTGGAAAGTTTACGCGAGAAGCCAATCAGAAGTTGAGAATTTCGAAGATTGAAGTGAAGCAACTGAAGAAGGATCTTATCAGAAATCAACTGGAAAACGAGGAAATCAAACAAAAAGTGATGGACAAGGATGAGAGAATTCGGATGTTGGAGAGACTTCTGGAAGAGAAGGATGACGTCATCAAGGAGCAGGAGGAAAAGATGAGAGAACAAGCGACAATAATTCAGGGGTTTCAGACAATTGAGAAGGAAGAGGATACTCAAACTGTATTCGATGAGAAAATTAAAAAGATCAAAAGTGCCCAATCCAACCTGCTTGCTATCAAAAAAACACTGGAAGTTGAAAATCCGGTATTTAAGTGTGCTGAAGTGATGCATCGATTCATCATGAACACCGAAAATGAGGAAACAAAACAAATGGCAAAAATGGAGATGAGAAGATTTGAAAAGGAGGCTACAGAATATACAGAAGCTGTGGAAGATCGACTTGCCATGATACAATGCAATCAGTTCGACGCAGCCGAAGAAATCCCAGAGCTCCCGGAGTTCCCTGTATTCTCGCAAAAATTTCGAAGCATTTATAAGAATATTATGAAGTCGAAACCGCCCGTAATCTGCCAACAACTCCTATCATCGTCAGAAAACGCTTCAGATGAGTTAGAAGATACCGAGTGTGTGATCTGTCTTAACAACATGAACCTGGAGGATGAGACTACAAAATGTGGCTATTGCAAGAGGAGATATCACAATGGATGTATTCAAGATTGGCTGAAAGTGAAGATGATTTGTCCAACTTGCGATTCAGGACTTTTGGATGAGGAGGAGTTCCCAGTGTTGGTCTAATAATTAACTGATGTTTTAATTGTTGATAAAATATAATTTTTTAAGGTTTAATGTCCAGTGAATGATTTTAAAAAATTGCCGATCGCTCTTTGGTATCCAATTGAAGCTTTTCAATAACATTTAGAAAAAAAAGTATTTTATGAATTTTACACTTTCGTATTACTCTTCGGAAAACACCATGTCAAAACTTGTCTGAAAACTGAAAGAAAATTATGCATCAGTCTAATAAGTTCAAAAATTTGGAAATTTTGTGAACGACTGGAATCCTCTAGCTCAAAATAAAACATTGGTTGCGTCTGAGGCAAGTCGAGAAGAACTCAGAATTCTTTGAGCACTGTATTAAAATGATGGATTTGAGAATTTCAAATCGATAGAATTATTTAAAAAAAAGTTAAACAGACAGTGGGCAAGCATTCAAGGCATTTTGAGCTTCTCAACAATCATGGTAGAAGACGTTCCTTGACGTCGATAATGGAAGTACGGTATTGAGAAGATGCAGTCATTAACTTTAAAGTTAAAACTATAACCTGAAACTTTGGGAAAACAAAAACAAACAATTAAGGGAACAGAAAACCAAATTCTTTAGTGCAACGACTTCTGTGAATGCGTCAGAGCTAACGCAAAGTTGTGTATCACAATTTATGCCTCACCATGTATCAACAATATTAAATTTGAGAATCATGATTTTGAGAAGAAAATGGTGAAATTGATTCACTCAAAAAACTTTGGTTTACTTTTACAAAAACTTTCAAGTTTATTGGGTAGAATAAAATAAGAGTAAAATCAACTATGGCCAATGCAGATTTTTAAATGAGCAGTGGATAGTAAATCACTTGCTTTCCTTTCTTGAAACGGCGATTGCGTGGACTTTCTCTTACAATAGGCCTACTGATCTTCTTCGAACTGGAAGTTTCCTCATAACCTTCCGAATGACTTGTTCCATCCGCTCCGGTGAAAAATAATTATTGAACTCTTGTGAAGATGATGTAGAAAGACCGGTAGAACTTGGAACATGTGTATTCTTGGCTGAAGTTGATTGAAATACAGTCTCAGTTTGACGTTTCCTTGGAGTTGATGCCATCGATTGAGAATATCGAATCCTGCGTTGTAGGTGGGGTTTCTGACGTCTTCAATATGCTCATCTCTCCAATGTATTCACAAATATGTTCTTCTTTCTACTGTTTCCGCTGTCTTCATTCCAAATCCTCGTATCGCATCCAAATAGAAACACCAAGAGTCATCTGCTGGTCTCGTTGGAGTTGACATCTCCAAGAGCATCCACACGCGTTGGAACATTCAATTACAGCTCTCTCATCGTAACTGTTGTGACCCTCCAAATCCGAAATTCCATTTTTGTCGTATTGTCGATTCTTTGGGTAATGAGGATGTCTTGGTGCATGCGAGGTTTGAAGAGTTCAACTGGAAATGAATAATTATTTTTCTCCAGCCATCGAAGACTTACCCTGTAGTTGCACCTCCTAATTTCTTCGGAATCCCCATCGTTTTTGATTCCTCACAGATTTTCTTCACGATTTGAGCATCCCAATAGTCGGCGAGGACCAGCACCTTTTCGACATTCTCATCAGTGAGCACTTTATGGACACCAACTGTGAGCTCAAGGAATCTTTGAAGGGATTTCTCCGCAACGTCGCCCACTTTGATCTCGTCTCGGCGAGACTCCTCAAATCTTCCAAAAAACATCGCGTTGAGCATTGTGGAGTGACGGGCGGTCCGCGTTGGAGTTGAAGTCCACGTAACAAATGTATGCTGGTGGGGTGGTCTTGTAGAATGCAACCTCCTCAATGTCTGAGTCTTGAGCAAGAATTGGTCGATGAGATGGTCCAGCTCCGGGCCTTGCATCCAATGGATAATCAAAACGTGATGGTCTCTTTCGACCATTAACCATAGTTGCATTTGCGTTTGGCGTTGAGACTTTGAACGAGGTCTAAAACTTGAATAATTAAACCCGGTGCAACTACGGGGTACTGTTATTTCAGAAGTTTTAAATGTAATACTGGTCAAAAGATTATGGACTTTGATTGTTTTCAGTTAAAATAGTCATACTTTGAGAGGGTTATCCCGATCGTCGTTTCAAATAGATTTTTTCAAACATACAGAACAAAGGTAGATCACCATTTTTGTGATTGGTAACTTTTTTATACGAGCACTTTCTTATTTTACTTGGCTTAATGGAGGTTACAATTGAGTGGTAAAAAGAAACCAATGATAAATGTGCCTCCATCAAATATCACATCCAGGACGCAGTAAAGTACATTTCATGTAAGATGTACACAGATCAACAGTTAACTCACCTTTCACACAGCAATCTTCAGTTGCTTAAAGAAATCAATAATAAGAGGGGGAAGGGTATTGGAATTCTAAAAGAATCAAAAGAGGACCAGCCATTCAGTAGGCAGTCTAAAAGGCAGAATGAGAATTGATGGTCGAGGATTCTATGAACACACTCAGACAGATGGTGTACGCAGTCACATTTCCCGCCATTTCCCAGGAGGGTACGCGCATTCTTAATGTGACTGCGTACACCATCTGTCTGAGTGTGTTCATAGAATCCTCGACCATCTATTCTTATTCTGCCTTTAGACTGCCTACTGGATGGCTGGTCCCCTCTTGATTCTTTTAGAATTCTAATTCCCAACACCCTCTATTATTGATTTATTCCCAACAACCAAAGATTGCTGTGTGAAAGGTGAGTTAACTGTAGATCTGTATACATCTTACATGGAATGAACTCCGACTGGCTCCGCAAAATTTGCGAAGTTTGTTCAGATGTCCGAAATGTGTTTCTGTCTGACGTTTTTTTGAGTTCTTCCAGAGTCAACTCCAATCGAAAAGTTGCGAAATCCGGAAAACGTCGTTCCGAGGAGAGCCAACCGTGCTGCTCATCATCTGTAAAGAAAGCGCCTCGAGGAAAGAAAAATGAGAAATCGAATGAACCCGATCTGAAAGATGAACTGGAGAAGGATATTGAAAGAGCTCAAAAACAAGAGGAAGAGATAAAGAAAGATGTGAAAATGGTTCTTGAGTTAGAAATGGGTGCGAAGAAGGGGAGGAAGAGAAACGAGAGTGTATGAGTCTCTGCGTCTCTATTGAATGGTCACTTCTAATGTATATCTTATCGGACTGTGCACTCTGTACAAAGGCTATGCGGTCCGGAATTTTTTCATGAGTATCATTATTATTCAAATAACCACTATGAAGGTTTTCTCTTGGCTCACTCTTTTTCTGCTTCTTCTGTCTTCGCCTGTCAACAGTCTTCCTTTTGTCGCTATTGCGTTGCAAGCGGGAGCCAGCGTATTTGTGAGAGAGGTAAGTGGCGCATATATTGTTTTAGTATACTAACCATGACGTTGCTGCAGCAAATTATTGACTTTCTCGTCGAAAAAGTCGGAAAACCTCTGCTGCTAGAAGTCAGAAACTTCGTCGACGAAATTATCGACGAAGCTCTTTTAAAAACGGACGCTTCGGAGGACAACGCAGCGGAGTCGACTAAAGAAATAGAGGAGGAACCAATCGAGAATGGAACGGAGGATGCTTGGGAGGATGTTGGGGAAGATGCTGGGGAGAACAACCCACCAGAAGACGACCAAACCGCACGTGTTCGTGGTGGAGGAAGAGGTGGATCGTGGGGGCGTGGTGGTCGCAGACATGACGGTTTTTAATTGATGTAAGATATTGCACATTCTTTCTTATGCAGCTGTAGTTAAAATCACAGATACAGTACTACTATTATTTTAGAATTTCTAATTTGATAAAGGATACCTCCTTTGACCGGTAACGCACCCGATGCCTCTAAGATGAAAGGAAGACAGTTCATCCATTTGTACAGGACGGGCCAGCGGCATACTCCGCGGCAGCCATGCTCTCTCTAAAAATCTTTTTTACAGAAGCAGACCATCTTCACCACCAAGAGACCCACACGTTTTTTTAAAATTTGTTTGTCTT
This sequence comes from Caenorhabditis remanei, assembly GCF_010183535.1. NCBI lineage: Eukaryota > Metazoa > Nematoda > Chromadorea > Rhabditida > Rhabditidae > Caenorhabditis > Caenorhabditis remanei. Next base: position 3,621,916 of record NC_071333.1, on the reverse strand, counting down.
TATATTTTATAAAAATACGCTCTACTACTTTATATATATATATACTTATATTTTTAATAAAAACATGAAAATTTTAATGAAATTTACTAAATAACATGCGCGCAGCTGAATTGCTTATCGAACAATTTTGATTCCGCATTAGAGCACTAAACTTGTTATGAAGCCTTTAAAATCTTGTGGGACCCATAAAATCCTTATGGGACCACTAGAAATACATGGGACCCTTAAATTCCCATAGGACAACTGAAATCACTTGGGACCATTGAAATAGAACAGAGCCAAAATATCTTATAAAAGTTTCAAGATCTTAATTTCGGCATTCTCCCCAAATGTGATCCATAGGCCCCCTAAAGTATTCTTGTAGTAAAGAACATTCGAAACAGACTCACTATATCTTGAACAACATCAAAGTTGAAAAGCACTGATATCCCAGAAAATATCAGACTTGCAAGATTCCGGGCCGGGCCGGGCCCTAGAAATTCTAATCCCGGCCCGGCCCGTTGCAAGTCTGGAAAATATATTCGAAAATATTGTTTCCAAAGCAAGTAGCTACGGACGACGAACCAACTGTGGAAGTTAATTCCATCTGAGACGGAGAAATTATCAACCCAGCAGATAGTCAGAATTGGGGAAGAACTGATTCAAGTAGGATATTTCACTCTTTAGAGGGTCATACAAAGTCGCACAAAGGTAAAATCATCGTGATGCCGAGCACTTCATCTCAAAACAAAGAAAAAGAGGGCAAATTCAAAACCACGTCCAACACAGTTGAGAAAGAGGGCAGTCAGCCAAAAATTGTTTGCCTCAGAAAAATAGAACGACTACGTCAACGATTTGAGCAAAAGATCTTTTAACAGGATACACTCAGTGGAAGTTAAACCAGTGTCTCCCAAAACCGGAAAAAAAGAATTCCAAAAGAACATTTGTATTGATAGGAGTTGAAAGATCATCATTCTGAACCAATAAGACAGTTCTAAAAAGCTTTCAAAATTTCGCACCCAGTGGGGCTCGAACCAGCATCTCTAAGAACCTAAAAACTGTTTCAAAAAACATTTTTATCGATAGGAGTTTTAAGATCACCATTCTCAACCATTAAAACACGTGCAAAAAAAATTTGTACTCTGTGGGTTCCGAACCAGTATCCCTTAGAAACCAAAATCTTCTCAAATACAAAAGGGTTTTTTCCTCCTCCTTTATCGCCACCAAATCCCTTTTTTCTTTATTCGTTATTTGCTCTCTCCTCCATCGCGCCTCCTTCTGTCAAGAATTGACTTGTTCCACCAATTGTCTTGTTTGACGGAGCCGGCCCCTGGGCTCCGAAATAACGGGGCCGGCCCCTTGGAAGCGATCGTCCATCCCATAACCATTCCCAGTCGAATTCCTCTGGCCAGACCATCACAATTCCTCCAGCTGAAGCTTTGTTCGCCATATGTGGGGTTCGATCCTCCGATCCTCCGTTCGGTGGCCGGCAGCCTAACCAGTTGAGCTATGCCGGCCACATTCATATCGAGAGTCGAAGGCGTATTTGAATGTCGGCAAAAAATTTTTCAAAATTTTTTTTTCAAAATTTTTTTTTCAAATTTTTTTTTCAAATTTTTTTTTCAAATTTTTTTTTTCAAATTTTTTTTCAAATTTTTTTTTCAAAACTTTTTCGAAATTTTTTTTCAAAATTTTTTTTCAAATTTTTTCTCAAAATTTTTTTCAAATTTTTTTGAAATTTTTTTTTGACATTTTTTTAAAAAATATTAAAAAAATAAAAAACAAAAAATATGTTACCAGTCCCCTATGACGTCATCATAGAAAAATATTCCCAATAATTGACTTTTCACCACAGGAAAGAGCAGCGAATGCACGTAGAGGTCAACGAGAGAAATATGAACACACTCAGCTTCACGCTCCACTCCACTGTCGGCTCCACGCCCAGCTCCGGCTACTCCAACTTCCCGTCCATCTGCCCTCGTCGTTCGGCTCCAGGTCCATCAGTTCCGCCTGCATCCCCTGCTCCACCAGAGCACGACAAATTTCTATGGGCGATCAGGAGGCGATGATTGCACTCATCTGACAATCTATGCATCCCACACAAGCAGCTGCCAAACAGCTAAGGGTAAATTCTTTCTTTTTGAGTCAAAACTAACATTACAATTTAATTATTTAGGACAAAACAACAAATGGAGGACAGGGATTGACTTCTGATGCACCAGCCCCCAAAAAGCTACGAATGACTGCAGTACAGCAACAGTCGAAAAAAGACAGAGGAGGCAAGAAATGAATGTTTTAAATTTAAATTTTCGATTGAATCGCTGTTCCAATTATCGTTTTTTTTCTAAATATATAAGTTGCGTTGTAAAAAAATATTTTTATAGTTTATTTCAGATCGAAACTTTTTGGGATACACCATCGGTTTCAATCATCTATTAAAAAAACATATTTTTCCTACAAAATTGCTAGTACCAACGCTGGTCTACATCTACACACATTCTTCACCCACTAGATGTCTCCGGCATAATCCACTCGGCTTTCTTGCTCTAATTTTCGATATTTTCTGGCTGTAAAACAAAGAAAGAATGCAGAAATGTGTTTGATTATGTGTGGAAAACACTTTGTATCCAGTTTGTGAGAGGTATGTTCGTTTTATAGCCAGAAAATATCGAAAATTAGGAAAAAAAAGGGAATCAAAAATTTTTGAGTGAAAAAAATTTAAAAAAATTTTTTTCCTAAAATGTAATTTTTTGATGTTTATTTGTGAAAATGCTCAAGACACATCTTTTGGTACATGTTTCGACTAATTTGGAGCATTTTTTGATGAGTTATGATGATTTTTCCGAGGGCGCCACTTTTGTCTTCTGGAGCTGTGGGAAAAAAAGGGAAAGGTAGACGACTCCCGATAACTTAGAAGAGTCTTGAGGTTTACTTGTTAGATAAAATGTATTTATTTGTTGTTTTATATTACAAGGCAAGAATTGGTGCTCTGTGTGCTGAAAGTAAACAATGCGAGTTATACTTTGAGGCGGAATATAGGGGGATATTCTTGTGTGACTAATAAGAATGGGGTTAATTATAGGCCTTGTTGGGGTTAATCCACTAGAGTTATTTAGCTGCTTGCTTTGAAAAAGCTTTGCGAAGTGTCGATTGCCAGTTCTTCTTCTCCGTTATCCGCCTTGTGGCGTGGAGACGCGTCATCCCTGGAAAAAACATTAAACTGGCATCTTTTCTACTGATAATGTGTTTTCCTATCCCACTACCACTGTACCTCTCGTACGTTGGAAAAAGGTGAACACTTTTGCGTTTACTATTCACCAATTTGGAGTTCCGTGTGAAAAACCTTAACCATATGAAAAGTTTGAAAGCTCATAACTCGGCTCACAGAGACATTTAGCAGATTTTGACTGCAGAAATGGAATCTGCGTAGTCGAATGTACCTATGTCCAAATTTATAAGTCGTTTGAAAGTGGCGTCTCGTAGCCTGCGTCAACCGACTGGTCCATCTCTAGTCAGCGGAATTCCTGGCCTTTTTGAAATTTTCCATCTTTCAGAGTGTGTCATGGTTATTCTGATTGTCCCATCAAATAGACTTTTAATGAATTATAAAGATCAACGGTAGAGCTTCATTTTTGTAGTTGATAACTTTTTTGTGTGAGCACTCCCTAGAGTGTTGTGGTCATTTTAAGACGACAACTCGAAAATTGCACTATTTTACATTGAAGTTGGTCGATTTGAGGGAGAAATTATGTACTTAAGACAATCAGAATTCTTTTTGAAACGTGGACGATTTTTTTTAATTTTTCCTATATGTCCAAGTGGAATCTTGCCGCCAATTCCAATTTCTTCGGAATCCCCATCGTTTTCGATTCCATTACAAACGCCTCGCAGATTTTCTTTACGATTTGAGCATCCCAATAGTCGGCAATGACCAGGACTCCTTCGACATTCTCATCTGTGACAAGGTATAAATTTTAATTTCAGATTTTTTTTCCTACCAGTGAGCACTTTATGGACACCAACTGTGAGCTCCAGGAAACATTGAAGGGATTCTTCGGTGACGTCGTCCACTTTGGTCTAGTCTCGGCGGGACTCCTCGAATCTTCCAAAAAACATCGCGTTGAGCGTTGTGGAGTGACGGGCGAGGTTCTGGAAAAGAAAAAAAAATAGGTGAAACTAATGGGTATAAAATTTTTGTACTCTTTTGTCCACATAGAATCTCCTGCCATCAGCTACAAGGACCAAATCGGAGAGGTTGTGGTGTACGCAGTCACATTTCCCGCCATTTCCCAGGAGGGTACGCGCATTCCTAATGTGACTGCGTACACCATCTGTCTGAGTGTGTCCTTAGAATCCTCGACCATCTATTCTCATTCTGCCTCCTAGACTGCCTACCGGAATGGTTAGTCGCCCCCTTGTATTCTGATTCTCTGAGAATTATTGATCCCCCTCTCTTTTTATTCTATTTTCCTGTCTATTGTAAACGTAAGTCACGATCCGGTGTTTTGGTTTTAAGGCGTATGTAGGTTTCGAACAGCTAAAGCTGATTTGTGGAGACTTTCCTTTTCAAGTCTTTTCCCTGCGTTTGAGATTTGAAAAAAGTTTTGAATTTAGTATTAGGCGTGTTTTAGAGCATTTTTTGTGTTGACAACTTTAGAAAAATCCTTTCAATCAAAAAAATATTTTTGAAAAAAATTTACAGTTCTTCGCACACCCCCAACAATATTTTCATAGGATAAAAAATATTATTTATTGCAGTTTGATTGCCTCTTGAAACCTCAAGTCGTTGCTCCAACAAGAATTGTTTCAGAGACGGATCGAACACCGACAAAGGACCGGTTCAACTTTTGGAGTTTCCATCTCAGTCGTCTATAAACAGCTTTACTTCTCTTTCATCATCCATCGTTTCCAGTCTGTCTCCAATGACTGTCGAACAAGCAATCAGTCTTTTGACTAAACCAATCCCTGTTAACATCAATGTGAAAAAAGAAATCAAGGAGTGGCTCGCATCGAACAGATTCACCAACAAATTTTTCGCCAGTAACATTTTGAATATCAAAGGGAATCACTTGACAAATATATTTGCTCAACCGAGAGATTTTATACTCGAATCTCGTATTCTTTTTTATTGATTTACTTTATTCTTGTTATTCTCACATTGGTCCCCCATCCATTTTGCTCTTTTTTGTATTGTCTAACGTCCCTGCACCATCATCTTTCTCTACGCTATTTAGATATGACGACATCTGTTGCGTTAGTGTCCAGGCTATGTACACATAGCGCGGACAGTAATGCAACAGAAGTAACACCTTTTTGTCATGGACAGATTCTGGGTCTCCAGATCTGTCCGTGCTCTCTCACACCCAACACCCACATCACCCCACACATTCCTCATCGCTCTGTCTGACCCTACTGTCAAACTCCGCCCCCAACAGACAGAGCCTCCATTCCCTTCCCTCCATCATTCATTCTTTATGAGACCGTCGAGTCAAGACGCTCTGCTCCCTTTTTCTCCCCCTTTATTTATCTTCCTTATTTTTTATAATGTTCTCTATTGTTTTATCCTCTCACTTGTTATATCTTTTCTTTATTGTTAACTATTGTTATTTATATTCATAAACGGTTTAATTACCCAAGTTTGAGGTTCTAACTTATGAACCAGTCAGTTGCGTACATGAACACCAAAAAGGTTACATCGGAAATCAAAAAGTGGTTAGAACTCGAACTACATGCAAATGGTTTTCCACGAATATTGTAAGACGAGCGAAAAGAATGTTGGTAATAAATCTGAATTATCCAAAGGAGTGGAAAGAATTGACAAAGGAGGTTTATGTGAGATTGTATAATTGGATGAGGATGTCGGTGGAGGAGAGACAGGATATTATGAGATTCTATTGGGCTGAATATGTGGAAGAGGAGGAATCGAAGGACGAAGTGTCGAAATCGCTTGATAACATACTCAAAGAGTTGAGAAGACAATTCTCCAAATGCAATAAGCAGTAACTTCAATTGTTAAACTAAATCATTGTTTTATTTGTTTAGCCCGTTTTAAACTTTCGGCCAAATTGTTTCATTTCTTTTTTCCGTTTCATTCTAAACTTGAATCTTATTTTGCGACTCAAAGAATACTTGAAAACCTATTTTGTTTTAACCAATTCGTAGAGGAGAGGATTCACATCATTGTCCAGAATCTCGGCAGAAATCAGACGGTCCTCGTCAGCAGCTGTTCTAAAAAGAGAGAAAAAAAATGGCGAAATGTGACTTCTAGACTTACCGTGATTTGGAGCCTGGCTTCATTATGAGAAGCATGTGGACATGGGGAAGTCCTCTTTTTTGAAATTCGATATATATATATATATATATATATATATATATATATATACCAGCCTGTCTCCCCCCGCCTTCGGCGGTTGAGCCGGCTGGTCTCTCTTCATTCACGTAGTCATTGACTTTTGAATGTCCCCGCATGGCCGAGTGGTCTAAAGCGGCTGTCGCTGTCCAAAGCACGCCAGTTCGGTTTTGCCCACTGGCTCAGTTTCTCTTCTCTTTCCAAAACCGCTGCGGACAGTGCCTCAGACAAACAGACAAACACCACTTGTCTTTTATATATAAGAATGATATATATATATATATATATATATATATATATATATATATATATAAGCCATGACCTCTCCTAGACCGTTTCTCTCACAGTTCGTTCGCAAACGATCCGTTACGGATGCTCCAGACGATCGCGCACTGTCCATATCGGTACCGAAAAAAATACTCGTTATGGATTCATAACCGACCCGTTTGCGAACGTCGTATACGGGTCCATACGCGATCTGTTCATTCCTGGTTGCTTTCCTTGGCCTCCCTTTCAATTTTTCTCTGTTTTCAAGGCAAATTTTTTTTTGAAGCCAAAGTCCTGATGGGGTCACCTCCGTTCTTTTACGCATGTTCGGCTTTTGAAGCTCTGAAAATTTATTTTTCTCATTTCTATCTAGAGATAAATCGCTTCCTTACCAAGAAACTGCTCAAAAGTAGATTGTTTCTGCATTCTTTATCGAAAAATGTTGAACCTACGGCAATATTCGAAATAAAAATAAAAACCGAACTGGCCGCAAGAGGAAAAGTTAGTCCAGTCATATTCAAAAAATGTAGTGGAACTCCCCGAATCTTCAGAGAGCGCCGCTTCGATTTTGAAGTTATCTCAGTCACGTCAGATACTTCTTATTTACAAAGTATGGGGAGATTTTAGGGTGTACAGGGTCATTCCATGTAAATGCGGGTCATTCCCATGTAAATTTTTTGTTTCTCACATAAAAAAATGATCTTATTGTTCTGTTTATGACATTTTTCTTTGATTTGCTTCAGTTTAAATTATCAAAAAGGAAACAACATAAATTTTCAACACTATCGTAAAGAGGTAAATTTTCGCTGCGGCAGTACAATTTTGAAAGTGCAACGACTCCCTAATTATAACCTCTTTAAATTGTGGATTGTTACCATAATTGTTCATTTAACTCAATTTGAATGAGCCGGTAATCTTGCTTTTATCTTTCTGATTAAAAGTTCATGTTGCTTTTTTTTGCGAATTCAAAATGAAGCTAATATATGAAAAATATTAATAAAAAACAATACGACCGATTCCGAGTTAGTGCGTAGCTGAGTGCATTTGACTCCAGCTGGTAAAGTTTTTGGGGATAAATTTAAAGACTACAATCTTCTTATCAAATCAAGTTTATTTGTTTGTTATTACTTTAATATTAACATAGGCCAACAAATTTGAAAGAAAACAATAACAGAGTTTAAATCATTACGAATGAAACACAAGAATAAGATGTTTCTCAACGAATTCTTTAATTTTCTCATAAGATATTCTTCACAGAGACGTGATGCATTTTTGGCTTCATACATATCATCCAACACAAGGATTCCTTCAACGTTACTGTCTGAAAAGATCATAGAAACCAATGTTGAATTGCTTTGATCATAAACATACTTGTTAAAATTGGTTTCAAGTAGAGAAGTTTTAGAAAATAGTGGAAGTCTTCTGCGTTGACATCATCCAGTGTAATTTTTGATTTCTTAAATTCTTCGAACTCTACGAAAAACATAAATTTGAAGTAAGACAATTGAAAGGCGAGGAACTCAAAACTAGGATTGGAAATTTAAAAATAAAACAGTTTGCTTTCTTCAAAAAACTTACCGTTTTGGAAACGAAGAATTTTGCGTCTTCGACAATCAGAGTCACATCTGAAATAATCTTTGTCGTTTCATTAAAATTATTTATTGGTGCATGCGAGGTTTGAAGAGTTCGTGGAACTGGAAATGAATAATTATTTTTGTTCAGTCATCGAAGACTTACCCTGTAGTTGCACCGACAAGTCTCTGCTGTTTCGCATGCTCCCAAATTGTTTGGGTCGGAGTAATTCGTTCGACTGGAGAAGAGCCTACAAATCGTCGGAGCCTTTTTGCATTGAAGGTAGGCATCGCTGTGTACGACGTTGACGATAGAGTACTGTAATGTTTTAAGTTTTAAGTAGACTACTGGTCAAAAGGTTATGGACTTTGATTGCTTTCAGTTAACATTGTCTGGCTTTGAGAGTATGCCAGGGTAATACTGATTGTCTTATCATATAGATTTTTTATGAATCATACAGAACATAGGTAGAGCATCCTTTTTGTGGTTCAAAACTTTTTTGTACAAGCATTTTCTCATTTTATTTGGTTCGATGAAGGTTCCCGTTGAGTTAGGAAAAGAAACCAATGATAAATGTGCCTCCTCCAAATAGCACATGTAGGAGGCATTAAAGTACATTTAATGTAAGACACAGATCTACAGTTAACTCACTTTTTACACGGCAATCTTAGGTTGTTGGGAATAAATCAATAATAAGAGGGGGTAGGGTATTGGAATTCTAAAAAAAATCAAGAGGGGACCAGCCATTCAGTAGGCAGTCTAGAGAATGAGAATAGATGGTCGAGGATTCTAAGGACACACTCAGACAGATGGTGTACGCAGTCACATTAGGAATGCGCGTACCCTCCTGGGAAATGGCGGCAAATGTGACTGCGTACACCATCTGTCTGAGTGTGTCCTTAGAATCTTCCACCATCTATTTTCATTCTTCCTTCTAGACTGCCTACTGAATGGCTGGTCCCCTATTGATTTTTTTAGAATTCTAATACCTTCCCCCCTCTTCTTATTGATTTCTTCCCGACAACCGAAAGTTGCTGTGTGAAAGGTGAGTTAACTGTAGATCCTCTGTAGTTTCCATCAATTTTTGTGTTTCTCGATAATAGTTTTTTCTAATCCATAATCATAGTTTTATTTTTAGCAATCATAAAGAACTTCCACCATTGGATTTTAAACTGCCCGTCATTCCCATTCGCTCTGATGGGAAATTGCTCGTCGTTCTTTGTCGATCATGTGGGTAAGCCAAGAATCCGAAAGAAAAATGTACACACACCAAGGTTTCCAAACGTTTCTTGACTGGTGTTTGGTGTACGGACGAGTTTAATTTAATTTGTTTAGTTTAATTAGTTTAATTTTAGTTTAATTTGGCCATCTCGGAAGGATACAAAATGCTCCGATATCATGAAATCTGGCACTGGGATGAGTGGTTCCGTGGTGGATTCTTTGCACGCTTCATGGAATCATTGTTAAAAATGAAACACGAAGCGTCCGGTCAACCTGATAACGTGGTCACAGAAGAGGAAATCGACAAATATATCGAAGAAATTTTCCAAAACAAAGGAATCAAGCTGGATATCGACAGCATCAAGAAGAATCCTGCTCTCCGAAGCCTTGCCAAGCTATTTCTCAATAATATATGAGGGGAAGCTGGCACAAAACCCATGTAAAAGCGAGACCGACTTGTTCCCCATTGAGAAAGCCGTGGATGCTGTGAAATACATGTGTGAACCAGGAATGGAGCCCCAATGCTTTGAAGAATGGAAGGACACTCATATACTCGTTTCTTGAAAACCGGTCCAAGATGCTGTCGAAACCGCAAAATTCACCAACACCGTATACGGAGCACTCACCACGTCAGCGGCCAGAGTCAAATTGTACAAAGTCAGACTGGAGTAATTTGATTTACTGTGGTAAGTATTTTGGATTTTTTGTAGTAATTTCAATTTACTTATTTTCCAGACACAGACTCGATAATTTTCCGACGGAGAAGTATTCGATCAGAGGCCGTATCCATGAACGTTTTCCGTGTGGAAAATGAGCTCGGAAAATCGTTTTCTGAGAAAATCCGTATCCATGAAACTTTTTGGGAAAATGGAAAACCGTTTTCCGCCGGAAAAAGATTTACCCACCTAAAACGTCGGAAAATAGTCATTTTCCAAGAAAATGGCTGCGAATGAGAGCCTTTATTTTAGTTTTTTGACATTTTATTTTTGTTTTTTTTTGTAGATTTTAGTTCAATTACATTTATATTTCTTTGAGAATAGATGGACTTGGATGATATGGACTTTTATGGAGATGATGAAGTTTGGCAGGAACGAGTGCCAAGGGTTTTCAGAGATCGTTCATGTCCATTCGAAATGCTGACCGATGAAAACTTTCGGAAGCGGTACAGATTCACTCGTTATGGATTTTTTGAAGTGTTAAAGTTTATCGAAAGTGACCTGTTGAGCTCGGGACGATCGTTTGCTCTTCTTCCAGCTCAGAGATTGGCCCTGACACTGCAAGTTTTGGCATCTAATTCATTTCAAATTTCGGCTGGAGACACAGCTGGATGTGCTCAATCTACCGTATCTCGAACTATCCAGAATGTTTGTGAATCCATTGGGAAACAGATTAACCACTTCATTGTTTGGCCGAGCTCCGAAAGTATGCAGAAAAACCAGAGATTATTCAAAATGCTGACAAATATTCCTGGAATATGTGGAGCCGTCGATGGAACTCATGTCAGAATTCCCGCTCCGTCAGAAAATGAGCACTTATATGTCAACAGGTAAGAGTAATGAAACAGAATTTGTGAAACTTGGTCTTTACAGAAAATCATACCACTCAATTAATGTGGGAGTCGCGTGTGACTACAATCTTAGGTTCATATGGCTTTCGGCTAAATATGGTGGATCCGCACATGACTCGAGGGTTTTCCGGGAGTCCGCACTTCACAATTTGCTGAATTCGGGGCGTTCGACTGGAATTCTTCTAGCAGATTCAGCGTATAGAGCCGAAAAGTTTATTCTAAAACCCATTTTGAACCCATCCTCGATTGCTGGTAAATTCTAAGAGTTGTGCTTAGCAAATCTTTCTAATTACAGAAAAAAGTTATACAGATGCTGTATGCAAAGGTCGAGTCAAGATCGAGAATGCAATTGGCTGTTTAAAAAGACAATTTCACTGTTTGCACTCTGAATTGAGGTATTCGCCCAAGAAAGCAGCTCTCCTCATTACCGCATGTGTCTGTCTTCGAAATGCTGCAATTGATCTCAACGAAGACGCGTTCGAAGACGATATCCCAGATGATGATGTAGAATGTGAGATGGATGATTCTGCCCCTACCGCCCCAGGAGCAGCAACCATGAACCACGTGCTTCTGAAATATTTTTCCTAGACGTTTTGTATTGTAACTGATTTTCAGTGTGGTTAATAAAAAAGATTTTTTATCGTCAACATAAAAACCAAACAAATATAAAAACAACTAACAGAAAACATCAAATATAAACCAACATAAATTCGAGATTATCATTCATCATTGCCAGCTGCTTCAAAATCCTTTCCGTTGAAATCGACTTCGCGAACGATGATATCCTCTTCTCTGACAATCAACCCTCTGATACTTACTTCTTCCAAAGCAAGAGTGCGTTGTAGCTGAGCAGTTTGGTACTGAACTTCCCAGAGTTTTAGATCTCGTTGTTCCTTATCAAGAAGAATACGCTTTTTTGTTCGTATGTAGTCTATTTTCTCTTCTTGTAGTTCTAATTGACTATCAAACACGGTTCTTCTTTTCAAATCGAAATCATTAGCTTGCTTCCCTCTCTTTCGTGGAGTAGCTTGTACCACTTCTCTAAAGCTTGTAGACTTGAACGCCATTTCTTCGACTTGAACTTCATCTTCTTTTTCCTTCGTATCACTTCTCTTTAAAACCATTTTATCATCAATTTCGTTATAATCCATATCTTCTTCGTCTCCATTGTTACCATGAGATGTCTTTTCATCAACAGTACTGAACATTTCCAGCCCCGGCTCTTCACTCGCTGAAAATTGGATATCATATTTAATTTTTCTCAAAATTCTTACATTCACGTCCTCCTTCGAATCCATCCAATGCGTGAGATCCAGCGACATGGTCGTAGAGTTTTTGTCTGGCGACGTCAAGTTTCGCTGATTTTTTCGCTAATCCGCCTCCTGTTTTTCCTCTCTCCACTTTCTCCGCAGACAATCGACTTTTCACCATCGTCAAATCGCCTTTAATTCTGCTGTAGATCTGTAAAATACCAGTTCTGAATAACCATTTATACACCCATAATTACTTGATGTGTTGTCCGATCACATCCAATCCCTTCCAGTTCTTCCTGCCATTCCGATAACAACTTCTGCCTTTCGTTGACTCCCTTTTTACATCCACCTAGAACTCTCTGATACCATCTTTTCTCGTCTCTAATGAACAAATCAACAAGAAGCATTGCCGCAGCCTCTGGCATTCCAGAACACTTCTCTTTCCTTTCTTTCTTATCATTCATTGCCTGGAATTAGTTCACGAAAATTGCGATTATAACACAGTAAAAATAGTTAATAACAATATAATTTGAAAATTATAAGTAAAAAACAAAAATAAAAGTAGAAAAATGAAAAGACTTAAAACATTTAATTTATTTTCTTTTTCTCATTTTCTGCGGAAAATATTTTCCGTGCGGAAAATAACTCGCGAATACGGAAAACGGTTTTCCCGGAAAATGGTTTTCCGGCTCATTTTCTCGGGAAATATTTTCTTTGGAAAATGCGTTTTCCCGGAAAACGTTCATGGATACGGCCACAGTGCGACGTCCACGTATTGAAGACTTGGAGCGGGATGACGAGCGACCACGAATTGGAGACTTGGAGCGAGAGATCGAGCGAGTGCGACGTTTGTTTTCTTTGGCATACTCCGATTTGTCTTCTTTCAGACGAATGTAAGCGGTTTCTCCCTGGAAATGATTCGTATTAGGTTACGAATATTTGTTATTTTGTGAATACCCTACCTTATGAGATCTGAATTTGGTATCATCATACTTGCGGATGGCGTACTCCAGGTCCTCATATCTCTCAAACTCTACAACACCCTCTTCATTGTGCACATTGGCATAGCAAATTTCGCCGGCTTGCTTCAAGTGATCCTTGATGTCTTGCCACGATCCACTTCTTGGAAGGCCTTCGACAATCAGACGGTAGTTGCTACGTTTCGGAGGACCACCATTGCGTCCAAAACGGGATCCATTGTCTCTGGTAGGTCTTCCACCTGGACCACGAGGACCCTGGCCACGTGGGAACTCGACACGAAGACGTTTTCCATCAAACTCATACCCGTCACGGGCACGAACGGCTTCTTTGGCATCGCGGCGATCATCGAATTGGATAAAAGCAAATGCAGGCGAATCTCTTGACCGAGACTTGATATCGATGTTCCGGATTTCTCCATACTTGTGAAAGATATCTTCTATTTCCTTTTCACGAACATCCGATGGCAAGTTGCCGACGTACACTGTCATGTCCGACATGACAGTACTCTGAAATAAAAGAACAGTTAAGAGGGTAGTTATTAAGAGAAAAAAGATGAGACGAGAAATTAGAGAAGAACAACGGGGGAAAGGAAAACAAGAGAAGAGGAAAAAACGACCATATCAATGAGAGAGGGTGGGATGACTGAATACTACTTACTCATCCGCCTATCGAAGACCAAGAACGCAGCCACGCAGGTTGAGAAGTGCTTGCGCAGCCCATCTGTCATTCCGTAGAGCGCGCTTACCGTCACACAGGTAGAGAGCGCGCACCACAATAAATCTGTAGAGAGAGAGAGAGAGAGAGAGAGAGAGCGCCCGAAAAATTATTCCCAAAGCGCAAATAGGGGTGAGAGAACAGAGTAGGTGAAGGGTCAGTGATGGAAATTGAGGAAGAACGGTTAAGGGAAGAGACGGGAATAACAAATAATTAACAAATAAATGGCGAACAAACAAAATATTATATTCCCTGAGTTCCAGCTGGGAGAAGAAAGTAAAGGGTTAAAATTGAAGATAAGGTGATGATAAAGGCATTAACAGTCAAATATAGAACGAAGACAATGATGAAAATGTTCATTTTTAGTTTTATACTAGCCATTATGACCGCGTAAAGACTTTGTGGCCAGATTGGATTTTTTATTTTTACATTTTTCTCAGAGAATATATTTAAAACTGAAAATCGCACTACGTACCACACATGGCCCTGACATGGAATGTACTCCGACTGTTCCCCCACAACTTGCGAGTTTATTGGCTCACTTGATAGATTCTGCAAAAAAAAATTTTTTCATTAATTTTTTTGTCCACAATGCAGCATGGAGAGCAAATAGGAAATACATGTAATAAATACATAATGTCTTCAGCTACAAAAAACTAAAATTTAAACTAAAATAATTATTTCGAAAATGTTTGAATTTCTCCAAAAACTGAAGGCCTCCAAAAAAAAACTTTTTTTTAAACCATGAAGGTGTGAGTTTTCAAACCCACAAAATTATGGAAAAAAAAAGAAGTTTTGGTGTGAGTGGGGGTCGAACCCACAACCCTCGGAACCATAGAAAAAAAAAACAAAAAAAGTTTTGGTATAGGTGGGGATCGAACCCACAACCCTCGGAACCAGAGAAAAAAAAACAAAAAAAGTTTTGGTGTGGGTGGGGATCGAATCCACAACCCTCGGAACCATAGAAAACAAAACAAAAAAAGTTTTGGTGTGAGTGGGGGTCGAACCCACAACCCTCGAAACCTTAGAAAAAAAAACAAAAAAAAGTTTTGGTGTGGGTGGGGGTCGAACCCACAACCCTCGGAACCACAGGCCGGCGAGGACGCGCCTCCACCGATTTTGCTGCCATTCATATACGCCCTCAAGCTCTCTCTCCTTCGTGGCCTCCGTGGCCTAGCCGGTAAAGCAGCGACCTGTCGTGCCGAGTGACCAAAGTTCGATTCCTCATGGATGGAAAAGTTTCTCTGGCGCTGGAGGAGGATACAGAGATTCTTTCACCACCTTAACACGACGGATGTGAAGAACGAACGGAAGAGACGCAGCCTGGAGACGGTACTCCCTGTGACGCGAGAGTGTGCCTCCATTGTGGGGACGAAGACTGGAAGAAAAAAAAATACTGTAATATGGAATTAATAGTGAAATAAATAAATAAATGAAATGATTAAAAAAAAAAAATCAACAAATTTTCAAGAATTGTAGTTCTTTTCGATTACCTAAAAAAATGCTTTTGTAGTCACGAATGTCCATAAGTGTCAGAGGTGCCTCCAGAGCTCTTAAACTTTTCGAATGGTTGAGCTTTTTCACATGGGATTCTAAATTCGCAAATAGTATAAGCAAGTTATCTTTTATTGAACGTACGATCACAGGTTAACCGCTGTGTAACAGAAATGGAACCGCGGCCGATTTGTAATTTCATGTGAAAAAGCTCAATCATTCGAAAAGTTTGAGAGTTCATAACTTGGCTCGTAGAGACATTTAGCAGATTTTCACTGCAGAAATAAACTCCACGTAGTCGAAAATACCTATGACCAAATTTATAGATCGTTTGAAGCGGCGTCTCCAAAGACTTCCCTTGTAAGACTTTTTTGTGTTGTTTCATTTTTCAATATTATTTTATTTTTTCTCACTATTAACTCCAAATTACAACCACAGTGCTTTCATAATCCTACTTTGGTTTTAAGCTCACTGGGGAGACACGTCTCCATGCTTCGTCTCTTCCCCTTGTTCGTCACATCCGTCGTGTTCTAGAAATTCTCAAATTGCAGATCGTATTTGCATTGTCCGCAGAAAGTTCCATTATGAAAGAAAATTTTTATCGTTAGATTTTTGATACTTGGTTTAAATTTTGGAAACTCTGGCGCTGAAGGAGAATGGAGAGATGCCCTCAACACCTTAACATGACGGATTTGACAAACTTTCGAAAATTTCAAACCACTCTAAAAAAATTTAACGGGATTGTTTATTTTTTTTCCTGTTAAGGGTAAAAAATGCAAAATATGTACATTATTGTTGTGCAAAAAAATTAGGGAGGTACCCCCCATTTACGAGAGAAATTTCGATTTGAATGCTTTTTTTCAATATACAAAAAGGGCCTGTAAGATAAAAGATCAGATGTCTAACAGGACACTTATTTTTTGGAAAATAGTCAGGAATATGTATTTTCATTCTGTGCAGTTTTCTATTTAAATATTATCGCCCCGTCCTGTCAACTTTCCTTCTCACCAAATGTCTTCAAAGATCTTTAATTTTCACTATGTTGAAATTTCAAACACTCACAACTTCTTCAAAACTGTGAGAAAAGAGTTGAAACTAAAAGAACATGCTTTTAAACGTGTTTTCGGTTAAAAAATGTTGTTTTGGGCAAGAAATTTTTTTTTCCGATTTTTCATAAGGGGGAACCACATGAAATTTCGGCTAGAAATGAAAAAAAAAAAGTTTTCTTAAAACAACACAAAACTGTTTCCTGTTGCTTGGAAACCTGGATTACCTTCAAAAAATTGTTTTAATTGTCCCATTTGTTTTTAAACAAAAATATGTTTTAAAACTAGTTCTCCAAGTTTCAAATTTTTTCTCATAGTCTCTTTCATTTTGTGTGAGAACTTACGTTTTAAAGGTTTGTAATTAGTTATTTGTGATGAACTATGATATATTTAAATCGTTTTATTTAGTACAATGTAAATAAAATGACGGCTTGTTAAAGAGTTTCGTTAATTCAAGGATGCAAGTGTTCCAATGCACACGATGCGCAACTTAATATTCCAAATGTGGGATAGGAACACTTGCAGTATGAAAATTGACGGCAATTAGCACATAACTTTCCACCAGTTGCTCTCACGTTCATGCAATACTGATCATCAGACCCTTGTAGCGCGGAACTTTAAATTGATTCAGTATAAACTGAACAATTTGCAGCTGCTGTTCTCTTCGGGCAATTATTATGTTTGGGTGGATGTATCGAATCTGCGTCTCCAGTTTTCGAATGAAGTTCTTGAGCTGCCTGTTGAAGCATAAATCCAATGGTTGAAGCTTGCTTGTGGTATCATCAGGTAGTACAACAAATTCGAGGTTCTTGCTATTTACGGTGTTCGCGTCTATCATTTTCTTCCATCCCGGCCATCCGTCAAGAATTAGAACACTGTCCTTTGGTACAACAATCTTGCTGAACTCATATCCTTTTATTGTCGAATTTTAGCCATTGATTGGTTACTCGTTTCCTGTTATCCATTCCAAAGCAAACTCGGTTCTCGAGGAACTCCAAGAAACTATTGACTCCGATCTTGGGATGCTGAAAGCAATGATTTTTATTCTTAACTTCCATTACTTATCCACTTACCGGCATCATGTCTGGAACAGAATAGGCGGCCGCCTCTTCAAGTATGGAAATGTTCCTTTCGTCATTTCTTAAAAACCAAACGCTTTGGCATTCGACTAAGCGGCGGCATGGGGAGGAATTGTAGAGTGTCTTTGAAAAACACCTTCTTATCCGTTCCAGGTGTCATAATCAGAAGGGGTTACATGATTTGTAGTCCACAATATTACAACCAAAAAAAAAGTGTAATAATAAGTAGAAATGTGTCAAATATACGATATTGCGACAGCGGTAACAAAGGGAATATAGCATTCAAAAAGAATCAGAAGGGGACCAGCCATACAGTAGGCAGTCTGGGAGGCAGAATGAGATGAGAGATTGTCTAGGGCTTACCTCAAGTGGGAACGCATCCTGCGTACTCTGCGTATTGACTCCTGGGAAGAGCGCGCACCACTTTTTAGAGTCACACACTGCTCCTGGAAAAACTGTAGACATACTACCCCAAAAGTGGTGCTTTTCAATCTCAAAAACTACTGTGTTCAAGTTTGTTCCTTTCAGAACGCCATGTTTGAGTTTTACAGAATACTGAATTGAGTATTCGTTTCCAGAGGGAAGATGTGTGACGCCAATATGATTTGGTTTCGACTTCAAATTTTCCATTATGTGCCTGAAATTCCTCTTTTGTATTCTCCAAGCAACCATCAGTGTTGAGACTCTATGTCCCTTCTCGTGTTAAGACGATACAAAAAAGAAAAGAAAGAAAGGAAAAGAGTTTCTGGGTGCGAGAGTGTATGCAGAGAGGAGAAGGTGTTCTCTACCTATTCGGGGGCCGATCGGAGTGAGGTGATAATTTGTTTTATGGGGATGGGAAATCGGGAAAAAATAAAATGGTCATAAATCATCACAACGATCAAAAAATCATACAAAAAAGCGAGAAGGCGGAGCTTAGAAACACTATAAGTAGGCAACGACAAGAAGGAATTTTATTCGACTGAAAGATCCTCAACTGATATGTAGGATCGAGCTAATTCCCCTTGTCTGATTTTTATTGATGTCTAATTTGTTGCTGTTTTGGAGTTGCGGTTTCCACTGATGGCCGTGGTTTGGAAACACCAATTCTGGCGAATATCAAAAGAAATCGTGACAAGCTCAATGACAGTGTTGGTTCGATAGGTGGTCCATCGCGTGTTTACAATCAAGAAGGAAGCATGCATCGAACATCTTTCAATAGTTTCCTAATCTATCAAGAAAGTACACACCTCGGTATGGAAAGTCGCCGCCCATGAAATGTTAGTTTTTTCAAACATGTTAATTTACTGTTAGAGAAGATGATAGTTCAATGGATTATCCTAGTGGGTTCCGGTATCGGGCTCAAAAAATTTGAAAACGAATAAAAAAACCTGTGGTTTCAGAATCCGCAAACTATTTCGGAAACCTGGCAGGTCAAGTACATGCATAGAGAAGTTTATGGTAGGAAAAGTTCGAAACTCAACTAATGTCTTCTTCCGCGGTCCTCATCCAACGTATTCTCGAAAGAATTATGATGTGACATTGGAAAATCAGTATAATGTAGGTGTAGGCATAGCTCCAGGGGATCTCATAACAATTTTGATTTTCAGAATCTCCAAACCATTCCGGAAACCTGGCAAGTCAAGAACATAAATGGAAAAGTGTATGGTCGGAAAAGTTGAAACTTCAATTCGGCGGACGCTGAACAAATGCTGAGTCATATTCTCTCCGAGTTCATGAATTCTATCATCTATCAAGATACTGGAAGGCTGGAAAGAAACCTGGAAGGTTTGTATCAATATCCGGATATCCTCCCAATGACCATTTTTATTTCAGAAGGAGCAACCAGCCAGACTGGAATGCAGCAACTCTACGAGCTCTTCAATGGAAATCGAGTTGAAGTCTGGTCCAATCGAATCATCAGTTTGGGAGAAGTCACCTCAACAATCGTATTCACTGACTAGACGACTCAAGTTGCCAACCTCTTCTGGACGGTATTCAAGAATCAGTGCTCGAATAATCCGTACGAATGGGAGATCTAATATGAAATTGAAATTTTTTGAATTTTGGCTTTACTTGTTATAAAATTTTAATAAAATAAATAGTTTTTTATTTAAAAAACTAATATGTTCGTGTTTTTTTCTCCAGAATTTCAAGTTAGAGTTCTACATAATATTTTATTAAGCATTCGCTTCCAGGAAGAGTTTTCATTCATCTTGGCACGTCTTTTTCTATACTTGCAACGGGCCGGGCCGATTTGAGAATTTTCACCGGCCCGGCCCGGTCGGCCCGGGTCACAGTACAAAAATTTGAAAATTTGAATTTTTTTGAAAATTTTTTGTTTTTTTTCGCTAAAAAGTCGAATTTTCGACTATGTTTTTACATATCGATAAAACTCAAGTGTACATAGGATTTTTGACTATTTTTGATGAAAATTTTAAAACATTTCGAAAAATGTTGTGAAAAATTGTGCTCATTTTTTGACTCCGGGCCGACCGGGCCGGGCCGGGCCGGGCCGGGCCGGGCCGATATTTTGCAAGTATGTCTTTTTCCCCTTTTTCATGCATATTCAAGTAACCATCTGCGTTGAAACGATCAAACACCCCTCGTTTTGAGACGATGCGTTATGCAAATAGAGTTTATTGGGCGCGAGAGAGTATGCAAAGATAAGAGGGTGCTCTCTTCTCATGACAGTGCACCCGTGATTCCCAAAATTCCTCAGCTTCATAAAGTCACACATCAGTAGTTTGATGTGAACTTTTTGAGCAGAACACGAAAAAACTTTCGAAAATACTGACATTTCTTCATTTTCCCACTGTTCTTGGGAATTCATTCAAACGGATTTTTGATCTTCACATTCATAAGCCAACAAGGTGCAAACGCAGAGATCAATAAAAACAAAATGTCGGCCAGTGCTCTTAGTGTTGTTCTCGTCCACACACATTCCCACCTGTCACTATCTTTCTGGGAAATCGAATAGACGACGGCAAACCGACCACGACCTCCAGAATTGTTTGATTACTGTCTCATTTCTTCGAAAAATTACTTTTTCCTGACCCCTATTATTGATTCCTACTGCGGTAGTTCAGGTAAATAGCAGATTTCTTATCAGATGTAAACATGTCAACTAATTTACACATTGTCTCTCTCGGTATATTGTTTGGTACGTTTTTCTTCACATAATACAGTCTGCCACCTTATCTTCTTGGGAAATCATACCGGACGCACCCAATAGGCCACGCCCTCACGCCCGCACACATCTGCTAGTCATTCTCCCCTCAATGCGGCCTGCAGTGAGGTCTATTTAATTTCTCCACGTTTTATTCGATTGCTTATAGTTCCCCGCAACACTTTATAACATTTACTTTAAATTAAACTTTCTTTCAGCACCTCGTCCCAGCATCTCCTAGAAGCTGCAATGAACACGGCCTGCGAGACTACAATTGGATGAGTGGAAGCCTGCAATGATTACGACGGGTCGACGAATGCACCGATGGAGAGAGATGCCGACCTCGCAAAGGAAAAACAGGTGAAGTTTTCAAAATTAGGACACTCTGTATACTATTGACTTCCCCAACCATTCTTATCTGTGTCGGTTCCGGTTAGACTGATCGAGCATGGCGCTGTAATAGTCTATACTTATCCGGGCTGAAGTTTACTTCAGTAGACGCGGGTTTGAATCCTCCCGGGTTAGAAATCAATAAAATTATGATTTGAAATTCCTAAAAAAGGACATTTTTTATTTAAAAATCAATAAAATCATGATTGAAATTTTTAAAAACTGGGTATTTTTTGTGAAATTAACTTCCCCAACCATTCTTATCTGTGTCGGTTCCGGTTAGACTGATCGAGCATGGCGCTGTAATAGTCTATACTTATCCGGGCTGAAGTTTACTTCAGTAGACGCGGGTTTGAATCCTCCCGGGTTAGAAATCAATAAAATTATGATTTGAAATTCCTAAAAAAGGACATTTTTTATTTAAAAATCAATAAAATCATGATTGAAATTTTTAAAAACTGGGTATTTTTTGTGAAATTAACTTCCCCAACCATTCTTATCTGTGTCGGTTCCGGTTAGACTGATCGAGCATGGCGCTGTAATAGTCTATACTTATCCGGGCTGAGGTTTACTTCAGTAGACGCGGGTTTGAATCCTCCCGGGTTAGAAATCAATAAAATTATGATTTGAAATTCCTAAAAAAAAAGGACATTTTTTATCTAGAAATCAATAAAATTATGATTTGAAATTCCTTAAAAAAGGCCATTTTTTATTTAGAAATCAATAAAATTATGATTGAAATTTCTAAAAACTGGGTATTTTTTTGTGAAATTAACTTCCCCAACCATTCTTATCTGTGTCGGTTCCGGTTAGACTGATCGAGCATGGCGCTGTAATAGTCTATACTTATCCGGGCTGAGGTTTACTTCAGTAGACGCGGGTTTGAATCCTCCCGGGTTAGAAATCAATAAAATTATGATTTGAAATTCCTTAAAAAAGGACATTTTTTATTTAAAAATCAATAAAATCATGATTGAAATTCCTTAAAAAAGGACATTTTTTATTTAAAAATCAATAAAATCATGATTGAAATTTCTAAAAACAGGGTATTTTTTGTGAAATTAACTTCCCCAACCATTCTTATCTGTGTCGGTTCCGGTTAGACTGATCGAGCATGGCGCTGTAATAGTCTATACTTATCCGGGCTGAGGTTTACTTCAGTAGACGCGGGTTTGAATCCTCCCGGGTTAGAAATCAATAAAATTATGATTTGAAATTCCTAAAAAAGGACGTTTTTTATTTAAAAATCAATAAAATTATGATTTGAAATTTCTAAAAAAAAGGACATTTTTTATCTAGAAATCAATAAAATTATGATTTGAAATTCCTTAAAAAAGGACATTTTTAATTTAAAAATCAATAAAATTATGATTTGAAATTCCTTAAAAAAGGACATTTTTTATTTAAAAATCAATAAAATCATGATTGAAATTTCTAAAAACTGGGTATTTTTTTGTGAAATTAACTTCCCCAACCATTCTTATCTGTGTCGGTTCCGGTTAGACTGATCGAGCATGGCGCTGTAATAGTCTATACTTATCCGGGCTGAGGTTTACTTCAGTAGACGCGGGTTTGAATCCTCCCGGGTTAGAAATCAATAAAATTATGATTTGAAATTTCTAAAAAAAAGGACATTTTTTATCTAGAAATCAATAAAACTATGATTTGAAATTCCTAAAAAAAGGACATTTTTTATTTAAAAATCAATAAAATTATGATTTGAAATTCCTTAAAAAAGGACATTTTTTATTTAAAAATCAATAAAATTATGATTGAAATTTTTAAAAACTGGGTATTTTTTGTGAAATTAACTTCCCCAACCATTCTTATCTGTGTCGGTTCCGGTTAGACTGATCGAGCATGGCGCTGTAATAGTCTATACTTATCCGGGCTGAGGTTTACTTCAGTAGACGCGGGTTTGAATCCTCCCGGGTTAGAAATCAATAAAATTATGATTTGAAATTCCTTAAAAAAGGACATTTTTTATTTAAAAATCAATAAAATCATGATTGAAATTTCTAAAAACAGGGTATTTTTTGTGAAATTAACTTCCCCAACCATTCTTATCTGTGTCGGTTCCGGTTAGACTGATCGAGCATGGCGCTGTAATAGTCTATACTTATCCGGGCTGAGGTTTACTTCAGTAGACGCGGGTTTGAATCCTCCCGGGTTAGAAATCAATAAAATTATGATTTGAAATTCCTTAAAAAAGGACATTTTTTATTTAAAAATCAATAAAATCATGATTGAAATTCCTTAAAAAAGGACATTTTTTATTTAAAAATCAATAAAATCATGATTGAAATTTCTAAAAACAGGGTATTTTTTGTGAAATTAACTTCCCCAACCATTCTTATCTGTGTCGGTTCCGGTTAGACTGATCGAGCATGGCGCTGTAATAGTCTATACTTATCCGGGCTGAGGTTTACTTCAGTAGACGCGGGTTTGAATCCTCCCGGGTTAGAAATCAATAAAATCATGATTGAAATTCCTAAAAAAAGGACATTTTTTATTTAAAAATCAATAAAATTATGATTTGAAATTCCTAAAAAAAGGACGTTCTTTATTTAAAAATCAATAAAATTATGATTTGAAATTCCTTAAAAAAGGACATTTTTAATTTAAAAATCAATAAAATTATGATTTGAAATTCCTTAAAAAAGGACATTTTTTATTTAAAAATCAATAAAATCATGATTGAAATTTCTAAAAACTGGGTATTTTTTGTGAAATTAACTTCCCCAACCATTCTTATCTGTGTCGGTTCCGGTTAGACTGATCGAGCATGGCGCTGTAATAGTCTATACTTATCCGGGCTGAGGTTTACTTCAGTAGACGCGGGTTTGAATCCTCCCGGGTTAGAAATCAATAAAATTATGATTTGAAATACCTTAAAAAAGGACATTTTTTATCTAGAAATCAATAAAATTATGATTTGAAATTCCTAAAAAAAGGACATTTTTTATTTAAAAATCAATAAAATTATGATTGAAATCTTTAAAAACTGGGTATTTTTTGTGAAATTAACTTCCCCAACCATTCTTATCTGTGTCGGTTCCGGTTAGACTGATCGAGCATGGCGCTGTAATAGTCTATACTTATCCGGGCTGAGGTTTACTTCAGTAGACGCGGGTTTGAATCCTCCCGGGTTAGAAATCAATAAAATTATGATTTGAAATTCCTAAAAAAAGGACATTTTTTATTTAAATATCAATAAAATTATGATTTGAAATTCCTTAAAAAAGGACATTTTTTATTTAAAAATCAATAAAATTATGATTTGAAATTTCTTAAAAAAGGACATTTTTAATTTAAAAATCAATAAAATTATGATTTGAAATTCCTTAAAAAAGGACATTTTTTATTTAAAAATCAATAAAATTATGATTTGAAATTCCTTAAAAAAGGACATTTTTTATTTAAAAATCAATAAAATCATGATTGAAATTTCTAAAAACTGGGTATTTTTTGTGAAATTAACTTCCCCAACCATTCTTATCTGTGTCGGTTCCGGTTAGACTGATCGAGCATGGCGCTGTAATAGTCTATACTTATCCGGGCTGAGGTTTACTTCAGTAGACGCGGGTTTGAATCCTCCCGGGTTAGAAATCAATAAAATTATGATTTGAAATTCCTAAAAAAAGGACATTTTTTATTTAAAAATCAATAAAATTATGATTTGAAATTCCTTAAAAAAGGACATTTTTTATTTAAAAATCAATAAAATTATGATTTGAAATTCCTTAAAAAAGGACATTTTTTATTTAAAAATCAATAAAATCATGATTGAAATTTCTAAAAACTGGGTATTTTTTGTGAAATTAACTTCCCCAACCATTCTTATCTGTGTCGGTTCCGGTTAGACTGATCGAGCATGGCGCTGTAATAGTCTATACTTATCCGGGCTGAGGTTTACTTCAGTAGACGCGGGTTTGAATCCTCCCGGGTTAGAAATCAATAAAATTATGATTTGAAATACCTTAAAAAAGGACATTTTTTATCTAGAAATCAATAAAATTATGATTTGAAATTCCTAAAAAAAGGACATTTTTTATTTAAAAATCAATAAAATTATGATTGAAATTTTTAAAAACTGGGTATTTTTTGTGAAATTAACTTCCCCCACCATTCTTATCTGTGTCGGTTCCGGTTAGACTGATCGAGCATGGCGCTGTAATAGTCTATACTTATCCGGGCTGAGGTTTACTTCAGTAGACGCGGGTTTGAATCCTCCCGGGTAAGAAATCAATAAAATTATGATTTTAAATTCCTAAAAACAGGACGCATTAGTTGTTCAATCTTTGCTTCCCAAGTAAGAGGTTCACAGAAGCTCTTCTGAAGAACGTGAAAACGGCATGCATTGCAAATATAATTGTTGGCAGCAAACTTTTTGACGAAACAAAACGGGAACTCCTCGTCTGGATTGATTTGTTCTTCGGTCATTGCGCATTGCTTTGGTGGAATTGGAACGTCCAAGATAGCAATGTCGGCCAGCGGGATCAGAGGCAGTGCATCAGATGCAGTTTCGGCGTTCGGGACCACTGAAAGATTATTCGGTGCAGCAACAACGTTCAAGGACAGCGGTAGAGAGCTTGGCACAGTTGCGGAAGTCGGAGTCAGTGACAGGAGGTTTGATGCATCTGGGATTGATGGTCCAGTGAGCATTAGCGGTGGTGGTGTCCACAGCGGTGGAGATACAATTTGGCTTGAAGAAACAGAGATTGATTGGTGTGCAATTATTGTTGTTGCCATTGAAGCCATTTTGGTTGATCCAAGAATCAATGGTTGCTTTGAAGAGGAATGCAGATTCTGAAATTTCCAAGTTTGAATGAACTCTTCACTGTTCCACTAACCTTATTTTTGTTGGTTTTTGTTTTTTCTCTTTTACGTTCGAACCACTTCTGCACCTGAAATTTTAACATTTAAAAAACTTTGGCTCTTTATGATTTAACGGGGGTTTTAAGAATTAACGGGGGTTTTAAAAATAGACGGGGGTTTTAAGAATAGACGGGGGTTTTCAGAATAAACGGGGGTTTTCAGAATAAACGGGGGTTTTCGACAAGTTATATTTACTTATACTAAAAAATCACAAAAAATGGTCAGAAATGAGTCTAATTGGTGGTTGGACTCACTAGTGAAGCGTGGAGAATTTTGAAGAAACCGTTGTTGATTTGAGACGGACTCATTGTTATGACTTCTCGAACGTTCCAGATTGGTTTCTGGATTCTGCGCATTACGGGCATCTTGAGAGTTTCCTCTGTATGCCGAATGTTCAGGTTGTTTAGAGTATTCAGTGTTAGTTGGATATCTTAGCGTGTTTCGTGCTTGTTGATTACTATAGTTGTTGGTGTTATGTGTGTTATCGAAGAGTTGTTGTACTCTTGGGTTTCGGAAGTTAGTCTAAAATTTCTTCTGGAGAAGCTGGAACGCTCACGTTCAATTCATGAAATACAGTATAGTCCGTTATAATGAAATACAGTATAGTCCGTTACCCAGAAGAAGTCGAGTCACTAGGGAGAGCTCTAGTCCAAAGCTATGTTCCGATTATTGACGAAAAGAAAGGTATCATAGCCGACCTTCTTCGTATTATAACGGACTATAATGTATTTCATGAATTGAATCTACCTTATTAATCTTCCTTTCCAGCAATCCAAAAACCCAAACAGTTGGACGACCATATGATCCCGATTATATTTCGCCCCGTTTCGTCGATTTCAAATGTAGAGCAAAAGAAGAAGGAGGACAATTATTAAACTTCTCTGATCAAAAAACAATGCGACGTACAAAATAGATAAATAAATGAGAAAATGCAGAAAAAACAAAAAAACCAAAAAATTGGAAAATCCTATGAAAGAGGAGGGACTGTAGTCATTTCTGACCATTTTTTGTGATTTTTTAGTATAAGTAAATAGAACTTGTCGAAAACCCCCGTTTATTCTCAAAACCCCCGTTTATTCTGAAAACCCCCGTCTATTCTTAAAACCCCCGTCTATTCTTAAAACCCCCGTCTATTTTTAAAACCCCCGTTAATTCTTAAAACCCTCGTTAAAGAGCCAAAACTTCCATAATTTTCGTTAAAACAGAATTTATTTGCTCACCTGGTGTCTCGTTTCTTTTAACTGATCAACAAAATACTTCAAGTCGTCTTCTGTCACGTATGGTCCACATTTCTTGTCCAGAAGCTGTTCGAAGACCTCGTTCATGATGGCAACGCTTCGCTCAGAAAAACGAAACGACTGAAAAGTTATAAATGAGTAAATCATATGCGCTCGGGTTTTTTCACAACATATTCAAGTCCGTATTAATTGGAAGGGCACTTCTAAGAAAACAGTCAATCTCGGAAAGTTAATCTAAATTATGAAAAGCAATTCACGAATTCCTTTCTTTGGGAAAATGTGATTCACTTTTTGCCGAATCAGTTGGTTTCTATGTATGCGCTATGACGCTATTAAATTTAGGAATGCATTTCAAACTCGTGAAATAGTTTTTATAATCAGTCTCTCTATAGAAAAAACGCTTCTATTTAGGCAGAGTTTTCTTTTTTTTTTAACCATACATTGATGTTTCCTGCAGTCAAACATTTGGAATTGCTTGGCAGGTGACCATTCTTATTGACTGCATCCTCAATGATTTTTCGGACGACGGATTGTGGATCGGCATCAATCATAATTTTATTGATTTCTAACCCGGGAGGATTCAAACCCGCGTCTACTGAAGTAAACCTCAGCCGGATAAGTATAGTGTGAAAGGGTATTCGGCCTCTTGGTCGTTGGTCCCTTTCTTATTCTATCGCCCGAGTCTCCGTCACTCTTGTGGCTCTTCCATCTTGCGGGTGGTCACATGAGTGAGAGGGACAAGGAGGAAAAGGCACGCGGAGCCACACCCACGAGTATTCTATTCTATTTCATCAGTAAGACTTAGGACACACTCTCTGTGAAACTCGAGCATGGCGATGTACAGAAAAAAGTCAAACCGGTTTTTTTGAGTTGGTATTATGCATAGGTGGTACCTAGACAACTAATAACACATTGGTCCATATTTCATTTGGCTCCGCCCCCTACCGTCTAAAATAGCCCCTAAGGGAAGTGAAAATTCTAAAAAAAAAATCTGAAAGTTTTTTCGATTAAATTTTAACGGGAACGAATAAAAAACGTTAGTTTAAGCACTTTTTGTGTTTATACCATATTTTTAGCACCTCATTTTCACCGAGAAAAAATGAGGGGTGAAAATTCTTTTAAAAAATCTAAAAGTTTTTTCTTTTCAGATTCGGAATCTACATAAAATTTGGAGTAATATAGGCAGTGTCCGGTTAAAAATCTCGGGGTACGTATTTTTGCTACAGAGCAAAATATGCGATTTTTTGAAAAATTTCAACGTATCCCTACTCATGAAGCAAAAATTCAATGTCGCCAAATCGTTTGAGATTTTGTCAGAATACTACACCATATGTGATCTTTTCATTCCCAAAATTTCAGCTTATTCGGTTTGATCCCCGCCTCTCAAAGTTGATGGAATTTGTTCCGGTTGGAACACTAAAAATTGACATAGCGATTTTCAAAAAAGCTGCGGATCAAACCGAATGAGCTGAAATTTTGGGAATGAATAGATCACATATGGTGTGGTTTTCTGACAAAATCTCAAACGATTTTTGCTTCATGAGTATACGTACCCCGAGATTTTTAACCGGACACTGCCTATATTACTCCAAATTTTATGTAGATTCCGAATCTGAAAAGATCTCACCTAAACAAATAATGTTTTTTTGGGATATAAACAAAAGTTTGAAAATATTCCGAAAATTTCATAAATATGGCATTTTTTCTCGGTGAAAATGAGGCGCTAAAAATATGGTCTGAACACAAAAAGTGCTCAAAATAACGTTTTTTATTGGTTCCCGTTAAAATTTAATCGAAAAAACTTTTAGATTTTTTTAAAGAATTTTCGGCTCTATCCTAGTTTACAGGTCCCATGGGAGTTTACAGGTCCCATGAGAGTTTACAGGTCCCATGGGAGTTTACAGGTCCCATGGGAGTTTACAGGTCCCATGGGAGTTCACAGGTCCCATGGGAGTTTACAGGTCCTATCGGAGTTTAAAGGTCCTATCGGAGTTTAAAAGTCCCATCAACATGCGGAGTTCGCAGATATTCTGTTAAACAGCGCGCGTCATTTTTTATCAATCATTCATTTACTTTGGATAATTAAGAAATTATTTTATTTTATTTTATGCCCAACTGCCTCCTCCTCCTCTGTCCGCCTTTTTTCCACGATTTGAACGTGGTGCATTATTGCGGCCACGGCCACGTCCACGCCCACGCACTGGTTGTGCTGATGACCCACGACTGGAACGACTGCTGCTTAAGGATCTTCTACTGACAAGGGCATCATTTGAAGAGGGGGCTGGAAATTAATCGGATTTATAAAATGGAAAATGAACGAATTACCTCTGCGATGTTGTCTACTAGCTGGTGACGAATGGGTGCTGTGTCGCCGCCATCTTCCGTGACGGGCGCCCATTTTTTCTTCTTTTTTGTTGATTCTTTCTTCTTCTTCATCTTTTTCTTCATCTTCTTCTTTTTCTGTTTCTCCTTCATCTTCTGTTTCTTCTTCGTCTTCATCTCCTTCTTCTGTTTCTCCTTCATATTCATTTTCTTCTTTTGTTTCTTCTTCATCTTCATCTTCTTCATCTTCTTCTGTTTCTTCTTCATCTTCATTATTTTCTTGTTCTGTTTCTCCTTCATCTTCTGCTTGTTCTTCCATAGAAACAGTTGCACTATCGAATTCACCAAAAAGGGTGTCTATAAAGTTTCCGACATCTTTCATCATAGCTTCTCTGTGGACGTTTTCCTTGATATAATGAGTTAACTCCTAAATGAAAACTGCATTACGATGAGCATTTTTTAATGAAAATACATTGAATAAAAATGTGCATTGAATACTTACATCTATCAAAAAACTGGTCACTGCGGCTTTAACAGCAGCAACAATTGGATAAAATGCGCTTGCTCGTGAAGCGAATAATAGCAGAGTAAAAACAGTAAAGATCTTCATGCTCAGTGTTCAGAATGAGAAATATATCCAAAAATGTTATGATTTACTACGAATATGTTGTTTAAGATAATGTTGTTTTACTATCTTATCTATCTTATCTGTTGTGTGAGATACGATAGCTTTTTTTTCGTACGTGTGGTCTGCTCAAGCATTTGATTAGATACCATTTTCGCAAATGAGATAAGATAAGATAGTTAGCGGTATATATAGAATTGCATGAGCATTTTTGTTACCGTTAACTTTTGATTCTATGAAGTGGATATTGCTATTACTCTGTTGTTTTGGCTTCGTGACGACGAAGCCACGTCAAAAGTTTGAAATCGTTCCACAGCAAAATGTGGAAGGAGTGGATGGATTATTGAGCTTGGAAAGTTTAAACTCTCATAACTTGCACCACCATATCGGACAAATCGACGATTCTTCGACTAAGGGAATGGAGTTCCTAGCTAAGTATGCAAGTTTATTTTTTCTTCTCAAGTGTTTTCTAATATTACAGATACGGATTAATCGAAAATACTCGCACATGTGGCTATTGTCCCACTCCAATGTCCCTCGTCAGAGACACAGCTTTGAAATCCGATTTCTACGTTTGGCGCTGCGCCGGATGCAAGAAAGATCAATCAACAAAAAAATTAACAGTCAAGTAAGTTGAAACAGAAAAATTAATTGTTTAAAATTATCAAATTAAGAGCTGGATCTTTCTTTGAAGGATTACATTTGTCGGTTCAACAAGTATTATATGCTGCTGCTGACTGGCTCGAAAATCCTTCAAAACCGGTACTGGACGCTTCGAGAGATTTGAAAATGGATAAAAACACGATAGTAAAACTACAAGAATGGTTTCGTCAGATGACGAAACAATGGTTTTACAGAGAAGGAAGTCGTGACCCGAACATGAAACTGGGAGGCCGAAGTACGTTGAACACGTTGATAAGAGACTTTAATTTAAAAAAACCTTGCAGATAAAATTGTTGAAATTGACGAGACACTCATGTACCGCGCCAAGTACAACAGAGGCAAAATGCTTACGAGACGACAGGTGTGGGTATTTGGGATGATCGAACGAGGCACTTCGAAAGTGATTGCTTAGTTTTGTAGCATACATTCAAAACAGAACTTTCAGGTTATCATGTTCCGCGTCCCAAAACGTGACAGCGCAACACTTCTCCCCATCATTCATAAATATGTGCTCCCAGGTAAGTCACTATCAAGAAAACTTAATAACATAGCATGTTGTTTTTAGGGACTACTATTGTGTCAGACGGCTGGAGAGCATATGGAGGGATTGGAAGAATGCAGTCCGGCTACCATCATCTATTCGTCAATCATAAAACTATTTCGTGGATCCAACCGACAGAAGCGTTCACACTCAAACCATCGAGGCCACTTGGGGTGTTTTGAAAAGGAAATTGAAATCCAGATTTGGAGACCCAGAGCACAGACTCGAGGGACATATGTTTAATTATATGTTTAGAAGATTTCACGATAATTCGATGTTGCTAAATCATCTCATTTACGAGATGAAATATTACAGACGCAGCGAAAGCCACGAGGATAACTATGATTTAGACCTTGCTTGCTCTCACGATAATGACGACGATGAGGACATGGATGATGATGAAGGTGGCTCAGATCCCGACGACGACGACGACGAAAACGATATGGATGATGGAGAAGGTGGCTCAGATCCCGACGACGACGGCGACGATATGGGTGATGAGGAAGGTGGCTCAAGTTCCGACGACGACGAGATGGACGATGGCGAAGGTGGCTACGATTCGGACCACGACGTCATGGATGATGAGGATGGAGAGGAACAAAGTTTTCAAGGTCAATCACGTTCGAGTAGACAAGAAGAAGAAGTTGAAGAAGACCAAGATCACCATAACCTTCATGATGAAATCATGTCTGCCGCGAGAAGTGTTTCAGACGCAATAGCTCCTACTTCTAGACGCTCCTCACGTATTCATTCGTCACGAGCTAGTAGACAACACCGCAGAGGTAAGTGTGTTCATTTTTCATTTTATAAATCTGATTAATTTCCAGCCCCCTCTTCAAATGATGCCTTTGTCAGTAGAAGATCCTTGAGCAGCAGTCGTTCCAGTCGTGGGTCATCAGCACAACCAGTGCGTGGGCGTGGACGTGGCCGTGAGCATGGACGTGGACGAGGATTTGGGAATGGACTCACTAAAACACCAAAAAATGCAGGTCAGTATTTAAGTTGAACTCCAACATATCAAGTGTTCTCACTTTCAGTAGTAGTTCCCACCACTCGGAATCCCGTCACAGCCGTTTCACCAACACACTCACCAGAAACTGAAAGTGGACGTGGACGTGGACGTGGACGTGGACGTGGACGTGGACGTGGACGTGGACGTGGACGTGGACGTGGCCGCAATAATGCACCACGTTCAAATCGTGGAAAAAAGGCGGACAGAGGAGGAGGAGGCAGTTGGGCATAAAATAAAATAAAATAATTTCTTAATTATCCAAAGTAAATGAATGATTGATAAAAAATGACGCGCGCTGTTTAACAGAATATCTGCGAACTCCGCATGTTGATGAGACTTTTAAACTCCGATAGGACCTTTAAACTCCGATAGGACCTGTAAACTCCCATGGGACCTGTGAACTCCCATGGGACCTGAAAACTCCCATGGGACCTGTGAACTCCCATGGGACCTGTAAACTCCCATGGGACCTGTAAACTAGGATAGAGCCGTTGTCTGGGTACTCACTATGCATAATACCAACTCAAAAAAACCGGTTTGACTTTTTTCTGTACAGTGGATAACAGCTCGGTGCTCGAGTTTCACAGAGAATGTGTCTTAACATCTGGCCGGAGAGAGGTCGGTCCATCTGGACCTCTCTGCGCTTACTCAATAAACATGGATCGATTCTTAATCATGTTTTCTATATCTTATGGAAAAGATATGGGCAAATATCTAACCCATCACATGGAGATTCCCACCTCGAGATTGAACTCGAACTCTTATCTTCATATAAGAGTTCCTGGTCGTCTAGCCCGAAATTTTATCTTTTTGCCACTGCACATGATCCCACCGCAGTAGATAAAATTCCGTAAGCTAGAAGGAGTTCTGAGTGTGCCCTACCGCTACACCATGGCCCACCTATTATTCCTATTCTCCCATCCCCTACAATAGGTTGCGGTCATGTCACTTGCTTTAGTGCGGATTTTGGACGTCAATCGTCATGTATCGTTGAATTTCGACATCAATGCTGAAATGGCAAACAACTGCGTATCCAGATGAACCCGTGATGGTCAAATATGGTATTTAATTGGATGATAATTGTTCCTCTATATTGAGTGATTTTGTTCCTACGTTGAATTTTAAGCCATTGAGAGTGCTTTTCCGTAGTGATTTGTATAAGAGCGTTGAAAATTCTGCCTTGATTCAGACATCCCCCTCCTCACCCTTACCATATTTTAATTGCAGTTAACTAATCTCAACGACTAAATTTTCTTTTTCTTTCTTTTGAGAAGTAAGACCCAGATAGAAGCCGCCAAAAATAGTCTCATTCTCATTGTAGGCCCCCGCAGCCCCCAGCGCCGTCGTTCTTAAAATTCCGGTAAATAGAGTAAGACTGGGCAAAGAATTTTTGAGATGAATCTGTTTGAACTGTATTTTATGCTAGAATCAGTTTGAATATAAGGGCGACCGAGTCATTCCGATAGACAGTCTCCTAGAAAAAATGATGTTGCCCTCTTTTTCCACACTTTCTCACCCACCAAAGCGGAAGAATATCGGGCCGTTTTCCGAAAAAAGAAAACTTTTTGCACCTCAGTCAAAAAGTCTTCTTTTTGTGGAAAAATTCGAATTTCCTACCAAAATTCAAATTCACATTCTTTTCTATGTTTTTCAAATTTCCTTTTCAAATTCTATTTTCAAATTTCTTTTTCACCTGAAAGAAAGAAACACAATTTTTACCACCACAATAATTTTATTATAATAAACTATTAAAAAACAATTAAAAAACTATTAAAAAACAATTAAAACAATTAAAAAAATATGAAAATAAGTAAAATAATTAAACAATAATTAAAACAATTCGGCTGATGAGTACGGTGACGGCGATGATGAGTACGGTGGCACTGAAAATGTGTATTATTGTAAAGTATTGTTTTCTCTATCTATCTATCAACTTACCTGTCTGTTGGGTGGTGATGGCTGTTGGGTGGTGGTGGCGGCTGGGGTGGGATGGTGGTGGTGTGATGGCCTATACGGCAACTACAACCACTTCCACCGGGTACATGGACCCTGGGTCCTCCGCCAAGTGGTGGACCCAGACCGCATGGGCCTGGTGGAAGTGGGTGGCCACCGTGGTCCAGCGGCTCCGTGGGCCGAAAGCCATAAATGAACTAAAAGAATAACCTCTAGATATGTATAAAAATAGTAAACTCACTTATAAAAATAGTAAACTCACAAACGTGTAAGTTGCAGTTTGGAGCTCTGAAAAATGATGAATAAGTTTGAATTTCAGGTGTGGCTCCATGAAAAAGCTGCCGAGTCAATCATCCCCAAAAATCCCAACAACGAGCAGGTGGAAGGGTTCAACAATTGGGTATGAGTAGTATGGGGATAAGAAGAAAGGAAGGGGGGTCCCCTAACAGCTGTTCCCCGCACGACACCTCCCAAAGTCTTCTTTTTGTGGAAGAAATTCAAATTTCCCGCCAAATTCAAATTCACATTTTTTTCTATTTTTTTCAAATTTCCCACCAAATTCTATTTTCAAATTTATTTTTCACCTGAAAGTTTTAAACACAATTTTTACCACCACAACAATTTTATTATAAAAATAATTTAAAAAATTAACAAACAATTAAAAAACAATTATAAAAGTCTTCAAACTTGTTGTAGTTGTGATGGAAGCGGTGATGGAAGTGGTTGTGGCGGTGGTGACGATGGTGGTGACGATGGTGGCTGAAAATATGTATATTTGTAAAAGTTTCTTGGGTTTTTGACAACATTTTGCGCTAAAAAGAATTATTTCGTGTTTTAAACGTAATAACTCACATTCAGTCAATTATCACTGAAAGTGATTTTTTTCTGAAACATTGAACGGAAATGTTGCCGATTTTTGACAGAAAACATAATGTTTTTGTATTTTTAGAGAAAAAACTCACAGCAGATAAATCCTCCAATGGGCGAGGATATACGCAGAAGCTTGAAGAGCTGTTCGTGACGCAAACACCTTTTAGCTCTTTGCAGGGAGCACATTCGGCCAGATTGATCGGTATGAGCTGGAAAAAAGTATTGAAAATTGGTTAGACATACAGAAAAATTACCTTAGACATGATTTTTTATCGATAAATCACCGATTTTTCGGAAAAAAAACCGAAAAATGTGACAGGAGAGAGAAGAGAATGATTTGATGACGAAACTGTTTTTCGATGCATTTCATTTGACGCGCAAATGCACACTGCACAGTTTACGAACTACAGTAACCCGAAAATGTTTAAAACTTTCAGGTGTAAAAAGAAAATTTGAAAAAATAGAAAAGAATTTGGTGGGAAATTTGAATTTGAATTTGGTGGGAAATTTGAAAATAGAATTTGAAAAAAATAATTAAAATTTTTCAAGTTCTCAGCTCAAAATTTGGACATAGTTTCCCCTCAATTTTCCATTTTTCAAAAGTTTTGCGGGCGGGGTTGTGGAACGTGCATCCCCTCTATGAGTCATGTTTTGAAAGTGAAAGCTTACCAGCTTTTCATCGACCTCCTCCTCCTCATTTCCAAGAATGTATTGTAGTCGGCGGGCGTGCTCCTCTCCATAGGGTAGACATCTTTCATTCTTTCATCAATTTCTTCTGGTCGGTCGAGCGCCGTTTTCTGAAAATTTTCATGAATCTTGATTTCGTTATATTTATGGAAATAACTTACCTCATCATCGGTTCCTATCCGCCAGTCCTCATTCTCCATCACCTGTTGAATCAGATCTTCAATAATTTCAGTAAGATCAGCGTCCATTCTGGAAAAATCATGGTTATTCATCCGTCTACACCAAAGAAGATTATGAACGCGGATGGGTCTGACTACATCTATCCTACGGAAATTGTTGAACAGCTTGACACGGTAAATTTGAGTGGTCTGGCAAAATCGAAAATTTGACTTCAGACTTCTCCTTGTGGACTGGATCAGTACTTTTACACTCCTCAAGCCCAGATTATGCCCCCGCCTATGCCTCAAACTGCTCCTCACCCCCAGAAGCTAAGAAGAAGCCTGATACGTTCATTTTCAACTTTGCCAAGGGGTCGACACCAACTATCCAAATATTGCAAAAATGAAACTGTGATGCTCTGTCATCTATTGTTCTCGCTCCTCGCCCCAGTTTACACCGTGTTCCCCTTCGTTTCCCCCCCCCCCCTTTTCTCGAAATTGTGTGTTTCTTGGGGGAACCATCCACTTTAGTGATGACTCATAGGGTGGCGTCCCCCACTATATAATGAAGTTTCAGCCCTGGTTGTTCATTTTCACTTTTCACTTTTGGCTACCTGTTGACTGTCTTCACAATTTTAGCCCAGTATTTCCAGAAAAATGTCCGTATCTCACTCTGATTCATCCTCCATGTTCAAGTCTGACAAGACCAAGACCTGGGGGGCTCGTGATTCTTCGAAGAGACAGTTTATGGATGACGTGGATGAAAAGACTAACCATGGAACTCCGAGGAAGTTGATGAAGAAAAAGGATGCGTCGTCTCTCCAATCGGTAGTGGATTCATCTTCGGCCAAACGTGTAAGTTGGAGTTTGGAGCTCTGAAAAAATGATGAATAAGTTTGAATTTCAGGTGTGGCTCCATGAAAAAGCTGCCGAGTCAATCATCCCCACTGAGGAAAATGCCAAAATCATTCCTGAACGTCTCTACAAAGGTTTGGACCCCCTCATTGTCCACATGTGCGTCCCATGCAAAAAATTCAACTCGACACGCGAAACAACTGAAATTGCTGAAGGAATGGTCCAAATTCGTGAGTTTACATGGTGAAAAATTGCAAACTTCTAAATTTCAAATTTCAGCTCTCGCTCTCTGCACTGTGTGCCGTTCCCATCTCATTGCCCAGAAGAACATGAAATTCTTCCAGCATGACTGCCCAGCGCTCAAGAAGATGCTTGGACTTTAATTTTCTGAATTTCTATGTCTGTGGTTCTGTTGATTGTCTATCCCACAATAAACCTGATAGATGCACTTGTGTACACATTCCTATCTTCTTTCCAAAATCGGGCATTGTTTGGGGACTGATGACTAGATTCGTGATAGTCGTCATCACTTGGCCGGGTGCCAGAGACAGGTTGTGACACCCTGTACCGGAATGTTTGCTTGTTCTTCTTTTTCTCGGGTTAGGGGGGGGAGTCCTCCTCGTGGGCGGCGTGACGCTTCATTCACTGCTGAAGTTGATGGTAGGGAACTTTGACCCGTGGTGTGACTCTGTAAATTTTCAATTAATTTTAAGCCGAACAAGAAGCCGTTCACACGTATGACGGCCGTCCAGATTGCGGTCATGAGGAAGGCTCTTCAACATTTGAAGGTGTTGATTATTGACGAGATCAGCCTCGCCACCGCAACGCTGATTGCTCAGCTAGATCAGCGTCTGCAGGAGGCTTTCGAGACGGATGAAGTGTTTGGCGGTGTCTCCATCGTTGTGTTTGGGGACCTTTTACAACTTCCACCCGTGCCCACGGTCAAAGGTGGAAAGGAATACACCTTCAGAGGTAATTTTTAGGCTCGGGGTTGGTGAAGTTTTATAAGTATTCGTTTAGGTATTCCACAGGAGTATGCGGTGATTCGCCGAGTTGTGACGCCAAAGTCACCCTTCTCGCTCTGGGGTTTGTTTGAGCTCACTGAGCTCACTGAAAACGTCAGAGCTAAGTCCTCTGACGATGCCAGTGTTCTTGCGGCAATCCGTCAGGGTGAGAGGACAGTGAAATTGGTGGACTACTTGGTTAGCCAATGCTCTATGGAGGGTGATCGACCAGCGGATATTTTCCGGAAGTTGCGCCGACTGCGCCACAAAAATCCGGCTGGGAATTTCATCGTGTTGGCGCCAAACAACGAGCAGGTGGAAGGGTTCAACAATTGGGTATGTGAACCAAAATGAAATACTTACTTTTCTTACACGAACAATTTTTCAGATTGTGGAGCACTCCAAGGACGTCATAACTGTTGAGCCGCTGAGTACATGCCCACCATCTTGCCCGATTACAGCGTACGCCCGGATCCGATCGGAACGAGAGTCGTTGCGTTTGGCAGTCGGAAAACGGATCATGATTACGGATAATATTCTCGATCGAACCGATAAGTCCTTGGTGAACGGTTTGATGGGCACCTTGATCAACGTCACCGCTGATCATGTCGAGATGAAGAGGTAACAATATTTACTCAGTGGTTGTGAAATTTTTAATAACTTGAATTTCAGGCTTGACAATGGTAAGCTGGTAATGATCAAACACTTACCGTTCAAGCGTCGTGATGGAGTCGGAGGTGTTTGGTTCCAGTTCCCTGTAGCGATGGCCGAAGCGATCACCGTCAACAAGGCACAAGGGATGACGTTCGATGGGGTCGTGATGATATCGGAGCACATGAATCGATCAGGAAGCTTCTACACGGCAATCAGTCGTGCGCGATCCTTACGGACGGTGAAGATCACCAACGTCGGAAGTGTGGTGTACCGCGCCTGTTCAGCGGCCAAGCAGGAGTTGGAAGTCATGAGAAGGCGGACAGCAAGATTGGCGAGCCTAAATGTTGTATAATGTGATTATGATTATCAATAAATACGGGTACTTGAAGGTTATAAAATTCAGTGACTTGTCTCAATAAAAACGGGGTCTTGTTTTTGGGTGGGGTGGAAATCGATAATATGGTGTGCATAATGAAGGGGACTTGGTAATAATGAAGGGGACTTGGTAATAATGAAGGGGACTTGGAGAGCGTGGTCATTGAAGAGAGGGGTGAGAAAGGGGTGTTGTGTGTCCCGCTTGTCGTCTTCCTCCTCCTAACACCCTTCGAGATGTATGTCAAACACCTGCTGGTTGTCTTCATAGTGTACACACTTGGCGGTGTGGTTGTGTGTCCATTCGTAATGCTGGAAACTCTGAGTTCGACTCCTGTTGAAAATTTCTAGACTTTGACTGTTTCCAAAATTTTTTCCAAACTTTCAGAAGTTCATGGGTGGCTGAAATTTGGTTCAAAGTGCTGTAATCATGGTGGCCGAACATTTGCATAATGGCCGAGTTTTCACATTGCGGTCTGAGTACTGTATTCATGTTTGAAATTCTGTCATGTCTGAAATTCTGTCATGTCTGAAATTCTGTCATGTCTGAAATTCTGTCATGAGCTCGGGATTTTCGAAATTTTTCGAAATTGATGAAGTGCATAATGAGTCATACCGATGACGTCATAGAAATGAGAGAGTGCAGGTGAGAGAGTGTGTGAGAGAGAGAGTGGAGAGCGCAGACGGTTAGAGTGTTTAAAGGCGCATGCTCCATTTCACAAAAATGTCCTAACAAGCTGGATTGTGCCTCGGATGGCACGCAGCCCGCCACCCCGGCCGGTACCTCAAACGTACGAGGCCCCAGGGCCCGGAGGGTGGCGTTGAGAGCCACCAGCTCTCCTAGCCGCCAGTCCTCGGCCACAAAGGTCAACACATTATTGAGCTCCATCTCTAGAAAAATAGAATTTACTAAAAACTAATTTAAAAAAGATCTAGAACTGAATGAAGCTAGAAAGACCCTTAAACTAAAAAAAGAACTAATAGAGCTAAACTTAAAATAACTACTAAACTAGAAGAATCTAAAAAAAGAGAAAAAAATGGCTGAACCAGGAAACAATGGTACAGAGGTGGAAACAATGTCTCATCTCGGTTTTGGCCCCTTTTTATACTCATGGATCCATGGGCGGAGTCGTGGATGTGTTCTTGGGAGGCGTATCTTACCGCGCCACCATTTTGTTTGTAAAGGACTCTTACATGACATCTTTGTGCATCAATATGTAAGTTTACACATCCTTCGACCCCAATCCTTTCCCCTCCATCGATCCTAATCTTTTCCCACCTTTGATGCCAACCCTTTCCCACACTTTCTTGTTGTACACAATTCTGTGCACACAACCAACATACATCCATTTGGGTAACACAACCAAACTGTGAGTTCTTGTCGAATCATAAAAATACAGTTTCAAAATCTCTTCTTTTTGTTTGTAACCAACGATTGAAAGTTTATAATAATATCGAATGTTACTTACCGTCCCTGGAGTATTTTTTCGGCCTTTCTCAATATTTTGACGTCCATCGCACAGAGTAAAAGCATAACAAAATAGGGAAAAGAGAACGGGGGTAAGAACTAGAATTTAAGAAAAATCAATATAAGACCAGCCATTCCGGTAGGCAGTCTAGAGGATAATGAGTAATATGGGTCGGTTCTTTTCCTACGTTAAACACAAACGCAGGAAACAACGCGCGTTCGTTGCGAGACCCATATTTGCACTGCCTCCGGGGAAGGTTAGCGCGCGTTCTGAACCTGTTGGAATGGAGCTAGTGCGCTCTATTGATGAACGCACCAGCAGTAGGCATCGAGGTCTATTGACACTCATCAACATGTCTCCTGAAAAGTTAGGAACCGTAAGGCAGTAGCGACGCAATGCGGTCGGATTGGGGTACCGACGACACAAGAAAAGTAGGAAAAACTATTGATCAAACGACTTGTACATGTTTTTGAAAAACCATTCCCTATTTCGTTGGCATGAGAAAATTTTCTCCTTTTTCCTGGAGCGGTTTTCTGGAAAATTCAAATCGTCATCTTTTCATTTGATGCACATAGAACTTGTTTGATCAACAGT
This sequence comes from Caenorhabditis remanei, assembly GCF_010183535.1. Lineage (NCBI taxonomy): Eukaryota > Metazoa > Nematoda > Chromadorea > Rhabditida > Rhabditidae > Caenorhabditis > Caenorhabditis remanei. Next base: position 3,580,961 of record NC_071333.1, on the reverse strand, counting down.
TATTCCTACCTTCCTCGCAATAATGTTACTAACTTGCTTGAATGAAAAGAAAAACGTCAAAAATCAAAATCAAAAAAGATTTGCTATCATCAGTAGTCAAACCCCGGACGTCAATTTAGTGCCGAAATGTCAAAAACAAAAACAAAACATTTTGACACATGTGGAGGTCAAACGCTGGTTGTTAGATTGGTACTAAAAACCAAAATTAAAAAAGAAACCATTTTCAAGCAGTCGGAGTCGAACTCCGAACCGTTGAAACCTCATTACAACCTTCTTATTTAAACAAATTTCACTAGTTTTTCAACTGTGCCGTAATGTCCCGGACCCGCTCTCTAACTGTCATCAAAATAAATAAATGATTGATGCAGCTCTTCTCAGGATTTTTTTGCTGCGGCTCTCTCTGTTTCAAATTGAAACTGTAACTAAGCTTATTCTAAAAAAGCATTCACAACAATTGTGTGGGTGTTGTTATGACGCACTGGGTGTTGTTATGACGTAGCGGCCTCATCCACTGGCCATATTTCCTAACAGTCACAGGGGGCAACTGTATGGGGCAACGAAGACTGAGAGAATCTAAATTACTGTATTTGCGTAGAACATTTGTAGTCTTGGCGACATGGCAAAGCTGCAAACTCAAGGCCATGTGTGGTACGTAGTGCAATTTTCAGTTTTTAATATATTTTCTGAGAAAAATGTAAAAATAAAAAACTAATAAAGAACAGTTTTGTTGCTCTAATCCAATCTGGCCACACAATCTTTTGAAACTATGACGGGTGTTTGAGAATCACTGAGAACGCGGTCATAACGGCTAGTATAAGACTGAGAAATGAACATTTTTATCATTGTCTTCGTTCTACATTTGACTGTTAATCCCTTTATCATCACCTTATTTTTAATTCTAACCCTTTCCTTTCTTATCCCAGCTGTAATTCAAGGAATATAATAATTTGTTTGTTCGCCATGTATTTGTTAATTATTTGTTATTCCCGTCTCTTCCCTTAACCGTTCTTCCCACAATTTCCATTACTAACCCTTCACCTACTCTGTTCTCTCACCCCTATTTGTGCTCTGGGAAAAATTTTACGGGCGCTCTCTCTCTCTCTCTCTCCCTCTACAGATTTATTGTGGTGCGCGCTCTCTACTTGTGTGACGGTAAGCGCGTTCTACGGAATGGCAGATGGCTGCGCAAGCACTTCTCAACCTGTGCGACTGCGTTCTTGGTCTTCGATAGGCGAATGAGTAAGCAGTATTCAGTCATCCCACCCTCTCTCATTGAGATTGGTCGTTTTTTCCTCTTCCCTCGTTTTCCTTTCCCCCGCTGTTCTTCTCTAATTTTGCGTCTCATCTTTCTTCTTTTAATAACTACCCTCCTAACTGTTCTTTTATTTCAGAGTACGGTCATGTCGGACATGACAGTCTACGTCGGCAACTTGCCATCGGATGTTCGTGAAAAAGAAATAGAAGATATCTTTCACAAGTATGGAGAAATCCGGAACATCGATATCAAGTCTCGGTCAAGAGATTCGCCTGCATTTGCGTTTATCCAATTCGATGATCGCCGCGATGCGAAAGAAGCCGTCCGTGCCCGTGACGGGTATGAGTTTGATGGAAAACGTCTTCGTGTCGAGTTCCCACGTGGCCAGGGTCCTCGTGGTCCAGGTGGTAGGCCTACCAGAGACAATGGATCCCGTTTTGGACGAAATGGTGGTCCTCCGAAACGTAGCAACTACCGTCTGATTGTCGAAGGTCTTCCAAGAAGTGGATCGTGGCAAGACATCAAGGATCACTTGAAGCAAGCCGGCGAGATTTGCTATGCCAATGTGCACAATGGAGAGGGTGTTGTAGAGTTTGAGAGATATGAGGACCTGGAGTACGCCATCCGCAAGTATGATGATACCAAATTCAGATCTCATAAGGTAGGGTATTCACAAAATAACAAATATTCGTAACCTAATACGAATCATTTCCAGGGAGAAACCGCTTACATTCGTCTGAAAGAAGACAAATCGGAGTATGCCAAAGAAAACAAACGTCGCACTCGCTCGATCTCTCGCTCCAAGTCTCCAAATCGTGGTCGTTGCTCTCGCTCGTCATCCCGCTCCAAGTCTTCAATACGTGGACGTCGCACTGGTTCTGCGTCCAAAAGCAGAAGCCGCTCCCCGGTCTCTCGTCAACACCGGGATCGATCGGAATCCGGATCTCCAGCACGACGTGTTTCAAGAAGCCGCTCCCCAATTTTTCGCCAACGTCCTGCTCGTTCCGAATCTGGAACGCCAGCTCGTCGCGCTACAAGAAGCCGCTCACCGGTCAAACGTCAAAGTCATGATAGATCTGTATCTTCAGTCTGTCGTGCCTCCAGAAGCCGCTCCCCACCATCACGTGATGCCTCCGTTGCTCCATCTCGTGACGTTTCGCCAGACCAATCTCGTCGCAGTTCACAAGATGGCTCCCCACGTGACGATTAACTATTTTGTCTCATATTGTTGTTGTGGTTTGCGAATGAAATTGAATTGAAATATATCTTGTTGTGCTTTCTTAATGTTCCTGCAATGCACTGTGACTTCGTGGTCAAGTGAATAATGTGTGAAATGAATGCCAGAAATGAATATGACCAACTTTGACCAGAGAAACATCACCCATCAGCTTCTTGAAATTCAAAAAATTAACTAAATTGAAGACATCCATTTTCCCAATTTTGACCGGAAGGGAAGATGATGTTTTGACCTGCTGCGTCCCGGTCTCTTCTTTTTCACAATTATGAGGTATGTTGATGAGTCTCAGAAGACATTCCATCCTACTGCCGGTGCATTCCTTCTTTCGTTCTCTCTGCTTGTTTGTCTTACTGTTCCTTCTCATTTCTCCCATCTTCTTTTTTTCCAACGGACGGTCAGGAACGTAAGGATGGTTCTTAGTCTCTCCCCATCTACCTTCTTCATTTTCCCAACGGACTTAAAAAAATTTCCAAAATCGCTCAAATTTTAGTTAAAAAATTATTTGAATTTCCAACGGCGGGCTGAGAAAAATTTCGCCACGGCCCGTGACTCAAGGAATTTCATTCTTTCCATTCTGCTCCATCAAATTTGTGAAAAAAAAAGTGTCAACATTATATAATTATGTGATGGTATTGAGATAGAACGACACGACAAATTAAGGCCTTCCCATCAACCACGTTGCAGAGGTTCTCAAGTCGCGGTTCTCATTTACGTTAGGACGTTGCTAGGTCTCCTCGATCGCAAACCGTAAAGACGTGTATGAACAGGAACGATCCCTTTCCTTTCCCATACGATTCACATCTGTCTTCCCAGAAAACACTTCCCAGAAAACAGGCGCAGAAATGCAGATGTGAGCGCGCGTTGTCAGATCCGATTCAACCAATTTGTTGTACATCTAGTCAGTCATCCCTTCTTCGTTTGCTCCTCTCTGGTTGCCTGTCTTACTGTCCCTTCTCATTTCCCCGTCCTTTTTCCAACGGGCGGTCTGAAATCTTAGGACGGTTCACAGTTGCCCCCCCCCCATCTACCTTCTCCCTTTTTTTCCCAACGGACTTGTTCCTGTGAGCCATAGAAACAGGTGTTTATATTAGCCATACTTGTCACGGGCCGGGCCGGGCCGGGCCGGGCCGGGCCGAAATCAGGAAAAATCTCGGCCCGGCCCGGCCCGGCCCGGCCCGGCCCGGCCCGGCCCGTGGCCCGGCCCGGCCCGCTCGGCCCGTTTTGAAACATTTTTTCAAAACATTTTGAGTTTTTGAATCTTTTTTGGAAATTTTTTGAAAAAAGTATAGTTTTCGAATAAACATTTAAAATTGAATCAAAATGTGAATATGTAATGATAATTTAAGCATTTTTACTGTTTTTTTTTCGAAAAATTTCAAAAAAAAATTGGTAAAAATGGGTACCCATTTTTGAATCCGGGCCGACCGGGCCGGGCCGGGCCGAGAGAAATTTCGGCCCGGCCCGGCCCGGCCCGTGGCGGCCCGGGCCGGGCCGGGCCGGGCCGGGCCGGGCCGACGGGCCGAGCCGGGCCGGCCCGATTTTTGACAAGTATGATATTAGCATGTCTACGTTAACCCATATGCATAATCCTGGTCCCCCATCTCTTGGTTCCTGGATCACTGTGTGTGCTGAAATGTCCAAAACAAAAAATTTTATTTCAAGTCGTAAAAGACCAATTTTCCTAGTGTAGTTTTAAGACGTTCATTATATTTCTTTTCACAGTTTCGAAAAATTTCAAAAAAAATTTGTTGAGTTATTCGCAAAAAACTTATTTTTTAGAGCATGTATTCTGTTATTTTTAAAACTTCGGTTCTTGAAACGAAAATCCCCTTTCGCCAAACTCTAATTTAAATAAAAGCCTTTTAATTAGTCATAAAAATAAAGAATATTTTGAATGAATTTTAAATTATTTTCAAAGCTCGAAAAGTGTCCATGTAAACACTCAAATTTTCAAAATTGACGGTGAGCCAATTTTCTTGCGCTCCACTGATAAACGCGACCATTAGGGCCACGGTAGGCTATTGGCACAGTACCATGTCAGTGACTCACAAGCTCATTAAGACACACGACCCAACCGCAACTTCTCTAAGCCGCCTAAAAGCTAATAGACATTTCCGGTGGCGGTGTATATTGAAATATTGAGTTTCAAAAATCAATACTTTCTCATTTCGCTGTCATCTCAAATAATAATATCGATCGTTTTCCCCCAGAAAACTGTTATTTTATGACCATTGAGGTTACTGTCGCGCAGTTAGCTGGCCGATCTTTATCATATGTAGAGTCATTCATCATTTTCCTCTCTCTCTCTCATATACGTCCTGTTTCTTTCTTCCCGCTCAATTTCTCGCTAAACTCATCTATAGCCAAGCGTTATTCCCAGGAGCGAGTCCTGTTTTATGACCCAAAAGACCCTTGTCAAGTTATTTGCTTCTTTCACACTACACATCTCGTTGCTGTACTTATTCTTTTTCTCTCTTACTACCACCCATCCTCTTATTTTTCAGAAATGTCATCATTAGCTAACGATTTTGAAAAAGTTCTTCGTGAATTTATTCCGAAAGAGGTAGGTCCCAGAAATCAAAAAAACAACTTTAAAAAAATGTATTATATTTCAGCTGATTCCGGTGACGTGGAAGTTTGACGAAAAGAAAAGACGTGTGGAAAACATCCAATCCCTCATGAAATGCGGTCAACTTGGGATAGTCAAGTCAGCCGAACAGCTAAATAGGGATATCGGCAGTTACATGTGTTTTCCGGGCAGCACTCAACATTTCGAAATAGACCCAGTGGTTGCACCGTCTCCTGATGATTACACAAGTTTGAAGAATACAATGTATATTTACAAAAAGGATTTGTTTTTGTTGTTCGATTTCAAAGATATTTCTTCACTGAAAGAATGCCAGAGGGAAGAGGTCGAATGGGTTCTGAATGATTGTTTGCAACAAATGGATTTTGGGAGTCACCATGAGATGATCGTGAAACCGGACATCAAAACAATCATTAAGGACGGCGAGGAGGTACTGAAAAATGTGATGCCGTTTCTCGAATTATCGAAAGATTGTGAGAAAATTTATGAAGACTCCAAAACACGGTTCATGGAAACGTTACATGTTGATATTAGAGAGACCGTTTCGGATTGTTTGGAGGGCATAATCGTGGATCACTCAACCGAGAAGTATCATTTCGAGCTATTACTAATCATTAATTGGATCGGATTTATTATGAAGGGAATTGAGAATTTTGTTAAAAAAGAATCCATCCACTTGCCACCACTCAATTCAGTATCCCTGACAATACCAATCATCCGACTCTTCTCCATTGACAAAAATCACTTTGTGATGGCTGACGAATTGCTCAAAACTTTGAAGAAATGTAATATGGATGTGTCTGGATTCGAGGAAGAAGTGTTCGGAATGAAGGAAATTGTCTACATTCACTTTCAGAGAAGTTTCTCAGAAAGTCGATAAGGATGTTATGAAGAATCTGGAATTTGTGAAAATGGACGACTTTCGTTTGATTTTTGCACAGACGCCAATCCCGACATGCGATGGAGGGTACTGTAACCTTGCAGTGGATGTTCTCCGTGATGTTCTGATGGATATAATTGTCGCAAAGAAGGTGTTTCAGACAACTAAAGAGAAGAATTGGATTCATATCAAGAAGTTTTTCAAGTCAGTTGAAAAATACTTTGATCGGACCAGAGGAGTTTACTTCATTGATTTGAAGAATGTCAAAACAATCAAGGAGTTATGGGAAAACGAATACAACTCTCACTTGAAGCATTCCTTGTCGAGCTCAAAACTGATGAAGACTTCAAAAAAGAATCTAGCAGTGGTGCAGTGCCAAATCAACAGTCTTGTCAGAAAAGTGCCAACGCTATTGGAATTCATTCATAAACAAGGAGCATGTGACAGGTTGAGTATCGTGGGATGTGAATTGTGTGATGGGAAAACACTGACTGAGGATTCTGCTCAGCCCCAAGGATCTGAAAAAAAAGAAGATGCACTGCAGAAGAAAATGAAGCCGCAATCATCAAAAGAGACACAGTCAGAACCTGAAAAATTGAATTCGGAAGTAGCGAAATCTGATGTGACCATTGAAAAACCATCAACTGAAGAAAAGCCATCCCAGAAAAAGAAAATGTCAAAAAAGACTAAACAACCCAACCCACCTGAAGAAGCCAAACCAGAACCGAAAGAATCGAATGCCTGTCCAAAATGCGAACGAGCTGGAAAATTCACGCGAGAAGCCAATGAGAAGTTGAGACTTTCGAAGATTGAAGTGAAGCAACTGAAGAAGGATCTTATCAGAAATCAACTGGAAAACGAGGAAATCAAACAAAAAGTGATGGACAAGGATGAGAAAATTCGGATGTTGGAGATACTTCTGGAAGAGAAGGATGACGTCATCAGGGAGCAGGAGGAAAAGTTAAAAGAACAAGCGACAATAATTCAGAGGTTTCAGAGAGTTGAAAAGGAAGACGATACTCAAACTGTATTCGATGAGAAAATTGAAAAGATCAAAAGTGTCCAATCCAACCTGCTTTCTATCAAAGAAACACTGGAAGTTGAAAATCCGGTATTTAAGTGTGCTGAACTAATGCACCGATTCATCATGAACACCGAAAATGAGGAAACAAAACAAATGGCAAAAATGGAGATGAGAAGATTTGAAAAGGAGGCTACAGAATATACAGAAGCTGTGGAAGATCGACTTGCCATGATTCAATGCAATCAATTCGACGCAGCCGAAGAAATCCCCAAACTATCGGAGTTCCCTGTATTCTCTCAAGAATTTCGAAGCACATTTGAAAATATTATGAAATCGAGACCGCCCGTGATTTGCCTACAACTCCTATCATCGTCAGAAAACGCTTCAGATGAGTTAGAAGACACCGAGTGTGTGATCTGTCTTAACAACATGGACATAGAGAATGATACTACGAAATGTGTGTATTGCAAGAGGAGATATCACAACGGATGTATTCAAGATTGGCTGAAAGTGAAGATGATTTGTCCAACTTGCGATTCAGGACTTTTGGATGAGGAGGAGTTCCCAGTGTTGGTCTAATAATTAACTGATGTTTTAATTGTTGATAAAATATAATTTTTAAAGGTTTAAATGTTCATTGTATGATTTTAAAAAATTGCCAATCGCTCTTTGGTATCCAATTGAAGCTTTTCAATAACATATAGAAAAAAAAAGTCGAATTCTTTTATGAATTTTACACTTTGGCATTACTCTTCAGAAAACTCCATGTAAAAAATTGTCTGAAAACTAAATTAAAATTATACATCAGCCTAATAAGTTCAAAAATTTGGAAATTTTTGAACGACTGAAATCTTTTAGCTGAAATAACGCATTTGTTGCGTCTGGGGCAAGCCGAGAAGAACTCAGAATTCTTTGAGCACTGTATTTCTTTAAGAAGAATCCGTGGTTATTTTTTGAAAATGATGGATTTGAGAATTTCAAATCGATAGAATTATTAAAAAAAAAAGTTAAACAGACAGTGGACAAGCATTCAAGGCATTCCGAGCTCCTCAACAATCATAGTAGAAGACGTTCCTTGACGTGTACACTGTACAGGCTTGGTCGGAAAAAACTTTTCGGGAAAATCGGGAACAAAAAAATTTCCCGTAATTTTTTTTCGGGAAATCGGGAACCCGAAAAATTTCCCGAAAAATTTGGAAATCAGGTTCCCGGTTTTTTATTGAGAAGATGCAGTCATTAACTTTAAAGTTAAAATTAAAACCTGAAACTTTGGGAAAACAAAAACAAACAATTAAGGGAAGAGAAAACCAAATTCTGTAGCGCAACGACTTCTGTGAATGCGTCAGAGCTAACGCAAAGTTGTGTATCACAATTTATGCCTTACCATGTCTCAACAGTATTAATTTTGAAAATCATGATTTTGAGAAGAAAATGGTAAAATTGTTTCACTCAAAAAACTTTGGTTTACTTTTACAAAAACTTTCAAGTTTATTGGGTAGAATAAAATAAGAGTAAAATCAACTATGGCCAATGCAGATTTTTAAATGAGCAGTGGATAGTAAATCACTTGCTTTCCTTTCTTGAAACGGCGATTGCGTGGACATTCTCTTACAATAGGCCCACTGATCTTCTTCGAACTGGAAGTTTCCTCATAACCTTCCGAATGACTTGTTCCATCCGCTCCGGTGAAAAATAATTATTGAACTCTAGTGACGATGATGTAGAAAGACCGGTAGAAATTTCAACATGTGTATTCTTGGCTGGAGTTGATTGAAATACAGTCTCAGTTTGACGTTTCCTTGGAGTTGATGCCATCGATTGAGAATATCGAATCCTGCGTTGTAGGTGGGGTTTCTGACGTCTTCAATACGCTCATCTCTCCAATGTATTCACAAATATGTTCTTCTTTCTACTGTTTCCGCTGTCTTCATTCCAAATCCTCGTATCGCATCCAAACAGAAACACCAAGAGACTCATCGGCTGGCCTCGTTGGAGTTGACATCTCCAAGAGCATTCACACGCGTTGGAACATTCAATTACAGCTCTCTCATTGTAACTGTTGTGACCCTTCAAATCCGAAATTCCATTTTTGTCGTATTGTCGATTCTTTGGGTGATGAGGATGTCTTGGTGCACTCGAGGTTTGAAGAGTTCGTGGAGCTGGAAATGCATAATTATTTTTCTCCAGCCATCGAAGACTTACCCTGTAGTTGCACCTTCTAATTTCTTCGGAATCCCCATCGTTTTTGATTCCTCACAGATTTTCTTCACGATTTGAGCATCCCAATAGTCGGCGAGGACCAGCACCTTTTCGACATTCTCATCAGTGAGCACTTTATGGACACCAACTGTGAGATCAAGGAATCTTTGAAGGGATTTCTCCGCAACGTCGCCCACTTTGATCTCGTCTCGGCGAGACTCCTCAAATCTTCCAAAAAACATCGCGTTGAGCATTGTGGAGTGACGGGCGAGGTTTCTTTTGTCAACGTAGAATCTCCGGCCATCTGCTACAAGGACCAAATCGGAGAGGTTGGGGTCCGCGTTGGAGGTGAAGTCCACGTAACAAATGTATGCTGGTGGGGTGGTCTTGTAGAATGCACCCTCCTCAATGTCTGAGTCTTGAGCAAGAATTGGTCGATGAGATGGTCCAGCTCCGGGCCTTGCATCCAATGGATAATCAAAACGTGATGGTCTCTTTCGACCACTAACCATAGTTGCATTTGCGTTTGGCGTTGAGACTTTGAACGAGGTCTAAAACTTGAATAATTAAACCCGGTGCAACTACGGGGTACTGTAATTTCAGAAGTTTTAAGTGTAATACTGGTCAAAAGATTATGGACTTTGATTGTTTTCAGTTAAAATAGTCATACTTTGAGAGGGTTATCCCGATCGTCGTTTCAAATAGATTTTTTCAAACATACAGAACAAAGGTAGATCACCATTTTTGTGATTGATAACTTTTTTATACGAGCACTTTCTTATTTTACTTGGCTTAATGGAGGTTACAATTGAGTGGTAAAAAGAAACCAATGATAAATGTGCCTACATCAAATATCACATCCAGGAGGCAATAAAGTACATTCCATGTAAGATGTACACAGATCTACAGTTAACTCACCTTTCACACAGCAATCTTCTGTTGCTTAAAGAAATCAATAATAAGAGGGGGAAGGGTATTGGAATTCTAAAAGAATCAAGAGGGGACCAGCCATTCAGTAGGCAGTCTAGAAGGCAAAATGAGAATAGATGATCGAGGATTCTATGAACACACTCAGACAGACGGTGTACGCAGTCACATTTCCCGCCATTTCCCAGGAGGGTACGCGCATTCTTAATGTGACTGCGTACACCATCTGTCTGAATGTGTCCTCAGAATCCTTGACCATTTTTTCTTATTCTGCCTTTTGACTGCCTACTGGATGGCTGGTCCGCTCTTGATTCTTTTAGAATTCTAATTCCCACCACCCTCTATTATTGATTTATTTCCAACAACCAAAGATTGCTGTGTGAAAGGTGAGTTAACTGTAGATCTGTATACATCTTACATGGAATGAACTCCGACTGGCTCCATAAAATTTGCGAAGTTTGTTCAGATGTCCGAAATGTGTTTCTGTCTGACGTTTTTTTTGAGATCTTCCAGAGTCAACTCCAATCGAAAAGTTGCGAAATCCGGAAAACGTCGTTCCGAGGAGAGCCAACCGTGCTGCTCATCATTTGTAAAGAAAGCGCCTCGAGGAAAGAAGAATGAGAAATCGAATGAACCCGATCTGAAAGATGAACTGGAGAAGGATATTGAAAGAGCTCAGAAACAAAAGGAAGAGATGAAGAAAGATGTGAAAATGGTTCTTGAGTTAGAAATGGGTGCGAAGAAGGGGAGGAAGAGAAACAAGAGTGTATGAGTCTCTGCATCTCTATTGAATTGTTACTTCTAAAGTATATCTTATCGGACTGTGCACTCTGTATAAAAGGCTATGCGGTCCGGAATTTTTTCATGAGTATCATTATTATTCAAATAACCTCTATGAAGGTATTCTCTTGGCTCACTCTTTTTCTGCTTCTTCTGTCTTCGCCTGTCAACAGTCTTCCTTTTGCCGCTATTGCATTGCAAGCGAGAGCCAGCGTATTTGTGAGAGAGGTAAGTGGCGCATATAATGTTTTAGTATATTAACCATGACATTGCTGCAGCAAATTATTGACTTTCTCGTCAAAAAGTCGGAAAACCTCTGCTGCTAGAAGTCAGAAACTTCGTCGACGAAATTATCGACAAAGCTCTTTTAAAAACGGACGCTTCGGAGAACAACGCAGCGGAGTCGACTAAAGCAATAGAGGAGAAACCGATCGAGAATGGAACGGAGGATGCTTGGGAGGATGTTGGGGAAGATGCTGGGGAGAACAACCCACCAGAAGACGACCAAACCGCACGTGTTCGTGGTGGAGGAAGAAGTGGATCGTGGGGGCGTGGTGGTCGCAGGCATAAAGGTTTTTAATTAATGTAAGATATTGCACATCCTTTCTTTGGCATCTGTAGTTAAAATCACTAATACAGTACTACTATAATTTTAGAATTTTTAATTTGATAAAGGATACCTCCTTTGACCGGTAACGCACCCGATGCCTCTAAGATGAGAGGAAGACAGTTCCTCCATTTGTCCAGGACAGGCCAGCGGCATACTCCGCGGCAGCCATGCTGTTTCTAAAATTATTTCTTACAGAAGCAAATCATCTTCACCACCAAGAGACCCACACGTTTTTTAAATTTGTTTGTCTTTATGTTTTATAAAAATACGCTCTACTTCTCTACGGATATATACTTATATGTTTTAATAAAAACATAAAAAGTTAATGAAATTCAATAAAAACATGAAAATTTTAATGAAATTTACTAAATAACATGCGCGCAGCTGAATTGCTTTTCAAACAATTCTGATTCCGCATTAGAGCACTAAACTTGTTATGAAGCCTTTAAAATCTTGTGCGACCCATAAAATCCTATAGGGACCACTAGAATTACATAGGACCCTTAAATTCCCATAGGACCACTAAGTAAAATCACTTATTATGACCATCAAAATCCGTTAGGACCATTAATATCACTTGGGACCATTAATATCACTTGGGACCATTAATATCACTTGGGACCATTAATATCACTATGGGACCATTAAAGTAGGATAGAGATAAAATATCTTATAAAAATTGGCATATTGTCAAAATAAATAAAGTGATATCGAACCCCGATTGTCAGATTGGTACCAAAATGTCAAAAACAAAAAACAAAAAAGTTTTGGCACGAGTGGGGATCGAACCCCGGTTGTCAGATTTGTACCAGAAAACAAAAAACCAGCAAAACTTTTTTCAAAAACGACAAAGTTTTGCAACTTTAAAAAAAAAGCCGCGGCTTTTTCATTTTTTCTTCTCGCGGCCGGCCGAGGCCGCGGCCCTACCTCGCCCGGCCGTGCGACAGCCTTGATGACATGTACATATGCAAAGAACTGCTGCTGATATAGCTAACTCCCATTCTTTGCGGCTTACTTCGATTTCACCAGACTTGTCAAAAATCGGGCCGGCCCGGTCGGCCCGGATTCAAAAATGGGTACCCATTTTTACCAATTTTTTTTTGAAATTTTTCGAAAAAAAGAGTAAAAATGCTTAAATTATCATACATATTCACATTTTGATTCAATTTTAAATGTTTATTCGAAAACTATACTTTTTTCAAAAAAGTTCAATAAATTTCCAAAAATTTCCAAAAAAAAGTTCAAAAACACAAAATTTTTTGAAAAAATGTTTCAAAACGGGCCGAGCGGGCCGGGCCGAGATTTTTCCTGGTTTTGGCCCGGCCCGGCCCGGCCCGTGACAAGTCTGGATTTCACTCATGTTTGGTATGGCTAATTCCCAAATATGTATCAGATATTCCCTGAATGTGAGTATACTCATGTATCAATTTTTCCAATGTCCCTTCCTTATTCCATTAAAAAACAAATCACACTGACAGCATTTATTATTGATAATCAATATTATTAACCAATCAAATCAATATTACGCATTATTCTTCATCAATCTTGGGGAATCCGTTGGGATCACCTCGTCGTATCGTGCATTGCATTCCACGTAATAAACCACAAAGTGGAGTATTCCATCCACTACTCGCTCTCCAACAATTTTTGCTCTGTATTTTCTACCTTTGTGCCTACAAATGCACATTTTCCCGATTTCGAATCGGGGCCTGAAAAATTGAATTACATAAATACTGGTTCATGAAAATCGATAGTTGTATACCTTTCCTCCTCATCTGGCGCCACAGTTGGGTTTTTCGATAGTTGAATGTTATTTAAGACTAAATCCATATGTTGCAGTACAATTATTTATTCAAAAAATGTGGAGGAAAAGTTGATTAATAATATCATACAATCATTATGAATATTCAGTTGTGGGTTGGGATTGTGGTTTGTGAATGACCCGGAAGTAGATTTATTGAGATTATTAAAAACGTGAAAAGCGGTTAGGGTACTGAGCTTCGATTACGATCCGTGCCGTACTTGTGTTCTAGCCGGCAATTTTTTTTTTGAAAATTGCTTTCCCAGTACTAGAAATTCAACGGAAATTTGCCAGATTTCAGCCAAAATGTTTCGGTGCTCTTTTTCATTTTCTGAAAATCTAACAGATTTCCCAGTGTTTAGTCCTATACTCATGTCTTAATTTTTTCATTGTTCCTTTCATTATCCCATCAAAAAATAAATCAGACTAAAACATTTTTATTAACCATTATTATTAACGAATCAAAGCAACATTAAGTATTACTCTTTTGCAATCTTGGTGAATCCGCTGGGATGATATCGTCGTAGCGGTTGTTCCATCCGATATAATGAACGACAAATTGGTCCGTACTTCCACTTCTTGCTCACCAACAATTTTTGCTCTGTATCGTCTGCCTTCGTGCATGCAAATGTACTCTTCCCGATTTCGAATCGGGGCCTGAAACATTGAATTACATAAATACTGGTTTATGAAAATCGATAGTTGTATACCTTTCCTCCTCATCTGGCGCCACAGTTGGCTTTCTCGTTTTCTGCGATTCGTTCCAAATCGAACTTTGTAATAACTTATTCCGTTTTTTCTACTATTCCCAGAACTCGGGTTTTCACAGGGTGATAGCCGTACCTTCACACATATAACTTCCTGCTGGACGGATTCGGCAATTCGTTTTCCACAACATATACAGTTTGTGGCACTGTATTTGTGCCGGATGTCCACTGTGAAAACTTCATTTTTCCAGCCTGAAAATCATTAAATTGATAGTGAGCAGATTGATGGAGCTTCCCGTTGAATGATGAAGAGATACTAATGATACATGTTCCTCCCCGAAATATCACATCTAGGAAGCAATAAAGTACATTTCATGTAAGCTGTACACAGATCTACAGTTAACTCACCTTTCACACAGCAATCTTCGGTTGTTTGGAAGAAATCAATAATAATGGGTGGAGGGAATTAGAATTCTAAAAGAATCAAGAGGAGACCAGCCATCCAGTAGGCAGTCTAGAGAATGAGAATAGATGGTGGAAGATTCTAAGGACATACTGAGACAGATGGTGTACGCAGTCACATTTCCCGCCATTTCCCAGGAGGGTACGCGCATTCTAAATGTGACTGCGTACACCATCTGTCTGAATGTGTCCTTAGAATCCTCGACCATCTATTCTCATTCTCTAGACTGCCTACTGGATGGCTGGTCTCCTCTTGATTCTTTTAGAATTCTAATTCCCTCCACCCTCTATTATTGATTTCTTCCAAACATTCGAAGATTGCTGTGTGAAAGGTGCGAATTTATTAGCTTATGCCTTTGAAGACGCCTTCGATCTGCTGGAAATGGACGAGAATCTCTCAATTCCTCGGAGCCAGCTGCGGCTCCAGTTGATGTTGCCCCTGCTCCATCGACCAGAATGAACCGAAACTCCAACAAATCAAGAATAGCCAAAATCAAGGTAAGTAATTATGCATTTCTGGTCAAAAATAATAACACTACTATCCGTGATGACTTCTAGAGGTTGACTTCTACAGTAATGTTAAAACAGAAAAATTTTATAATTAACCCATCCCAATTTTCAGAGCACACGATCTAGAGACTCTGCTGCTGTCCCGTCACCAAGAACTGAGCGTGATCGACACACCCATTTGAGAGCTAGAAATGGACCAGCTGTGAATCAAAATACCCACTATGCTCCTATTGTTTCACCAGCCGGAAGAAAGAATAGACGTCAAGTTCAACAGGAAAGAGCAGCGAATGCACGTAGAGGTCTACGAGAGAAATATAAAGATAGACAACGTGCTGCCGCCAATGTTCCAGCAAATGTGGCTCCAGCAGCTCCTGCGGCTCCATCATCTCATGCGGGTCAATCAGTCGCCGATCCCTCGATTACTCGACGAAGACGTGCCTCTGCTCTACGGTCTCCGGTGGCTCCAGTTTTGACGCGTCGTCGTGCGACATCTCGGCCAGATCCACGCTCAGCTTCACGCTCCACTCCACTGTCGGCTCCACGGCCAGCTCCGGCTACTGCAACTTCCCGTCCATCTGCCCCTCGTCGTTCGGCTCCAGTTCCATCAGTTCCGCCTACAGCCCCTGCACCACCAATCGCACGACAAACTTCTATGGGCGATCAGGAGGCGATGATTGCACTCATCGGACAATCTATGCATCCCACACGAGCAGCTGTCAAACAGCTAAGGGTAAATTCTTTCTTTTTGAGTCCAAACTAATATTACAATTCAATTTTTTAGGTCAAAACAACAAATGGAGGACAGGGATCGACTTCTGATGCGCCAGCCCCCAAAAAGCCACGGATGACTGCAGTACAGCAACAGTCAAAAAAAGACAGAGGAGGCAAGAAATGAATGTTTTAAATTCAAATTTTCGATTGAATCGCTGTTCCAATTATCTTCTTTTTGTTGTTTTTTATTTATTTATTTGTTTTCTCAACGTTTTTTTTCTGAATACATAAACATACTTGTTAAAATTGGTTTCAAGTAGAGAAGTTTTAGAAAATAGTGGAAGTCTTCTGCGTTGACATCATCCAGTGTAATTTTTGATTTCTTAAATTCTTCGAACTCTACGAAAAACAGAGATTTGAAGTAAAACAATTAAAAGGCGAGGAACTGAAAACTAGGATTGGAAATTCGAAAATAAAACAGTTTGCTTTCTTCAAAAAACTTACCGCTAGGGAAACGTAGAACTTTGCGTCTTCGACAATCAGAGTCACATCTGAAATAATCTTTGTCGTCTCATCAAAATTCTTTATTGGTGCATGCGAGGTTTGAAGAGTTCGTGGAACTGGAAATGAATAATTATTTTTGTTCAGTTATCTAAGACTTACCCTGTAGTTGCACCGACAAGTCTCTGGTGTTTCACACGCTCCCAGATTGTTTGGGTCGGAGTAATTCGTTCGACTGGAGAAGAGCCTACGAATCGTCGGAGCCTTTTCGCATTGAAGGTAGGCATCGCTGTGTACGACGTTGATGATAGAGTACTGTAATGTTTTAAGTTTTAAGTACTGGTCAAAAGGTTATGGACTTTGATTGTTTTCAGTAAAAATAGTCTGGCTTTGAGAGTATGTCAGGGTCATACTGATTGTCTTATCAAATAGATTTTTTATGAATCATACACAACAAAGGTAGAGCATCATTTTTGTGGTTCACAACTTTTTGTACGAGCATTTTCTCATTTTATTTGGGTCGATGAAGGTTCCCGTTGAGTTGGGAAAAGAAACCAATGATAAATGTGCCTCCTCCAACTAGCACATGTAGAAGGCATTAAAGTACATTTAATGTAAGACACAGATCTACAGTTGAATCACCTTTTACACAGCAATCTTAGGTTGTTGGGAAGAAATCAATAATAGGAGGGGAGAGGGGAGGGGGTATTATAATTCTAAAAGAATCAAGAGGGGACCAGCCATTCTGTATATTCTACTACTGTATATTCTACTGTATATTATTCTACTGGATGGCCGGTCCCCTTTTGATTCTTTTAGAATTCTAATACCCTTCCCCTCCCTTTATATTGATTTCTTCCCGACAACCGGAAGTTGCTGTGTGAAAGGTGAGTTAAATGTAGATCCTCTGTAGTTTCCATCGATTTTTGTGTTTCTCGATAATAGTTTTTTCTTATCCATAATCATAGTTTTATTTTCAGCAATCATAAAGAACTTCCACCATTGGATTGTAAACTGCCCGTCATTCCCACTCGCTCTGATGGGAAATTGCTCGTGTGTCGATCATGTAGACAAGCCCAGAATCCGAAAGGAAAATGTACGCACACCAAGGTTTCCGAACGTATCTTGACTGGTGTTTGGTGTACGGATGAGTTTAATTTGGCCATCTCGGAAGGATACTAAATGCTCCGTTATCATGAAATCTGGCACTGGGATGAGTGGTTCCGTGGTGGATTCTTTGCAAGCTTCATGGAATCATTGTTGAAAATGAAACACGAAGCGTCCGGTCTAAATGATAACGTGGTCACAGAAGTGGAAATCGACAAATATATCGAAGAAAATTTCCAAAACAAAGGAATCAAGCTGGATATCGACAGCATCAAGAAGAATCGTGCTCTCCGAAGCCTTGCCAAGCTATTTCTCAATAATACATGGGGGAAGCTGGCACAAAACCCATGTAAAAGCGAGACCGACTTGTTCCCCATTGAGAGAGCCGTGGATGCTGTGAAATACATGTGTTAACCAGGAATAGAGCCCCAATGCTTTGAAGAATGGAAGGTCACTCATATACTCGTTTCTCGAAAACCCGTCCAAGATGCTCTCGAAACCGCAAAATTCACCAAAATCGTATACGGAGCACTCACCACGTCAGCGGCCAGAGTCAAATTGTACAAAGTCAGACTGGAGTAATTTGATTTACTGTGGTAAGTATTTTGAATTTTTTGTAGTAATTTCAATTTACTTATTTTCCAGACACAGACTCGATAATTTTCCGTCGGAGAAGTATTCGGTCAGGGCAAAAGGATTCACCCTCAACCACGAGACTTCTAATTTTGTTTAAGTTTCTAATCAAAATCTTTTTGGAATAGTAATTTTCAGAGTGTGTTCCATCATTTTGAAATAAAAAAGTACATCCCTGTTGACCTCTCTTGCCATAACACTCGTTCAAAAATTGCAAGTTTTCGCTTGTGGAGGAAGTTCAACTGTCCACTAATCCTCCAAAACGGAATCAAACACGCTCAAAAACAAAGGACAAACTAGAAATAACCAGTTCTCTTTAAAAATCATCTTTGAGCTTTTTTTTAGAAAAATTATTTTTTCGACTTTTTCGAAAACGTGTGGGTGCGTAATGTGCTTCAAGCACAATGGTATACGCGAAAAGACATACCGAAACATAGTTCTCAGAAATTTCTATTTCACTGGCCTACTACGGGTCGGATAGGGGAGCCACTGGTCGGGCCAGAATGGTTAAAAATCGCATTTTTATTTGTTTCCTTACAGTTGCCTCTAGTTGTTGTTAACAAGTAGGTGGAATTGTGAATGAGGCCGTCATACGGAGTGCTAAGAGGTCTGCAACCAGATTAGGTGTGGCCCCCCCCCATGATCGTTCATCTTGTTGTCTGCAGTAAGGTCAAATAACATCTGTCATTTATTCATTTTTGCAAAATTTTGTGAATAATCGAAGAAAAATCAATTGCATTAGTAGCATAGTTAGTCAAAAAAACAATCGGGGAGCACTACGGGCAAGATTTGTAAAAATGAAACAAGAAAAGTGGAGGAAAGATGGGGCTAAATAAAAACATTAGATTAAAAACATTGACACAAAAAATTTGAATATAGATTTGTGAGATTCAGTTCTATCTATTAGTCTGATGTATCCATTAGTGACGATGAGGGATTTTCTAAAGATTGAGATTCAGAAAATGAAGAGCTCCCCGAGGCTCGCCGGAGAATTAGGTCCTAGAGCACTGTGTTTTCCATACTTGCAATTTTTCATGCCATATTGTTTGCATTACGCGAGTTAATTATATACTTCAAATAATAACTATTGGTAGTGTAAAAACTATGTATTTTTAAAACAGTAATTCATAGACAAAATTACTATTACTAATTGAATGTTGCAACAGTTCCATCGTTTTCAAGAATATCGAATCCTCAAAAGAGCAACTCTTTCCTGAACATGCCCTAGCTATTCCCAAAAATTATTCTCGAAGATGTTCCTGGAGACAAATGACCCACCATCTGTAGAACCGTAATACATGAAATTGTCTAGATATTTATAAAATCCGTTCAAAGAGTGGTTGGCCGTCAAACGGTTTTACAGCGACATGAAATATATATCTCCAGTCTGAGATTGTTTCCTTCAATCCATCCCTTGATTATCCGGTTCAAGTCAGTCGCAGTGAATGAACAAAGTCCAATCCACATTCTGACACAGTTCGATGTCAACACACGTTCTACAGTAATCCAATTAGGTATCGAATCCATATCCTCGTTTCGGGCAACAAACTCATCCATATCCAATATGCCGGAATGGATTGGTTTCACCTCCGATGAGAACTTTTAAAATCTTCTGACGTCAGTCGTACAAAATAAAAGCAGAACCAAGGAAACGGAGAACAGGGAGGGGGGTTGAATTCAAAAAGAATCAAGATAAGACCAGCCATTCCGGTAGGCAGTCTGGGAGAAATGATGAAGGGATCTAGTCTCATCAGTCTTCTGATGATAATCGTTATCTAGACCTAGACGCGCGATCTGTGTTGGTCTCGCAACGAATGCGTCCTGCGTACTGCGTTCTGCCTCTGGGAAACGTTAAATAAGCAATTTCTGAAGTCTCTCCTCTTTTTTGAGTTCTATTGGTTTAAACTGAAATGGATTTCTTTCGTCTTATTTAAACGCCTTCAATACTGATTTATGTAGCTATAAGCAACAAAAAAGAAACAACATTTCTAGTTATCTTCCACATCTGATTTTCAAATACGGAAAATTTTTAGCTTCAATAATATCAGAATGCAAAGTCAGCAAACGCTATCTATGCATTTAATACTTAACTACCACTGTCGGAACTCTAGGGTTTCTAGAGCCTTCGTGGTATCGGCTTAAGAATAGGTTCAGTGGTTATTAAGTTTATTGGAAAGATAATAAGTAGTATAATACAAAGTGAAGAAGAGGAGGGTAAGGAGAAAGGGAGACGAAGGTTTTGGGGAATTAGACGGGGAACAAGCTTTGCTTCAGATAAGCAGTAAATAATAAAAAATACAGAAGACACGAGTATTTATAATCGTGGGAACAGGTCCCAAATTGTTGCCAAATCTTTTCCTTGCGAAGTTGTTAATGCACTTTTTTGTCCTCAAAAAACCATAAGAGGTTAATTGATATTGTCCTTGTGAAGTTGCCAAATATTGCATTTGCGAAGGTGTCAGATATTTTATTCGCGAATTTGCCAAATATTGTATTTGCAAAGTCGTTAATGGAAGGGCATGTTTCGGAAGGAAAGTGAAAGTGGTTGAAGATGGGAAGAATGACGCAACAATTATCAAACAATGATAAATCGCGTCTGCTGGGCGCGACAACCACAATGAGAAAATTGAAAAATGTTCGTAATTAGAAAAGGTCTCTCTCGTGTTACGGTTCTCTGGGAAGTTTCATAGAATAAAACCCAGTTAAGGAAAAATTCAGAGAACAGATATTCCGCTAAATGTTTCGGCTATCGAACCTCGACTATCCCACAGTCCTCCTTTAAGTGGTTGCTCATCAGTTGTCCCTGTTAATGTGCATCCCACCCGTAATTTTTTCATTATTTTGTTATGTTGTCCCTTATCAGGATTCCCCGTTTGGAAATTGTATTAAAACCTACCGATACATATCAAGATCCGGCGGTCATACAAAAACTGTCAACTTCAAAAATGTAGCCCTCTCTTCTATTCAATTTTTCATTAAAAATGACAAAATTTTGATTTTTTTTTAATGAAAAAGCATATATTGGGAATAATGTTTCATTTAAAAAAAAGAACATTGCGGTTTTTAATGCCGTTTACAGCTTTTGCCTGTGGGAAAATAAGTGTTAGGATATATCGACTATCCATCCCTCAATTTTCCCACAACTCTTTTCGTAGCGGCTGGCTGCGTAGCGGTTGCGACGCGGCAGTGCGTTCATGGTAAGCAAACACACCAAATCAATATAAACGACGTTTTCACCTCAGTCATTTCTCCATATTTCTTTTTGCCCGTCGTCTGTCTGCCCCAGTGTTTTTTCCTTATCACTTCCTTTGTTTTCCCGGATTCTGCGAGGTATTGAAATTATTGAGTATAGGTGAGAAGTGAATTTTTTATAGTCAAGATCGTCCTAATTTTACCAAAACCTTGATTTCCCTGGTTTTTTATTTTTGGGCGTCTTGTTTCTCTGCGTCTCCCCCCTTTCCCTTTTTTGCGCCGGATGCTACACACTTTAAAAGCCCTTAAAAGTTTTAATTTTCGGTGAAAATTTCCAAATTTCGCTCTAATTTTAGTTAAAAAAGGTTTTCAAATTTTCAAATCCCGTGTCGAGAAAAATTTCGAAAATGTAAATTCAAACTGTCTGAGTGAAATTTATAAAAGTTTCAACAATTTGAAGTTGGTCAATTTTTCACTAAAAATATTACTTTCTTATTTAAAAAAGCAAAAATTGGGAATGATGTTTCATTCAAAAAAAAAAATCAATAAAATTATTGATAAAACGGGTAACATGTCAGTTTTTAATGCCGTTTACAGCTTTTGCCTGCGGGAAAATGAGTGGTTGGGTAAGTTGTACTCGCACTATCAATCCTCCAACTTTCCCACAGCCCTTTTCGTATCGTCTGCGTAGCGGTTGCGGCGCGGCAGTGCGTGTAAGGTAAGCAAACACACCAAATCAATATAAACGACGTTTTCACCTCAGTCATTTATTCCTATTTTTATTCCCTATCGTTTGTCTGCCCCGGTGTTTTTTTCCTTATCACTTCCTTCGTTTTCCCCGATCGGTTCTCTGCGAGGTATTCTTTCTAAATTCTACTTTATCGAATTTGTAAGAAAAAAAATCTATCAACATCATATAATTATGTGATGGTATTGACATAGCAGTACACGACACAAGAAGACCTTCTCATCAACCGCGTTGCAGACGTCACTCGCGTCGCGGTTCTCATTCGCGCGCGTCGTCAGAGCCGATGTAACCGATTTGTTGTTAATCCAGTCAGTCATCCCTTTTTCGTTCTCTCTGATTGCCTGTCCTACTGTCCGTTCTCATTCTCTTATCCTCTTGTTTACAATGGGCAGTCTGGAAAGTTAGGACGGTTCTCAGTTTTTCTCCCATCTACTTTTTCCATTTTTCCCAACAGACTTGTTCCTGTCTTCTCATTAGTTGTCCCTGTCAATATGCATCCCACTCGTAGTTCATTTATTCATTTATTTTATTATGTTGTCCTTAATCAGAACTGGCCGTTTTAAAACTGTATTAGAACCAACCGATATCTATCTAGATTCGGCGGTTATAAGGTCGTAACAGTTCTAAGTTAGGCGATTTTTTACCGACATCCCTCCCTCTCGTTTCTTCTAATTCTCTCTCATTCCCAAGCAAAAACTTTCTCTTATTTCAGAAACCCAAGCATGACTCGTGTCAATGAAAAGGATCTCCTGGCGGTTATAATGCTCGAGACCGCCAAGACAACGGAGCCATATCCTAACAAGGATAATTTCAAGAAGTTCGCACGTGAAACAGGAACTAAAGCCTCCGCTTCTTCCTACATCAAAACATTCCGAAGAATTGTGGACACTCTCGACACAGTCCGCAACTACAGTCTGGAAGAGAAAGCGCGGATGCTGTTTATGACGAGCACTCCGGTTGACGAGAATATGCTGGAGGAAATGAGAGAAATTGCGGTTATTGAAGTAAACGAAGATAATCAAATCATGTCGTATAAATCGAAACAAGGACCGGAAGCGTTTCAAGGACAGCCATGGAAGTTAAGGAAGAGAAGGAATGGACATAAAGTAAAGAAGAGCAGGCCGCAAGCAGCAGATGAAAGTTTAGAGGAGTCCGATGAAGAAGAGGTACTTGGAGCAGTTGTGGGACAAAATGAAGATTTGAATGACTTGCAGGAGGAGCCAGAATCCGATCAGGTTGTTGAGAAAAGTGGAGATACAGAAGACGTGGAGGACCCACTGAATGAGCACGTGGAGGATTCTGAGGTTCTGGAAGGAGCTGATAACACTATCAATGTGAACTATTCGGATGATCGTCAATTGCCAGAAGAAGACTATCAAGTGGATACAGGTATGAAGGATTCTGAGGGAAAAAAAGAGATTTTTAGTAAAATTTATGAAGGTCTTGATGGCATTGTAACAGAACTTATTCCAGAGAATCTCAATGAAATTGTGGAAAAGTCTGATAAGATTCCAAAAGAAACCGATGTAGCAGTCGATGAAATTGACATGGATTTTTTTCGGAAACAGTACTATGAAGACTTGGAGGTTATGGAGTCCCTGGATCTGCATATGTTGGATGTTGATGAAGAATGCGTCAATGAAAACACTCTAAAGATTCAGAAAGAATATTTCGGAGACTTGGAAGAACCAGTAGCGCAGCACATGGAGATCGATGAGATCCTTGAAGAAGCAATCAACGAAAACAATCCGAAGCCGGAAAGAAAAGACTCATCCACACCGTCAGTCTTCTCTGATTTTCCATCTGGTAAGTAAACCAAAAGCCATACTTTCAAATAGCGCGTAACTCACTTAAAACTCAATATTATGACCTGAAATATATACCAAACTTAAGATCTTGACGAGTTCTGTGTCTGTGACGGGTAGCCACTTGTAAATTTTTCAAATTTAAATAAGGTTTTATGCCTGTATTAAAATTTTAAAACTAGTTAGAAAAATCAAGAGGTTTCCAGTCATATCAATATACGATTTGCTTGCTGTGGGCTGAACTCCAGTCACAGCAATTTCGAAAAATTGACGTTAAAATACATTGTTATATTTGAAAGCCTGAAGACATAATGATTCTGAAGCTACTTTTAAAATATTTCTTGCACAGGAACTGATTGAATTACACTAACTTTGAACATGACGTTCAATACTGGAGCATAAGTAACTTCTTTCATTTCTACCCATCCCGAAACTTAACATATTTTCAGATGACGCCACTGGGGATTCAGGAGGATCAATTCAAGAAGATATGGATTCACTAAGTGAATCACGAATTGAATACGTTGACAGTTTGGACGAAGAGTTTCTTAATGAGTCAGTAGACATGGATATCGACTTCTCATTAGGTAAGTGAATAATAAAAAATAAACAGTATTGAATGATGTTAATATTACTTATTTTCAGATGATGATATTGACTTGCTGAGCTCCTTATCAGATGAGACGAATGAAGATTATGGAAAAAATGAGCAGTTGAATCATCAAGTCGTCAGTAATCCACCCAAGAAAAATCTAAAACGGAAATTGAAATCCCAGGGAGATGGGCCAATTGCAAAAAAGATCCCAGGTGGAGAACACGAATCATGGACCACCTTTCGCTCACTTGTCAAGAATTATGGTGGAAATGAGAACCCGGAGGTGAAGGCAATATTATCGAATGAAGCCTTTCTGAAATCTATCAGCCCGGAATTTCCATATTCCGAGAGATCAATCAGGGATATGCTGTCGAAAAAGGTCCAAGTGGCAGTGCAAACGGATAGGGCGCCAACTTCTGTTCCCAGCTTCATGAGATTAAGTGGATTCCACAACGCATGGCTCAAAGCTCAAGAGCACCGAAAGAAGGCTCTAGAAGCCGTCGACGCACCACCAGCCCCTGAACCAGCTCCCAGCAATCTCTTGAAAACATCCGAAGCTCAGTCTAACTAGGGAATGATCCAGACATAATTTGGAGATCTGGGTCGAATTATATATGGATGGAAAGCTGAGAACGTGCTCTTTTTGAATATGTGTTCAAATTTTGCAGAACGATTTCATGAAAAAAGTTATGCAGGTTTTTGTGAGATTTCAGTACTAAAAATTGAAACTTTGAAGTCACGTAAATCGTCCAAATAGTGGATTCAGCGGGATTGAAATGCATCAAAATATGTTTTGAACGATGGAGAACATTTTCAGTTGTTTTTTTGAGAATTTTTTGTTTCGATGATTTTTGAAGTTTTTGGTGGCCAACCCATGGGCGAAAATTCGACCAAATTTTTTTTCGATTTTTTTCTCAAAAATTGTTGTTGTGTGATTGTAAACGTTTCAAATAGGAGTTAACAACAATTCATTCATTGAATTATCTCCTAGATGTCTTTAAAACGTGATTAGAATTGAGGTGAATTGATAACAGGATTGCTCTTTTTACGCTTCTTGTCACCGAAGAAAAGAGGAATGCAGTTGAAATGTCAAAATTCAGATGTTTTCCACTCGAAATTATCTTATTTGTTAACAGAAACCTATTTTTTGAACAATTGTTGACCTATCTACCATTTTTGTAGATTTCATACGAACACTTCTCATAAAATTTTTCAAAAAAAATTTTTCCAAAAATTACGCAATTCGACTTCTACGGTTATAAAAACTCCAAAATCATGAAGAAACGTGTCTGACGATGCAAAAAACAAAACTTTTTGTTCGCGCAAAAATAAAATAAAAACAAAACCCTGGAGAGGAACCGAACCCTCATCTCTTGATTACTAGCCCTCCCCGTTAACCCCTCGGCCATCTCACCGCTGAAAATTAGGTGAACACGAAGAAAAGAATAGAGGAATGAATCTCCAAGTCGGACTTTCATGTTCCCTATGGTTAAGAAATGGAAATCAGTGCTCAAACTTTGAGCTCATTTTTCTCGATCCCTAGAGGCGTTCTGCAAAATTTGAAAACAGTTTTGAAATCCTCAGATTTCGAACTATTCAACCATGTAGGTCTTTTATCAAAAGCTTGAATTATGTCGGGATCATTCCCTAGTAAGACAGTTGACTCGGAAAGTGCTCATCCAGCTGGCACGACGAAGCCAGAGCGTCGGGATTTAGGATACAAAGAGCCAGGTGTCAGATCTACTCACCCTCAGCCAAGTTTCAAACCGCAGTTGTTCGATCATGGAATTCCACATGAAGCTCTTGTCAGTTCTGTCGCTCCACCTGCCATCGTAAATCCAGAGCTCCAGGAGGAAACTATCGCCACTTCACCTGTGGAGTTTTCTCAATCTGAGATAGCTCCTCCAGCTGCTAACACTGAAACGGCCCGAAATGTGAAAGCGCCAGTACCGAGAGTCAGCACAAAGCAAGAGCTACCGGATCCACGCCCAACAGAGATCCTAGACCAAGGAATTCCACATGAACTTCTTGTCAGCGCCTCTGCCCCCAACGTCATCATAAAACAAGAACGTCAAGATGCTGAATACATGGAGGAGGAGCCTATTGAGCGTGTCCCCGAAAAACTGCTCACTAACCGTTTCTTCATCAAATTGGAGTCATTTTTGAATGAAATGGAATCCAATGAGTTGAGAGGTCTACTCCAACGAATAAAGGAAGTCAGAGAGAATGGAGAGACTAGTGGACTCAAGTTCAACGCAGAAACCTTATCAGTTGTTGTCGATGTCTTGTTGGCCTCTTTGGTTAAAAAGAGCATGAATGACGAGATTTGTGAACGGTCGACACTGCTCCCATTAATGGACGAAGTGTTGGATAAGTTTTTGTTTCAAATGAAAGCGATTGGATGCTCCAAAATGACACTTGATGTCACTATGCTTGTAGAGTCTGAGAAGAAGAGGATTAAGAAGGAAGTAACGAGAGTGAGCTATAAACTTATAGCTGATCAATTCTCCAAAATGATTGATAATTTGATGCCACTTTAATTGTGAAAGTTGATTTTGGTTCTTATTTTGTTTCATATTGTCCTTTTGAGTTTTTCCTTTGAATATATAAATATCAAATAAGTTTTTTAAAGATCTTAAGAGTCAATGTCTCGCTCAAGCCACCAGACCATGTTACACATGCCCAAATTTGATGCGTTTTAGCGGATTTTTTGATATTCTATTACCCTGGGAATTCTAAGATTTTTATACCATTCACCGTCGCCCTCTTTGGCCTACCGAAATTGATTGAAGTTGAAAAATGAAAATTTTACTTTCAAAATATTGGAGTTTTATTTTGTGCATTTTATAAAATAATGACTTTTTCTAGCTCTCCTGCGTCATATAGAAAAAAAAACATTTTTTTGAAGAAATTGCCAATTTTTTCATGTTTTTTTGGATTTTTCGGTTGGTCGAAGTACTGCGGTTCGAAGTAAATTTATTATGATAAGATACATATTTTTGTTGGGTATTCGAAAATATAAACAGATTTCTCAGATTTAGGTGTATAGCTGAGTTATGATCAAAAAAGAGATGAAATTCGATACATTTTTAACGTACCCCCCCATGGTAAAACATGGCTGTGTGACGAAAATCTGAAATATTTCAGAATTGACTTATTTAGAGCTAGAGTAGTACTCACATAAATGTGCAGACAATTCTGATCATGCTCCAGTGAGTTACAGACGCCTCCTTCATTTTTTCGAAAAGCTTGAGCTCTCGTAACTTTCAAGACTACGAATCAAAATCTTAGAAACTTTGAGAAAGTAGTGAAATAGACTTTAAAAACACAAATATACTGCCGAAAGTTGATTATAAAGAAGAATGCTCGTTTTTCATGCGCCAGAATATCTCACTATCGTAGACCCATGAAGCAATCAGATATGAAATGAAACGAAATTGGAACAAAATGACAGAAGATGAGGGAAATTGCGGTGATTCGAGTAAACAACGATAATCAGATCATCTCGTATAAAACGAAACAAGGATCGGAGGAGTTTCAAGGACAGCCGTGGAAGTTGAGAAAGAATAAGAACGGACGAAGAGAAAAGGAGAGGATTTGACATCTGAGTACTACGGTTTGATATCTATTCCAGAATTTTTTGATTTCTGTTTTCGAATTTTTGGTACCAACCAGGGCTGGGCATTGTTTGGGAGCTCAAATAAATTGTTTGACCAAATATTGTTTGAATATTTTTTCCAAACAATTTATTTGATCAAATAATATTTGAATTTATTTTTCAAATAATTTATATGACCAAACATTATTTGAAATTTTTTCTCAAATAATCAAATAATTTCAAATAATTTCAAACAACTCAAGAAAATGTTTTATTGCCAAAAAAGGCAGTAAAAAGAAAAAAACAGTAGGTTATATTTTAAAACATGTAAAAATCAAGGAAAAATACTATTTTTGTTAAATTTTCCGTCCTGAAAGACTTTCTCTAGTTCGAAGTAATTATTTTTCCCTAACCCTTCGGCAGTTTGAAGAGAAAAATTATCATAAATGATACAAAGAAATGGGTTTCAAATTATTTGAAAATTTTCAAATAA
The DNA here is from genome assembly GCF_010183535.1 of Caenorhabditis remanei. Lineage (NCBI taxonomy): Eukaryota > Metazoa > Nematoda > Chromadorea > Rhabditida > Rhabditidae > Caenorhabditis > Caenorhabditis remanei. The sequence continues at coordinate 3,552,599 of NC_071333.1, read as the reverse complement.
TTTGGTTGAATAATTTTATTTGATATGAATTTGTCAAACATTATTTGGTCAAACAATTTGTTTGAAAAAAAAGTTCAAATAATTATTAGAAGAAGTTTATTTGACTTTTACCCCAAATTTCTAATAATTCAAATAATCGAACAAATAATTTGCCCAGCCCTGGTACCAACCACCAGTAGACAGTTTGTCTCTAAAAAAAGAAACCAAAAAATTTTTTTACCATTGGTTACTATCGAAAAAAGAGGTTGCAATCAGGGCTGGGCAAATTATTTGTTTGATTATTTGAATTATTTGAAATTTGGGGTAAAAGTCAAATGAACTGCTTCAAATAATTATTTGAACTTTTTTTTCAAACAAATTGTTTGACCAAATAATGTTTGACAAATTCATATCAAATAAAATTATTCAACCAAATTATTTGAAAATTTTCAAATAATTTGAAACCCATTTCTTTGTATCATTTATGATAATTTTTCTCTTCAAACTGCCGAATGGTTAGGGAAAAATAATTACTTCGAACTAGAGAAAGTCTTTCAGGACGGAAAATTTAACAAAAATAGTATTTTTCCTTGATTTTTACATGTTTTAAAATATAACCTACTGTTTTTTTCTTTTTACTGCCTTTTTTGGCAATAAAACATTTTCTTGATTTGTTTGAAAGTATTTGAAATTATTTGATTATTTGAGAAAAAATTTCAAATAATGTTTGGTCAAATAAATTATTTGAAAAATAAATTCAAATATTATTTGATCAAATAAATTGTTTGGAAAAAATATTCAAACATTTTTTGGTCAAACAATTTATTTGAGCTCCCAAACAATGCCCAGCCCTGGTTGCAATCAAACCCTGGTAGTTAAAGAGGTACCAATAAGTTAAAAACAAAAGAGAAATTTTTGGCACTAGTGGTGGTCGAACTTTGGTTACCAGATTAGCACCAAAACATCAAAAGTCGTCAGCTTGAGGACGAATGTCAAATTTCGACAATCAAAAATCTTTTTTTTTCTGATTTTGATATAAATTTTATGCGGTCCCCTCTTATGAACTTTTCATTAAAAAATTAAAAATTAAAATAATTTTTAAAGTGACCAAATTTGTTGATTTATCTGTTTTAAATGTGTTTTCAAAACGAAAAAAGTTTATTTGAATTCTGAATTGAAGATATGTTTGATGTCATCAGGTTTCAATGTATTTCATGATTTCTATGTTATCCAGAGTTGAAAAATCGCGACCAGCCGATCTGAAGTCCAGATAGGATAGACACTTGAAACTGATGTCTCTATAGTTTTCATATTCCATGTGATGGATGAATATGCGCTGAAAGAAAGACTCAAGTTATTCTAGACTCCAATTTGAGAAAAACTTACAAATCCATTTGCATGTTTCGCTGGAAAAAGTTCTTTCAAAAACTCTGAATCCTCGCATTTGTCATGCATCGAGACTGTCTCGGCGTTTTTCAGCAGGCTTCTATTAGCTAGAAACTTGTGCTCCTTGATAGAAGTATGCAAGATGTCCAGTTTGTTGACATTGCATTTGAACACCTTTTCCAGTCAATCCACAACATCGACGAATGTTCTGTGGAACCCAATCACAAATGAGTGTGGAATAATTCGGTCGACAGGTTTATTAGGTTTTTCTATTCTGAAATTGAAAAAACATTAGTCAATGAAAATTACATCATGTGTACTTACTTCGTGACTAAACCATGCTTGCCTTTTTTCCATTTTATCCTAATTTTTGGAAATGTTCGGCCAGAAATACCAGATGAACAAGTCATTATCCTCAAAGTCCATCCGGATTTCCCAATGATCCTGTAAAGCGGCACCGTAAGAAATGACATCGATAGAAACATTTGTGGAAGCAGTTATGATCTCTGTTAGCCAATTAGTAGATGTAGTAGTTAGATTAATGTTCTTTCTAAGAAAATTTAATATTTCAGTTAAATGAAAACTTCAAAAACCTGCAAATCGACTACTGATGATTATCTGAAGAAATTACAATATTTGGTGCAAATAAAGAAAAGTGCGAGTTTTTTAATGCTATTAAAACCTCTTTGATGCACACAAAACTGGCTGACAATTGTGAGATACACGTAAAAGACTTTAGACCTAAAGACTCATTGTAGAAAATAAAGAAAATGCCGAAAACGTTGATTTTAAAATGATTTACAGAGATTTTCCAGACATTTTGCTTTTGGCGAGCTGCTGTTTTGTTTCAAAACCCACTTTTAAAGTCTGATAAAATTTGGAATGAGTATATTTTTGCCTAACCTGGGTCACTGCAGGTTTAGCTAAACGTTAGTTACGGTGGTTCCACTTTTGTAATTTTTAGAACTTACTTTAGGGCGGAAGTCCTCCCTCACGGTTGACCACGACGGGTACGGTTGGCAACTGAATGGGCGGTCGGAATGAAGACACCTGAAAAAGGGTTACGGTGATGAAGAAAGAAAAGCTTCCTATATAATTTGAGCCATCCCACAAGAGTTTTTCTTTAATCATGTTCACAACACGTCCGTTCTCAGCACCTGTGTACTAAACACTTATAGCTCCCTGAAATGTTCAAGAGCAAACTGTCTTGAAACGTGGAATTATCACGGACTATCTGAATCCCACCAACTACATTACCGCTCAAAAGGTTATCAACTTCTTCTGTTTTTTGTGATAAATTACCAACTTTGATAGTGTATTCCGGTGTCACCTGAACGCCCGATAAATTTAATTTTGTATGGGTTAAAAAAGCACAACTATCACATCATTTTTGTAGTTGAAATCAGTCGGTTTCAGGCTTTCATTACCTGCGAATATCATGGTAGTGTCCCTACAAAAAAGGGTAACTACAAAAATTATGTGCTATTTTTGCTCTGTAGAAACCAATATTTCATCACAATCGTGTGGAAACCCTTTTCCACTTGAAAAAAAAAACTATTTCACTTTGTTTCGGTAGGCAAACAAATATCAAATAAAGGGAGAATTGAGTCATCTGATAGATATCATAAGAATAAAGGAGACGGAGAGAAAGAGAGGGAACGTCCTTCACGGCCGCTGTCCTATTCCTCCCGGTCACCCATTTTTCAATCAATTCACTTATGAGTATTCAAGACGTCTTATCGGAATAGATCGTCAAAATATTATTTTTTTATTATTGATTATTATTGAATTCTAAAATTATGTTCTGCTTATCGGAAGCTGTTGAGGTAAGAGGGGTTTAAGGAGATTATTTTTAAAAAATTTAGAAAAAATTCAAATTAATAGAAAAAAGTCATTATAATGTAATTTAAACTTTTTTTTCAATCGTATTTTCTCTAATAGACGGGTACTTCCGATTATTGTCTTAAATTGAAGCACTGTCTTGAGGAGTGCTGAATTTTATGATAAATTTTTAAAAATTAATATAGATTTTTGATAAATATTGCCTATTTTTCTTAAAAACGTTAATTTTCACAATCAAAATTGGTATTTTTTTTGTGAATTTGTTTTGTTTCAACTAAAATTCACATAGTCATTAACAGAAAAAGAAGAACACTTTGAAAAAAAAAATTCTCTAATTGACCACTCTGTTAGTCTAATGTTCAACTTCAATTTTCGTAACACACTTTTTATCAAACTTTTCACTGGAAAAATTCCAAAAATTTCAAAAATTTTTAGACGATTTTCCAGTTGAAAAATGTCCAGCTTTTGATTATACCACAGAATTCAATCGAAAGCTAGTCTGATTTTTCCAGATTTCGTCGCAATTTTTGATCAATTTTGTTGTTTCTTTCAAAATGTTTCATAGAAAACAACCAAATTGACAAGAAAACTACAAGCGTGGTAGAAAAGTTTGACGAAAACATTCAACATACTAACTTTTTCGAAGAAAAACTTCTAAAAAGTTCTACATCCAAAAAAATTGGTAAAGTTATCTTTGTATATGGTTATGCTTTTTCTCATGGGTTCTCAATTTGACCGGATATACGCCACCGTGCGGTTTCAAATGATTTTTTCCAGCTGCTCACCTGTGCTCGCACGTAAAAAAAGAAAAATTTTGCGTATACTATTTGCCGAACTGAAATGCCATGTAAAAAAGGTTAACCATATAAAACATTTGAGAGCTCACATCTCGACGCACAGACACATTTAGCAAGTTTTGACTTCAGAAATGAACTTCCATTCACTCTCCTGGATAAGCAGGACATCAATATATTCCACACGATGCTATCAAACAATTGTAAGAGGAATGTGAATGATGGAGGAGGAATGGCGATTTCGGTGAGTTGAATTTCTGTGTGTCTTTTTTTCTGGATGTCTGGGGGTTTCATATTTGAAAATTATTATCTAGTAGCCGAAGTAGTAGCTGAGTATCCATAGGGCAGAAAGAAATCCTGAAGTTCAAATTTTGTATGTTGTTCGTTGTAGCTTGTGTTCAGTTTAATGCCGATTCTGTGTGTCTGTTTGTCCAAATGCCCAAATTCAAGAGTTTCGTGTGTTGCATGCTGTCTCGCATTGCTTTCCGTAATGTTGTAAATCTTTGTGTCTATCTTTGTGTCTGTTTATTTTTCTCCAGCTCACCGATCGTCTATCTTTTCAGAAAAACCACCGCAAAAATCTCTACATCCGTTGCGTTCACCCCATGCTTGCCCTCTCCCCAGCATCTTACCGTGTGTTTGCGGAAGACGTGCCCCTGATCCTCAAAAAGAACAACCCGAAATTGATTGCTAAGCATATGCGTGAGTGTTATCCATTGATTCAAATACAGACAAAAGTTGGGGTTTTAGGGATTCTGAACGTTCAAAATAGGACATGGCGGAAGAAAGATGGGAAGTCGCTCAATTTCACATTGTCATTGGAGCAGTTGGACGAGTTTTTGGATCAGTTTGATTGTGACAATAATCTGCTCACGGTAGGACTGCTTAGCTAGTGTGATGTGGCTGCTTAGAAAGCTCCTAGAGGACCCATCGCCTTTGGGTGATTTCATGTAGTTTTAGAATTATTTCATTTTACTTGGATGAGTTATGTGAATGAATGTTGTGAATAAATGCCATTTTTAAACACTTTTGTTTTATCCATTTTTGAGCTTCCTTAATTGGTTTTGTGATTTTGCAGTCGAATTTGAAGAATTATTGTTTGTTTAAGGCAATACATAGTTATTTTTAATTCTTGCAGACGTTTCAGAAAAATCTCATACTTATATTAATAAATTTAATGCAGCTACAGTGATTTGTAAAGCGTTTTAGGCAGTTTTCGACGACTTCCGAGGGAGTTTTGAGGTTTTTCAGTCTGCTCTGAGCTGTATTAATCAGGCTAGATTTGATTTTAAACATTTTTTCAAAAAAAAAAGCTGCTTCTTTCAGACGAAGCATGGCGAGTGTGGAGAGTTCCGTTCTCTGACAGCCTATCTTAAGCTTTTAGATAGTTTTAAGCTTTCTCAAGAAATTGATGCTTATTTTAAGTTATTTTTCTTATTCAGTCAGCCTTTCGAGTATCAAAAACAGTTTCAGACAGTTATAAACAATTCTAGGCAACTTCACTCATATTCATGCAAATTCCAATCAAAATGAATTCAAAATGTCAGGGTACTACATTTGTTTTCTGATAAAAGCCCTATAAAAGGTATCTTATCGAGTCAATTTAGTCCAGGTCTCTTATCAGAGACTGTTATTTTCTTAGTATTTAATGATAGAATAAATCTGCATTAAATCTTGAATAAAACTCAATTATATCGCTACACTATGAACGACTTCTTTATTTAACTTTGTTGTCTTTAGACTAGAACAAACATGTGTTAAATAACAATAAAAATTTAAAAATTAAATTATTCAATTCTCCAGGACTACTACTACTCAAGGACAAAATCTCGTGAAGAATTTGTCAAGGTTCAAAAAGACTCCTGCTTCCTCAAGTACACCGTTGGTTGAATCACTCCTGACTACGTTCTGAAAGACTTCCACCCATCTTACAAATTTCCGATTTCCCATTTCTATAAGATTTTCTCCGCAATAAAATACAATTTTTTTTTCTTATTTTGACATTTTTCGCTAGAAACAATAGACAAAGAGAGTGAGACAATGAGACAGTTGGTTAAGATGTTCATAATAGATTACCTTGAAACTGTGGAAAACTTGGAATCTTGAACGGTCGGATTGGAAGTGGCACATGTCCGCCATGCCAAAGAATCAGGGAAGAAGAGAGGGACCAGCTATACAGTAGGCAGTCTGAGAGGCAGAATGGGATGAGATACTGTCTCTGCCTTACCTCAATGGGAAACACATCTGCGTCCTTTGCGTCTCGGCTCCTGGGCGCGCTCTTCCCAGAAGCCAAGACGCAAAGGACGCAGATGTGTTTCCCATTGAGGTAATCCGTAGACAATCTCCCATCTCATTCTGCCTCCCAGACTGCCTACTGTATGGCTGGTCCCCCTTCTTTCTCCCTGACTCTTATTGAAAACTAATTCCCCTCATCCTCCTGTTACCAATACTAATGCCCAATCAGGATTCTCGTTCTCACTCCCACCTTCACCAACCTTCTATTCTACAAATCCCTTGCCAAGTCGATCAACTTACTTCACGCCGTCTACGTTCGATTCCTGGCATGCATTACAGCAAGAAATAGAGTTTCGAAAGTTATCTCAGCTCCAACATTTGTAATACGGATCCAGATCATCTCTAGCTCCTGTAGACACCTCTTCTCCTCGGAAATCAGTTAATAACCCGATTTGTTAGGAAAGGGCCTCAGCTGCTCATCAAGTCCACCCCGTCATCAGCCCACTTGCCATCACTAACAACACTCTATTGGATAACGGTTCTACCAAGGATAGAAAATATATATATGGAAGTCCCCGATGTGCTCACAGATCGCATAATCTACTGTACCTCATGCAAAACGTGACTTTCGCCAATCTATCCACGAAACCGTAATCGTTCAAATGTATGGAAAATGAGTCCAAACGTTAGGGATTGAATTATCACGAGAAACTTAAACGGAAGGGGAATAAATTCATGTTTATCTCAAAGATTATTCTTTGTTCTACTTGAAAAAACTAACTTTAGACGCTTTTATATTCATACTTTCGAGAAAATTGCTTTATTTCCTCATTTGTTCAAATGTGTGGAAATTGAGTCCAAGCGTTAGGGATTGAATTATCTCGAGAACTTCTAGAAAAAATTTTGAATTTTGGCGGGAACTAAAATATTTCGATACTTTCTAGAAACTTCTAGAAAAACTTTTGAATTTCGGCGGGAATTCAAATATTTCGAAAGCTTTTAAAAACTTCTAGAAAATCGGTGAAGAACTGATTCAAATAGGATATTTCACTCTTGAAAGGGTCATACAAAAACAAGCCGCCAACCAGAAGAAACGGCCTGTTGGAAGTCCAGAGTGTGAACAAAAATGTTTCGTGATAAGAAAAACGGAGATAGGCATCAGAAAGTTGCACAAAGGTAAAATCATGCCGAGCACTTCATCTCAAAAGAAAGAAAAAGAGGACAAATTCAAAACCACGTCCAACACAGTTGAGAAAGACGGCAGTCAGCTAAAAATTGTTTGCCTCAGAAAAACAGAACGACTACGTCAACGATTTGAGCAAAAGATCTTTTAACAGGATACACTCAGTGGAAGTTGAACCAGCGTCTCTCAGAACCGGAAAAAAATAATTCCAAAAGAACATTTGTATTGATAGGAGTTGAAAGATCACCATTCTGAACCAATAAGACAGTTCTAAAAAGCTTTTAAAATTTCGCACCCAGTGGGGCTCGAACCAGCATCTCTAAGAACCAAAAAACTGTTCCAAAAAATATTTTTATCGATAGGAGTTTTAAGATCACCATTCTGAACCATTAAAACACGTGCAAAAAAAAATATCAAAAAATTTGTACTCTGTGGGTTCCGAACCAGTATCCCTTAGAACCCAAAATCTTCTCAAATATAAAAGGGTTTTTTTTCTTCTTCACCCTTATCTCCGCCGAATCCCTTTTTTCTTTAGTCGTTATTTGCTCTCTCCTCCATGGCTCCTCCTTCTGTCAAGAATTGGCTTATTCCACCAGTTGTCGTTTAGCTGGGGCCGGCCCCTGGGCTCCGAAATGACGGGGCCGACCCCTTGGAATCGATTGTCCATCCAATGACCATTCCCAATCGAATTCCTTTGGCTGCTGTGATCCATACCATCACAATTCCTCCAGCTGAAGCTTTGTTCGCCATATGTGGGGTTCGATCCTCCGATCTCCGTTCGGTGGCCGGCAGCCTAACCAGTTGAGCTATGCCGGCCACATTCATATTGAGAGTCAAAGGCGTATATGAATGTCGCCGAAAAATTTTTCAAAATTTTTTTTTCAAAAATTTTTTTCAAAAATTTTTTTTTCAAAATTTTTTTTTCAAAATTTTTTTTCAAAATTTTTTTTCAATTTTTTTTCAATTTTTTTTTCAAATTTTTTTTTTCAAAAAATTTTTTTCAAAATTTTTTTTTCAAAATTTTTTTTCAAATTTTTTTTTCAACTTTTTTTCAATTTTTTTTTTGAAATTTTTTTCCGGTCTGAGGAATGCGAGTTCAAACCCTACTGAGAACAATTTTTTGAATTTTTTTACACCTGTTTTATAGTGTTTTAACCTGACCGGAATTAAAAAACAATATTTTTCTCATGATTTTTCAGTTGTATATTTGACGTTCCCATACATTAAAGTTTGTTTTGAAAGGCGTCGTCTGTAAGATTAGGATTCCTCTTGGCACTGAAGCAAAAAGTTGTTTCAATCGAAACTCTTTTTACAGAATATGTACCCCTATAATAGTGATTTACAAAAAATAAGTCAACAGTCCCCTATGATGTCATCCTAGGAAAATATGCCCAATAATTGACTTTTCACCCAAAAATTCACAAAAATTTCAATTTTTCAAATAACTTTGGGAAACGTTCGCAACATGTTAGGAGTGTTTTTGACTACCGACACACAAATTTCCAGCCCCCCCCCCCCAGACACCCCAGAAATCAGTTCAAGTGAATTTCACTTGCATGTTTTTCTAACTTTTCTTGAAAAATCCCTCTAGAAGAACTCGAATTTCAAATGTTAATGTTTATACTTTCGAGAAAATTGCTTTATTTCCTAAATCGTTCAAATGTATGGAAATTGAGTCCAAACGTTAGGGATTGAAATATCTCGAGAAACTTGAATGGAATGGCATTAAATTCATAATTATCTAAAAGATTATGCTCTGTTCTACTCGAAAAAACAAATTTTAGACGCATTTATGTTCATACTTTTGAGAAAATTGCTTTCTTTCCTCAATTGTTCAAATGTATTGAAAATGAGTCCAAACGTTAGGGATACCCTGATGCATATCCATCGGGTCCATACCCTGATGCATATCCATCGGGTACCACGACATCTCATTCATTTGGTGCATTTGCATTTGTTCAGTTTGGTTCTCATTATTCATTGGAACCTGCACATTTTCATGAGTTTGAAATGGATATCCAGTAGTTTGAGTGCTTCCAGGTGGACTCGCTGTGGTTGGAGCATAATAGCCAGAATGTGTTGCTGAGGAGACCATCGATTGGTGGACTCTCTTGTGGCGACACCGTTTCAGATGAAAGATGAGGTGGTGACACCGAACTGGGCTCAGACGACGATGGCGGTGAGGGGAACTTCGCGGGAGACGTGGCTGGACGTTTAGTTCCACGGGACGGTTTAGCTGAGCCAGATGGTAGATCCTTACCGCGTGCGAACTTGTTCAGTTTGGTTTTCAGTGCAATAATGTCGGAGCTCTGGAATTAGGAAATGTAGAGGATAGACTGTCTCTCAAGGGAAGTCTGTAGGTACTTTCGACTATAGGGAGTCCATTTCTGTCATCAAAACCGATTGAATGTCTATGCGGGACGAGTTATGAGCTCTCAAACTTAAAGCTTTTTCACATGGACTTCCGAATCGGCAAATAGTATACGCAAGGATGTTCTTATTTTTGCAACGTACGAGCAGAGGTAAACCGCGTTGAGAGCTCATAACTCGGCTCGCAGAGACATTCAGCAGGTTTGGACCGTAGAAATGGACTCCCCGTAGTCAAAAGTACCTATGACCAAATTTACAGCCCCAAGCCGCGTTTCCTAAGATTTATCCTTGTTAGAAATATAACCAACCTGATAAGCAGTCACAGCCATGAACTCTGTGACATCCAATCGGAATCCCTCAATCTTCGAATCTCCCATCTTCTGAATCCCAACTACAGGTATAAATTTGTGCATGCTTTGCAACACAAATGTATTCGGTTTTTTGAGATCTGGGTCATTAGTGATTCTGACATGCTTGAATGAGACTGGTTTTGCCATCCAATAACTTCCCGCTCTCCACCCATCCAGATGTTGTTCCACTTTAATCTGTCGAACTTCATCGCCTTTACCAAACACATTCCACTTATTATGAAGGAAGTGATATCTGAAATTAGAAATTATGAAATTTTAATGTACTAACCACACCTCTGTAGTCAATCTACTCACTTGTTATTATCCACTCTCTCGAAGTGAATAAAGACACCATAAAGCTCATTTGGATTCAACCCTTTCAGAATGTAATTCAAATGCGGGAACAATAGACGTCCTACTTTTCTTGTCAGAACCATTTCGGTCATCGGATGAAACTTTTTCCATTGGTCTTGATTGCTCAAGGAAAGTTCGATTCCGGAAGCGGTGGTCATCTGGAATATATTTAAGGTTAGTGTTCGAATTTCAAAACACAAAAGAATCAGAAAAGGAGAGGGAGAGGGAAAATGAAGATTTGGAGAAGATAAAATCGACAACCACCAGCCTCTAGATTCCTGGTGAACACTGAAGCTCCTAGGAAGACATGAGTAACGGCATGGGTAATCGAGACGAGAGAACAATACGACCGTTTGCCACGATGCAATGGGCAATAAATGACTGAGAAAAGACATACGTCGATGTTGTGCAAGAATGTGGGCGGAGCCAAATAGACACCAGCCACTGTGAGATGGTCCCGCCACCAATGACCATCTGTCCTATGGTTACTGGCAAATGGCCAAATGACGGTAAACAATGTGGATGAAAAGGGACACGCTTATTAACCGTGATCTCGTCTTTCTAGAACATTGGGTATGGGAAGATCGATAAGTTGTGAACTGGGAAGAGGAGTGAGAATTGGAATGCAAATTAATAGTGAATAAAATTTATAAAGCCAACTATGGAAATGTTACAAGTACTGAAAATTCCTGGAAAACGGGAACAACGTGAGCAAAAATTTTGAGCATTTTGATTTTTTGTTCATTTGGTGCAGAGAGGTACATCAGCCTGGATGAAACATTTGTTGGATCAAGTATACAGAAACTGCCAAGATTTTAAATTTGCTTTTCTGTCAGTAACTTTGGTTTCAGAGAGAGAGAGTCTCAGACCACGAGAACAATTAATCTTCAACAGGAATCAAGAATTAAGACTGGAATTGAGAAGAATTGATTTTGATCTTGGAAAGGATACATGTAAATTTGCTGAACCCGTTTAGAGCTACAACATCGGCAAAAAGGTAACATGGATTCCGGATCGAGATAGAGTTACAGGTATCACTAGAACCGAAATTTTGCTCTGATTTCAAATTTGCAGTCTGTTTTTGCTGAACATCTCGTGAAAAAAGTTAGTCTCGTTTTTTGGATTATCAGCACGTTTTTGAAATCAGCGCTAAAGTTCCGTTCTAGTGATATATATCTCGATCTGTAACTTCATCTCGACCCGGAATCCCTTCCTCGTGAGTGCCCCAAAAAGTAAACTTTTACAAATCACACATATCAAAGAACGGACACTCCCTAGAGAGTTATGGTCATTTTAAAGGGGCCTGCACAAAAATCATTATATTTTTCCGTGAAATGGGACGATTTGAGGGAGAAATTACTTTGTAACTTGCTAGGGAGTGCTCGGACAAAAAATTGATCAACTACAAAAATGATGCTCTACTTTTGATCTCTTTGATTTATAAAAAGTTTACTTTGTGGGTCAATCAACGTTGGTCATTTTCAACTGAAAAAAGAAAAACGTAGTATAAATATATTTGATGGGTACTGTAGATCATAATTCTCGATTCTTCATTTGCTAAACCATTGTTGAGTCAAAAGAAGACGACCGGTGTCTTTTCGATGTTCCAAGTTTGGGATGTGTAAATGACATGAGGATTACATAAAAAGAACACACGTCATATTTGGGAGACATGGTTGGGAAGACGTGAAGAACACGGGTGACACGTGAAAAGACATGGATGGGAAGAAGACAGTGATGGAAGAGGGCAAGTGGTGGGGAAAAGACACTGGCCACACCTGGGGAATTATTGACTCTTTTGAGGGAAATAAGAATCCGTTCTAGCTTCTATATGAGTTCAAAGAATTGAGAACTTTGTAGCATCCTGTGGGAAATCAGGAAATCACCGAGGATTGAAAACGGAGTTTCAATATTTGGTAACATATGTACACTATTTAATACACCGTCTGTCAAAAATAAGAGGTTCGTCAGGACCAGTGATTCAGGATCAAGAACGACACTATTCAACGACTTATGAACTCCTGATTGATCTGCTCAAGAGGGCACAATGAAGGTAGTGGGGAATAAGCATGAACAGATTATGATCTCGGAATTGCGACCATAATCGAAACAGAGTTCTACATGAAGCTATCGGACTTGAAGACCGCCGACTAAAGTATGGCACTACTGGCACTAATTTTGATTCGGTATCTGTGGACTCGAAAGTATAAGAGCCAAATTATTGAATCGTTTGAAAGAAGATACTGCAAGGACTTTACTTGTGAGCAATCGGTTAGATTACACATGAGAAATTGAATTTTGTTACGTGAGAGGGTCACAACTTCCACCTTTTGCGGAAAGCTGCTATTAATATTTCTATTTCGACCAGAGTTCAAGGGAATGCGGTTTTTGAAAAAGCGGAAGGCGGAATAAAATTTTATTTTTTCGAAAACGATTTTGGTCTTATTTTGTTGTAACTAGCCCTTGAAAATGGTTAAATTTGTGTTAAACTTAGTTTTATTTGGTGAAAACTGATAGGTTTACGGACAAGGAACTGGCTTACACTCAGAAAAAATGAAGTGAGATTTTAATTAGACCGGAGGCACAGAATTAGAAATTATAAGCATTTAGGACAAGATATTTAGTAAGATTTATCAGGCTGATGCATAAGTTTCTTTTTTTTCAGATGATTTTTGTCATGAAATTGCCAAACCTACTCTCATTTCGAAATAGGAAATTGACAGCATGAATTTCCCGTTCTGAAGACCATATAACCTATTATCCGTAAGACTCGAGCATCACCCCTGTATGTAGGGGCGTAGCGCCCACAGGTATGATAGTGTTTACCCAGTTTGTGGGCATGTACTATGGGTCTTTGGTAACCCATATGCTAAATTTTGGTGCCCACCTAACGGTCCCTGGGTTACTATAGGTGTTCAAAGGTGCAAAAAGTTGTGCTCTATTTATTTTCATAAAGAAAATTAACTAATATTCAGTTTTGAAAATTTCAGTACTTTACATAGGCTCTTTTCGACTTCTGCGAAGACTTAAAATTTATTCAAATATGTTTTATTTGTAAACTCATCAAACGACTTTTGTTTTAAACAGAGTTTGCCGAGGGGGATTTTTGTTTTAAGAACCGAAATTTTTAAAAATACAGAAGAAATGCTCCAAAAAATTGGTTTTTTGCGAATAACTCGACAAAATTTTTTTTGAAATGTTTTGAAACTTTGCGGAAAATTTTTTTATAAACTACACTAAAAAAATTGGGCTTCTACGACTTAAAAGAAAAAATTTAAGTTTTGCACCTTTGAGCACCTACAGTAACCCAGGGACCGGTAGGTGGGCAACAAAATTTTGCATATGGGTTACCAAAGACCCATAGTACATTATAATATGAGAATCTGTATCTATGGCACGCGTTGCTCGAGTCTTACAGAGAGCACGTTATATTTAACAAATGCGATTTAAAATGAAAGCGATGAAAAGTGGGGGAAGAAGAAAATCAGCTGGGAGGGGTTTGTGGCATTATTTTACAGAAAAAAAACCGGTAAAAACGTATGACAATTGAGGGACAATATAAATTCTGGACGAAAATTGTTGCAAGAATCAAGCATTCGGCAACTTACTTTTGTGCACTCGGCCAGTGGTCGGTTTCCTAACCTTCGAAGCTCTACAATTTCTCGACCATTGCTAATCCTTCTGTAAAAAAAAGGAGTTTCAGAACTGTTGTCAAAATAATCAACTGACCTTGTTCTCCTGGCGATCGTCGAGTTTTCCTTCCACTCCCTTGCCTGTCCAATGAATTTGAGCTAAGCGAGAGCAATTGTTTCCGTAATTTTTTTTTCTTGGACATAGGGACGTGTTGGTTGACTCCAAACCAGTGCCCTCATACTTCTTGGAAAATCCATTGGACATTCCAATAAACATATACTCTGAGGAGTATATGTCGACCTCATTACAGTATCCTACTTCCGTGACTTGATCAGAATTGAGTTTGATGCGTGAGTCGAGGTACTCCTGGAGTTTGACATCTAATTCGTATTGATGAATCTCTTCGGGAGAATTGGGGAAGGATTCTGAAATTATCTTGAATTGAGTTTAGCGAAATTAAATTCTTGCGTGTTGCAAGATTTATTGTATTTGTCGTAAATCGGCACAATCTTTTTGAATGTCTACCTGAACACAAACTCTTCCAGTTTTTTGTCTTTACTTACGTCCTTCCTCCATCCCTTTGCCAGCGAACCCCTTCGGATTGCCTAGTGGAGTCTCCATTGTAGATCCCTCCTTTGTTATTCCTTCAGACAAGATTTCTTCGAGTCCCAAAGGATCTCCGAATGGTTTCGGATACAAGGAACGTTGCTTGTGTTCTTCACAGCTTCCTGAAAATAGAACGTATTTTTGAGACAATTACGGTAGCCTAGACTATTCCTAGACTTAGACAAATTTGACTCGGAGCCCATGCGACGATAAGCGGATAATTTTGTGTCGGAATTAATTGGAAAATTCACAAAATTGATTTTTCACATTTTTAAATTTAACACTCCGCAAAATTCGGGCGAATATATTGGAAAAAAACGAAAAAAAATGCAAAATTTGTCGGAAATGTAAAGAATTTGAGCCCATGCGACGATAAGCGGATAACTTTGTGTCGGATTTGATTGGAAAATCAACAAAATAGATATTTTCTGTCTATTTTATCCCAATTAACTGTGAAATTCGCCCGAACAAAATGCGAACCCTGATAAAATATTTCTCGGTGAAAAAAATTATCTTACCTGAAATTTCGGCTTCTGGGATCCCTCTCCAAATCCATTAATAAGGTGACGCGATCGTCGTCGACATCCTGGGTACCACAGTGACATCAACACCTGTAAAATAATAGTTTTATTGGGTAAAATTGCCAAAATTAGAATGAATTCGTCTTAAAACATCGAAAATATAAGAAAAAAAGAAAAACCCACTGATTATGGCAAATGGTTTTTAAAAAACCGAGAAAATTATAAAAACTGACAAGAAATTGAGGAAAATAGTATTCTCGTATTTTTCTGCGTCGGTCTGCGTCTCTCGTCGAAGCGTCGCTCTCTCGCCATTCTCTGCGTTTGTCTGCGTCTCTTGTAAGATTATAATTTCGTTTCTGTTTTATTGTTCTTTTTTTAGTTTTAAATAAAACAAAAATTAATATTTGCAGTTGCTAACGAACTTTGATTCCTGTAATGTTTAGTTTAGAAAATATCAAAAATAACAATTTTTGGGTCGGAAATAAATTTTTTTGAATTTTTGAAAAAATGGAAATTTTCACAATTTTTCGATTTTTTGAGATTGAGAATTCAGGTTTAGAGGTATGGGTTTCAAATTAGTTTCTCTTCCTAGAGAGTTTGAAGGGCTATCATCAAAACTTGAAATTGAGTCGATACCTCTGAAACAAACGGAGATCAAAACGAGATAAGGTCAGAACTTGAAAAATGATGAAATTTGAAACTGATATTTTTGGAGTTTTTTTCAGCGCCACATTGATGATCGTGTTTTGTTCAGTTTAAAAAATATATTAAAAAAACAATTTTTTGTCGGAAACATATTTTTTTGAATTTTTGAAAAATTGGAAATTTTCTCGATTTTCGACTCAAATTCAAGTTCTGATGATAGCCCTGAAAAGTCTCTAGGAAGAAAAATTAATCCAAAACCCATATCTCTGAACCTGAATTCTCAATCTCAAAAAATCGAAAAATTGTGAAAATTTTCAATTTTTCAAAAATTCAAAAAAAATATTTCCGATACAAAAATTGTTTTTTTTTTATATTTTTTAAACTAAACAAAACACGATCATCAATGTGGCGCTGAAAAAACTCCAAAAATATCAGTTTCAAATTTCATCATTTTTCAAGTTCTGACCTTATCTCGTTTTGATCTCCGTTTGTTTCAGAGGTATCGACTCAAATTCAAGTTTTGATGATAGCCCTTGAAACTCTCTAGGAAGTGAAACTAATTTGAAACCCATATCTCTAAACCTGAGTTTTTAATCTCAAAAAATCAAAAAATTGAGAAAAATTTCAATTTTTCAATTCTTCAGGTTTGACCCATATAAGGCGTGTCCACATTATTTTTCAAGTCGTGTGTATTGCTCTTTTAATAACTTGAAAAAGCTATCCCTTTTGAGTTTTTCTTTTTTAAGTGAAACAAATCATGAATAAACACGTGACAGCACTACGATTTTATCCAACGTCATTTTCTCTTCATTTCTGGAATATTTTTTTTCCCAATTTTGAATTCGACCAAAGTCGGTGAGTTTTTTTCTTTTTCATTGGAAAAAGGGGCTTGCGACTCGCAATTTCGCACTATCTTCGCCTGCTTTTCCATCTAAAAATTATTGTGGACTTCTCAAATGTTTTTCAGCGTGAATATGTCATCCAACTCGTTCTTGTCCTCGAACGACTCATTTTTAAATGAAAAACCGAAAGATATTGTATTTTTCTCGCCGCTAGAGACTTCAACTCCTACAAAATCGGTCAAAAAAACTGTAGAGATCAGGGATTTGTCGCCAATAGTCCGTGGAGCACCCACTCGTATCGAGAGATGTTTCGTGAGCTTTTCCTCCTCAGTTTTTGAGACTTTCTTTTTTTTCAGCAGAGATTTGTTCAAGTGTCTGTCGGAACCAAGTTGTTCGTCGACGACACCTACAAGTTTTTTAGCAACTTGGTTTTGCCTCAAAAGACTTCGGATCTTCTCTCCGATTCCAGTCTTGAGAGTGAAGAAGAGACATGCTCGGAGTCTGAAAGTTATTCGGAGTCAGAAGGGAGTCTTTCGTCCTCAAACAGTGATGGATATGACGCTAATGACGAAGATAGTAATTATTTGAGAGTGGAAATCGAAGAAGAGTCGACATTGTACGTCTCGATCTCTTCTGAAGAGGAAGAAGCCTACGATGCCGATAAAGAAGACGAGTAAAGAGTACTGAATTGAATTATTTTATGAATAAATGAACTATCGAATATACAATTGTTTTTCCCTATCTTAAGCATGAAAACTATATAAAAAATTAGAAATTTTGGGAAGGAAAAATTTTCAAATTTCAAATTTTTTGAGATTGAAAATTCAGTTTTTGAAATATTACTTCTGAAATAGTTTCTCTTACTAGAGAATTTCAAGGGCTACTTTTAGTACTTGAGTTGTGGACGAGACCTCTGAAACAAACGGAGATCAAAACGAGATAAGGTCAGAACTTGAAATATGCTAAAATTTGAAGCTGATTTTTTGGAGTGTCTTCAACGCCAAATTGTTGACCGTGTTTTGTTTGATCTCAAAACTATAAAAAATAAAACATTTTGGATCGGAATTGTTTTTTTTTAACTTTTAAAAAATTTGAAAAATTTGAAAAATTTTCTCAATTTTTCGATTTTTTGAAATTAAATATTCAGGTTTAGAGATATGGGTTTCAAATTAGTTTCTCTTCCTAGAGAGTTTCAAGGGCTATCATCAAAACTTGAAATTGAGTCGATACCTCTGAAACAAACGGAGATCAAAACGAGATAAGGTCAGAACTTGAAAAATGATGAAATTTGAAACTGATATTTTTGGAGTTTTTTTCAGCGCCACATTGATGATCGTGTTTTGTTTAGTTTAAAAAATAAAATAAAAAACAATTTTTTGTCGGAAACATATTTTTTTGAATTTTTGAAAAATTGGAAATTTTCTCGATTTTCGACTCAAATTCAAGTTCTGATGATAGCCCTGAAAAGTCTCTAGGAAGAAAAATTAATCCAAAACCCATATCTCTGAACCTGAATTTTTAATCTCAAAAAATCGAAAAACTGAGAAAATTTTCAATTTTTCAAAAATTCAAAAAAATATATTTCCGACCAAAAATTGTTCTTTTCTATATTTTTAAAACTGAACGAAACACGATCAACAGTATGGCGCTGAAAAAACTCCAAAAATATCAGTTTCAAATTTCATCATTTTTCAAGTTCTGACCTTATCTCGTTTTGATCTCCGTTTGTTTCAGAGGTATCGACTCAAATTCAAGTTTTGATGATAGCCCTTGAAACTCTCTAGGAAGAGAAACTAATTTGAAACCCATATCTCTGAACCTGAATTTTTAATCTCAAAAAATCGAAAAACTGAGAAAATTTTCAATTTTTCAAAAATTCAAAAAAATATATTTCCGACCAAAAATTGTTCTTTTCTATATTTTTTAAACTAAACAAAACACGAACATCAATGTGGCGTTGAAAAAACTCCAAAAATATCAGTTTCAAATTTCATCATTTTTCAAGTTCTGACCTTATCTCGTTTTGATCTCCGTTTGTTTCAGAGGTATCGACTCAAATTCAAGTTTTGATGATAGCCCTTGAAACTCTCTAGGAAGAGAAACTAATTTGAAACCCATATCTCTAAACCTGAGTTTTGAATCTCAAAAAATCAAAAAATTGAGAAAAATTTCAATTTTTCAATTCTTCAGGTTTGACCCATATAAGGCGTGTCCACATTATTTTTCAAGTCGTGTGTATTGCTATTTTAATAACTTAAAAAAGCTATCCCTTTTGAGTTTTTCTTTTTTAAGTTTGGAACACTGAAAACTGGCACACAGATTTTCAAAAAAGCTGCGGATTGAACCGGATGAGCTGAAATTTTGGGAATAAATAGATAACATAAATTGTAATATTCTGACAAAGTCTCAGCCGATTTGACGACATTGAATTTTCGCTCCATGAATAGGGATACGTTGAAATTCTTCAAAAAATCGCATATTTTGCTCTGTAGCAAAAATAGGTGTCCCGAGATTTTTGACTGGAAACGGCTAATATTACTCCAAATTTTATGTAAAATTCGAATCTGAAAAGATCTCATTTCCCGTTACGTAAGATTTTTGAGATATAAACAAAAGTTTGAAATAAACCAGAAAATTTTACAAAAATGACATTTTTTCTCGGTGAAAATGAGGTGCTAAAAATATGGTATAAACACAAAAAGTGCTTAAACTAACGTTTTTTATTCGTTCCCGTTAAAATTTAATCGAAAAAACTTTCAGATTTTTTTTTAAAAGAATTTTCACTTCCCTTAGGGGCTATTTTAGACGGTAGGGGGCGGAGCCAAATGAAATATGGACCAATGCGTTATTAGTTGTCTGGGTACTCACTAGGCATAATACCAACCCATAAAAAGTGGTTTGACTTTTTTCTGTACATCGCCATGCTCGAGTTTCACAGAGAGTGTGTCTTAATCTTTATTCAATTTCCAACCGTTTTGTGTAGCAATTGTCCTCGTTGTTTTATAACCAGTTATTGACGTGACACCGTTGTCACGTTCAATTCTGACTGGTTGACAACCGGCAAAATTTGCTTTTGCTATTTTCTTGTCTGTGTTTGATCAAATATCTTTACTATTAACAAACGCAAACGGCTGTATGTTTGTCTGTCTGTCGCCGATCCTACCGCCCTTCCTACTGAACCGATTTTCTTAGAACTTGGACCAAACGATCAGAAATTGTCACCACTTGATGCCCCACTTTTTCTTTTTTCAAAATTCTCAAAACAACGTCTTCTGGATCAAAAAAACTGAAATTCAAGCCAAATTCGAAGAGAGAAAAGGGGGAGGCGGTCGGCAAAACCCGTGAAACGTCGGCTGCTCGCTTTCCACTTCACAGAGCGGCGCCTCTTCAGTAGCGCGTGGATAAAAGGGAACGCGCCGACCGTCCGATCTGGCAAGTTAAGCAACGTTGACTACAGTTAGTTGGTTCGACTCCAGACACCAAAGAAAAGCGGTTAAATGTAACTTTAACTTTTTTTTCTTTGTGGCCAGTGGCTGCATAAAACAGTCTCTATTAACAAACTCCAGATTCTGTATGTTTGCGCGTAGATCACCGATCCTATCGCTCTCCCTACTACACCGATTTTTTCGGACTTGGACCTCAAAGAAATCCTCAAAGAATCCTTTACGCTAACACGTCAACAAAGTCAAATATCACGAATGCTCCAAAGGGTGGCACAATAGCTTGAAAGTGAAAATTTCTTTTTTTTTAAACGAATTCATTGATTTTAAATACTTATTTTTTTTCTTCTTTTCCTATTTTTCAATAGCTCCGCCTACTTCACGTGTTAAACATAGTGATAAGCGGAAGTCGTGAATAGTCCAGACATGGGATCACGTAAAACGTGAGATTTAAAACCACTGATAACTATTATTTTTCTCCCCCCCCCCCCTTATGTCGTCACTCTCGCCAACACCTGCTGCTGCTGCTCCTGCCGACAATCCACTCGATGTTCATGTTCCTGATGTTGCTGCTCCGCTTCCCGACGATGGTCCCTCCACCTCTGACCCTGCTCCTCGGTATCCAGATTCTCCGGCTTCTATGCCAAGAGATCTAGACCCGTTGGATGTAGTGGAAGAGAATGGTAGTGTGGACTGTCGTTCGGAATCAGAAATAAGCGTTGAGCTCGGAGGAATCGATGGAATTGAAGACACTCAGCTAATGACTCAGGAGTCTGTGAGGAAACGAGATAAGAAGAAGGTATGTCTCTTTTCTTCCAATGCATGCACAAATGGGTGATGACTTCAGATGAAAAAAGCAGCCGACGCAAATCGAGTTGCAGTCAAACGACAAGCAGAAAGCCAAGACGATCGGGAACACCGTCTGAAACTCGCAGCTGATGCTAAAGGAGATCTACGATCCCAACAGTCAGAAGCAAAGAAGTCTTCCATAAATAGACGCTTATCCAGCCAAAAAGCGACAAATCGGAGTCAAGAATCTGAAGAACAGAAAACGAGTAGATGTGTTACCGTAGCGTCCCGAGCGGCCTCGAGACGGTCGGAGGAGCCTGATGATGTCGTAATGAAAAGAAGGTCATCAACCCGGATTCGAAATGCTGTCAGTCGAGCAAAAGAGACGGTCGGGCAACGATTTCTCCGAAATGCTGCCAATCGAGTACGAAAATCAATGCGCCCAGGAGCTCTTCTCGGAATAGCTGCTACTGATGCACAACCAGATGCCCACTACATCGGAAGGATGGACCAAGTTTGTCCACATTGCGAGGCGCTATACTTCAAAGCTGAGTTTGACTTTCAAATATGTAATTCATCTTGGAAAAGTTGAATTTGATTCTTCTTTTTTGAATGATGTCTAGCTTCTCTAGAATAAGATTCAGAACGTTCGAAATTCGATGCTGAAATTCTAGAGTCTCATTCTGAATTCATAGACTTCCTGTGATTGTACCATCCTGATTGAGTATTGATTTACAGAAGAAACCACAGGAAAAGGAGTATTCACAGCGTGCTGCTCTTCTGGAGCGATTCGATTTGAAAATCAGAATGGACTGCCATCCTTCCTCACCAAGCTCTACGTGACTCCAGTTGAAGAAGAGCCCAACGATGACGATGAGAAGAAGAAGTTAGGAGTTGACGCGAAGAACTTTCGAGAGAATATACGTCAGTATAATAACTCAACAGCAATGACATGCATGAAAGCAGAAGTAAAATAACCAAGCGGAGGGCCATATACATATTGTGTCCACAAACAGGTCCGTACTAAATTTCTGATTCTGAATATAATTGTCAGATAGCTGTCTATTATATCAGTTTCTTCCAGATCTATCACCTGCTAGGAGATCTTCATCCAACTCCAGGAGAACCTCGGAACTTCGCTCAAATCTTCATTATTGATACGGAGCAAGCTGCTGCTGAGTTGGCCGGTCGCGAGATGAACTCATCGTGCTCAAAAGAAATATTCGAAAAGCTAATCGATATTCTGAAGCGACATCACCCGCATGCCAAGTCATTCAAGATGATGTTTGAAGTTGAAAAAGAAGAAAAAGAGAAAGCTGCTCTGGAAAAGAGGCCGGAAAGAAGTGTCAAGATGACGTTCCAGATCAGAAGTCAAGACGACCAGAGAAGGTAAATATTAAAATTCTGAAGCTTTTCCGTACTTGAAATCTTCAGATATCAGAATCCAACTGCTGATGAAGTCGCAGTCGTCTACGTCGGAGATGAAGAAGAGATTCCCGGAAAGCGAGGTCTGACAGTTCATCAGAAGAGTGGGAAGCTCCAATCCCTCCACGTCATCGACCCAAACTGCGATCCAATGACGTATCCTCTTCTTTTTCCAAAGGGCCAGATGGGATGGCATCCAAAAATTCCGTACGCCAGGAAGAAAGGAAACAGAGTCAATGTCACAATGCGAGAATTCTACGCTTTCAATCTTCATGTCCGGAAGACGTTCCGCCCACTTTTTCGAGCTGGAAAGCTGATGCAACAGTATGTGGTGGACGTTTGGAGCCGTGTCGAGCAGAATAGACTCAACTTCTATATGCAGAATCAAGCAAGTCTTCGCTCCGAGCAAATGTCTGGACTCCAAGATTACGTGGCCGGAGAAGAAAAAGGACCAGTTGGAGTACGGATAATACTTCCAGCTTCTCACACTGGATCTCCTCGAGACATGGTGCAGAAGTATCAGGATGCTATGAGTGTTGTTGCAAAGTACGGAAAACCGGACTTTTTCATCACCGTCACGTGCAATCCGAAATGGGATGAGATTCAGGAATGTTTGGCGAATGGACAAACTGCGACAGATCGTCCAGACGTCGTGGCTCGAGTTTTCAAGATGAAAATCGACGAGATCAAACGAGATTTGTTCCAGAGAAATGGAATGGGAGAGGTGATGGCATATATTTATGTCGTCGAATTCCAAAAAAGAGGACTTCCACATGTCCACATGCTTCTTATAATGAAGCCAGGCTCCAAACCACGGTTAGTTTTGAATTCCCATTTCGGCATATTTTCTTTATCTATTTTCAGAACTGCTGCTGACGTGGACCGTCTGATTTCTGCCGAGATTCCGGACAAAGAGAAGAATCCCCTTCTCTACGAATTGGTAACAACGATGATGATGCATCGTCCATGTGGGGTCCACAATCCGAGTTCTCCATGTATGCGAGGAGATGTTTGCACGAAGAAGTTCCCAAAGGAGTTCCGAGAGACAACGTCAACCGACAACGATGGATTCTCCCTCTACAGAAGACGTGACGACGGACGATTCTTTGAGTACAAAATGGGCCGGAATCGTGTGAAGCTGACAAATCAACACGTGGTTCCCTACAATTCATGGTTTCTGATGAAGTACAAGTGCCATATAAATGTAGAAGTTTGTGGAGCTATTTCTTCAGTGAAATATCTCTACAAATATGTTTATAAGGGCACCACAAGAGCTTCTATCGTCCTTCGCTTCGATGAAGCTGGAAATCCGAATCAAGTGATCGATGAGATCAAACAATTCTTGGATACGAGATACGTGTGCGCTCCGGAAGCCGCACATCATCTATTTGGATTTCCGATGTCAGAGAGAAGTGTGTCAGTCGTTCAGTTGCCAGTACATCTTCCAGGAGATCAAACAGTTCTATTCCAACAAGGACAAGAAGCTGAAGCTTTGGCCAGGGCTGAGTCCAAGAATTCAAAGTTGACCGCGTGGTTTGAAGTTAACAAAAAGTCTGCTGAAGCTGTTCAATCGGATGGAACTTTTCCACTGAATCTTCGGGACTCCAGAAGCTTCTACTACCACGAGATGCCCGAACATTTCATATTTAACTTCAAGACGGGTACTTGGAATTCCAGGAAGACGAAAGAGTTCTCGATTGGACGCATGTACTTTATATCTCCCAGGAATCGTGAGAAGTTTGCTCTTCGACAGCTTCTTCTGTATACAAAAGGATCCACAAGTTTTGAGGATCTTCGGACAGTCCAGGGCCACAAATGGGACACTTTCGTGGAAGCAGCAAGAGCATCTGGATTCCTATCTGATGACACAATTTATGAACAAACTCTCCAAGAAGCTGTTCACTTCCATTCTCCGTGTCAGCTTCGTGGGCTCTTCGTGACTCTTCTTCTCTTCGAGACAATCGACAATGCTGACGCACTCTGGGATAAGTAAGAATTTCCACTTTGAACCGTTTAAAATATAGATCAATTTCAGATTTCTTGATGATCTATCAGAAGATTTTGAACATCAAGGATACTCAAAATCTGAATCTGAAGCTATGGCCTATTTCGACATGTTCGACAGAATGGAGGCAATGAATGAGGATCTCAGAAAGTGGATCAAAAGATCGTACACCCGAGTTCATCGTTATGGACAAGTCATCGACCATGAGATGTGCAAGAAGTTAGGAGAGCAGATGAGAGAATCTCTCAACAAGGAGCAAGCTGAATTCGTGGATGCAGTTCTGAATTCACTAGATGTCGGTGGCCTTTTCTTCCTAGATGGTCCAGGAGGCAGTGGGAAGACTTATGTCTACAACTGTCTTGCTAACATCATCATGGGAATGAAGAAGAAGATTCTCACGATGGCCTGGGTTGGTATCGCGGCAGCTCTTCTTCCGAACGGCAGAACTGTGGCTTCAATCATGAAACTTGACATCAATAATGGATGCAAAACGTGCCGAATCAATCTGCGATCCGATCTGGCTAGATGGCTTTTGGAATGCGAATTTGTATTGTGGGACGAGGCTCCAATGTCCCCAAAGGCATCTATGGAGACAGTTGACAGATTTATGAGAGAAGTCACCGGAATCGATCTCCCATTTGGTGGAAAAGTTGTCGTTTTGGGCGGTGACTTCAGACAGGTCTTACCTGTCATTGAAAGAGGTGGAGCGGATGAGCAAATTGCCAATTGCATCAGTCGCTCACTTTTTTGGAAAGATTTCCAGATCTACCACCTCACGACCAATATGAGACTCACAGGAGACGCTCTCGATTGGAAGAAACGACTTCTGGAGATTGGTGATGGAAAAATGGGCGATCCTGTTACTGGAGAGATGCAGATTCCCGAAGGACTTGAATCAACTGGAGATTTGGCAGAGGAGGTTTTCGGAGATCTTCTGGAAAGTGGAGACGTGGAAAAATTGGCAAAAGTTGCCATTCTGACACCACGAAACAAGGAAGCACTGGAGATGAATAACTCAGTGCTGGATAAGATGCCAGGAGTACTCAGAAGTTATTATTCGCTTGATGAAATCTCTAACAAGGATGGAAAACCAGAGATCCGTGACAGCATGCACTTCACTACGGAGTTTCTCAATAAGATGACGCCTTCAGGAATGCCTCCGCACGAACTTCGCTTGAAGGTATTTCATTACTGAAAAAATATTGCATTTAAATTTTCCTGTTTCAGAAAGGTGCAATCGTCATGCTCCTTCGGAATCTCGACGTCAAAAACTCTCTCTGCAATGGCACGAGATTCGTTGTGGTGGAAATGGGGGATCGAGTTCTTCAATGCAAGTTTGTCAGTGGAGCTCGACAAGGACAGACTGTGCTCATCCCAAGGATCAAGCTCAACTACGAGAAGAATCTACCATTCACAATGAGCAGATTGCAGTTTTCTCTGCGTCTTTCATTCGCGATGACAATCAATAAGAGCCAGGGTCAGACATTCGACAAGATTGGCCTTCGTCTGGATGAGCCCATTTTCAGTCACGGGCAACTTTATGTTGCTCTGTCCAGGACAACAACCAGAGAAGGAATACGCGTTCAATCACCATCTGGAGTCGTCAACAACGTCGTATACAAAGAAGTTCTTCTTTAAATTGTTCCCTTTTCCTATTTGATTTTTCTAATTTTTTGTTTTCACTGCTTCCTTTCCGCTTTTTTCGTAATTTTTCGTTTAAAAATATGTTCATGCTTTAAAATGTTTCTAATAAAAATAAAAATCTAAGTGAAGGATTCCGAATGTGTCGTCTGTTTTCGGATTAATTACGATCCACTACAACACTTAGAAGGGTGGTGTTTAGAAGGAGGTTTAGTCGCCGTTAGGCGACGTGAACCGACTGGTACTATTCTATTTGAATGAATAAACGCGTGCGCTTCAAAATGTTGAAAAAAGAACATAACTTTGTGATTTTTCCTTTTCAAATTCTATAATTTTTAGCTAAAATGTAAAATTTTGATAGTTCAAGCTGCCCAGAATTTTTTAAACTAGAAATATTAGAGTAGTAATGCTTCAAAACTCAAAATTTTACATTTTAAGCTTAAAATCACCTCTCTCCGCCAAAAACTCACAAAGTTACACATTTTCAAACACTTCCGACACTTTTTATTTTCTCAAAAAATGACTGGATTTTCGCTGAAACAAAAAAAAGTGAGGAAGTTTAATAACATAGTATCAGTCGATTGATCAATTTTGAAGGCATTTTTTGAAAATGTCAAAATGTCAAAAAAGTTAAAATAATATTTTTCTATTTTCTAAAAAAATGACTGAATTTTCGCTGAAACATCTTTCTATAGTGAAAAAAGTCAAGAAGTTTATGAAAAACCACAATTCCAGTCGATTGAATCATTTTGAAGGATTTTTTTTAAATCGTCGACCATAAGTGAAAAAATAATAAAATAATTTTTTTTTAACTTACTGGATTTTTGCTCAAAATTTCCTAAAATGCACCAAAGAATTGACATCAAATAGCCTCTTGTTTATAAAAGAAACAAGTGCGCTGCCGCTATAAGAGACGCAGACAAACGCAGAGAATGGCGAGAGAGCGACGCTTCGACGAGAGACGCAGACCGACGCAGAAAAATACGAGAATACTATTTTCCTCAATTTCTTGTCAGTTTTTATAATTTTCTCGGTTTTTTAAAAACCATTTGCCATAATCAGTGGGTTTTTCTTTTTTTCTTATATTTTCGATGTTTTAAGACGAATTCATTCTAATTTTGGCAATTTTACCCAATAAAACTATTATTTTACAGGTGCTGATGTCACTGTGGTACCCAGGATGTCAACGACGATCGCGTCACCTTATTAATGGATTTGGAGAGGGATCCCAGAAGCCGAAATTTCAGGTATGATAATTTTTTTCACCGAGAAATATGTTCTCAGGGTTCGCATTTTGTTCGGGCGAATTTCACAGTTAATTGGGATAAAATAGACAGAAAATATCTATTTTGTTGATTTTCCAATCACAGCCGACACAAAGTTATCCGCGTACGGTCGAATGGGCTCAAATTCTTCACATTTACGACAAATTTTGCATTTTTTCGTTTTTTCCAATATTTTCGCCCGAATTTTGCGGAGTGTTAGGTTTAAAAATGTGAAAAATCAATTTTGTGAATTTTCCAATTAATTCCGACACAAAATTATCCGCTTGTCGTCGCATGGGCTCCGAGTCAAATTTGTCAAAGTCTAGGAATAGTCTAGGCTACCGTAATTGTCTCAAAAATGCGTTCTATTTTCAGGAAGTTGTGAAGAACGCAAACAACGTTCCTTGTATCCGAAGCCATTCGGAGATCATTTGGGACTCGAAGAAATTTTGTCTGAAGGAATGACAAAGGAGGGATCTACAATGGAGACTCCACTAGGCAATCCAGAGGGGTTCGCTGGCAAAGGGATGTACAAAAGACGTAAGTAAAGACAAAAAACTGAAAAAGTTTGTGTTCAGGTAGACATTCAAAAAGATTGTGCCGATTTACGACAAATACAATAAATCTTGCAACACGCAAGAATTTATTTCGCTAAACTCAATTCAAGATAATTTCAGAATCCTTCCCCAATTCTCCCAAAGAGATTCATCAAGACGAATTAGATGTCAAACTCCAGGAGTACCTCGACTCACGCATCGAACTCAATTCTGATCAAGTCACGGAAGTAGGATACTGTAATGAGGTCGACATATACTCCTCAGAGAATCGTCCAACATGCCTCTTTACGAAAGAAAAATCGGGTCACCCAAAGCCGTATGGATCCCCAATGGGCCTTCAAGATTTGCTCGGGGAGAAGGATGAAGACGGAGCGATGTCACTTGAGAAGTCAACGTCTGATCGCCGACTAGTTCCTATCAAAGGATCTCGAACATCGGTCAACCAACATGCTCCTATGTCCAGAAAAAGGAATTACGGGAACAATTGTTTCCGCTCTGCTCAAATTCATTGGAAAGGCAAGGGAGCGGAAGGAAAACTCGACGATCGCCAGGAGAACAAGGTCAGTTGATTATTTTGACAACAGTTCTGAAACTTCTTTTTTTACAGAAGAATTCGCAATGGTCGAGGAATCGTAGAGCCTCGAAGGTTAGGAAGCCGACCACTGGCCGAGTTCCCAAAAGGAAGTTGCCGAAGGCTTGATTCTTTCAACAATTTTCGTCTTTATGAATTTATATTGTCCCTCAATTTTCATACGTTTTTACCGGTTTTTTTAATGTAAAATGGTGCCACAAACCCCTCCCAGCTGATTTTCTTCTTCCCCCACTTTTTATCGCTTTCATTTTGAATCGCATCTGTTAAATATGGTCTTCAAAACGAGAAATTCATGCTGTCAATTTCCTATTTCGAAACTAGAGTAGGTTTGGCAATTTCATGACAAAAATCATCTAAAAAAAAGAAACTTATGCATCAGCCTGATAAATCTTACTAAATGTCTTGTCCTAAATGCTCATAATTTCTAATTCTGTGCCCCCGGTCTAATTAAAATCTCACTTAATTTTTTCTGAATGTAACGTACCAGTTCCTTCGTTCCTTGTAATAAATAAGTAAATTGTGATTAAATACTGTGTTTATATGCAATATTGCGCAGTTTTGTAGTGCTGTGATATTAAACTGTGTTAAAACCAAATAGATTTTTAGTCCGAACATAACGTTTACCGAATTTAATTTGTTACAAAATATAATAATTGGGAAAAAATGTACCAACATTAACAAGAAAATTAGCAAAAACCGCCGGGAAATAACTAAAAATGCAACCGGAATAATTATTGTTTGTAGTTAACGCGTGACTTGTTCCGCAACCTCATCGTCGATTTACTGTCTGCTGAATTTGAGTTTTCCGATCGACTGTCATGGATTTCTGGCTTGTTACTCCTGACCAATGGCATGTTCACGATGTTACGAGTCGTAATCTTCTCAGTCTTGATTGTCATTTTGCCCAGAGCCAGATTGATTGCCTCGATCTTTCTATTTTTCTCTGACTCTTCTGCAGACTCAGCAATCCATTTATGGAAGTATAAGTCTTGAGACGACGGACGTTTTGAGGGTTGTTTCTGCAGACAATCGGCAATGATAGTAGTCGCCGAAGCTGGTACTTTTCCATGCATTGTATAGGCGCCAGCACAAATCATCTTTTTGAGACTACCTTCATCCTTGTTGTCAAATGCAAGTTCTCCGGATAGTAGCTCGTAAACAATGCACCCAAAAGACCAAATGTCAACTGCATAACTCAGTTTCCGTGCCTTGATGACTTCTGGGGCCCTATAATTGAGCGTATCGGATTTCCCTTCAACTCTGAAAATAAAGAAATAAAATATAGAAAATTATTAAAAGCAAAATACCTTTTTTGGAACTCCTCCATTGCGATATCTGTGAGTCTCATCTCACCATTTTCTCCAATGAGGATGTTCCCAGGTTTCAGATTACGATGAACGACCTTTTTCATGTGAAGAAACACTAGACCGTTCAGAATTTCGGAAGAAATTTTGGCACTCTCAATTCTGATTTTGGCACTCTCAATTCTGATGGATCCTACTTTGTCCAAAAAGTTCTTCAATGAGCCGTTCACGTAATATGGCATTACGATGTGAAAGAATCCGTCTGTTTGGTAATATCCAAACAGGGGCACTATATTCCTGTTGTTCGAAAGTGTGTTGATGCGATTCTCCGTTATCATTGCATATTTCTGGAACTCCTTTCTCTGGTTACTCATTCGCTTGACTGCCACTTTCATGTTATTCGTAATGTTTTTAGCAAGAAAAACATTTCCGAATGCTCCGTGTCCAATTTCTTCTTCTTGCACGAGGTTTTGCTCCGAGAATTGTAAATGTTTTTCCATGCTGCTGCTGTGTTTTGTCAGATTACCTGAAAACAAAAGTTGATTAAAAGTTTTGAGTGAAAATAATTAAAAAATCATACGTCAAATTGAGAACATCTGGATAGAAAGAAACACAAAAATAAAGAAAAGGTATGAAGAAAAAAAAGTAGAGAGTTTTCAAGACAACTTATGTCGAAAAGCAGTCTCAATAGAGAAGAGGGTGCCGAGAAGATAAAAAAGAGAAAAAGTGTGAAAGTGTCATAAAATGAAGGAAGCAATACTTAAATTGAAAAAACAATAAGACACATTTTTGAAAACGTTCTTGTTTGTCTTCTTCTAGATTAAAAGACTACCTGTAGGGTCGGCGCGGCTGTTATCAAAAGCGGTCACGTGTGTGACTTGAAACTTGGAATTTGGTCCAAAATCTCTATCGCTAGCAGAACAACAAGCGGGTAAGAGCGACAAAAAAGAATGGGGAGAATGAGAAAACAAACGACCGATCAAGAGAGGAAAAGAGATAACAAATGGCTGAGTGTTATAAGAGGCGTTGTCAGTAAGAAGAGGATTCCTCTTGGCACAGTTGCAAAAAGTTGCTTCAATCCGAACTCTTTTTACAGCATATGTACCCCTATGGTAGTAATTTACAAAAAATATGTTACCAGTCCCCTATGACGTCATCATGGGAAAATATGCCCAATAGTTGACTTTCCACCCAAAAATTCATAAAATTTTTAATTTTCCAGATAACATCGGGAAACTTTTGTAACATGTTAGAATAGTTTTTGGCTACCTTTACACAAATTTCAAGCTTTTCAGACCCCCCAGAAACCGTTCAAGTATATTTACAACCAATTTGGGAAAAAAGGATCATTTTTTGAAGCTGCGCCTTGAAAATTTCTGAAATAAATATGATTTCAGACTAAAACATTTTTATTAACCATTAATATTAACGAATCAAAGCAACATTAACCATTATTTTTCAGCAATCATCAATCTTGGTGAATCCGCTGGGATGATTTCGTCGCAGCGATTGTTCCATCCGATATAATGAACGACAAATTGGTCCACCCTTCCACTTCTTGCCCACCAACAATTTTTGCTCTGTATCGTCTGCCTTCGTGCATGCAAATATACTGGAAGCTTCTCAAGACCAATCAGATTTTCAAGACCGGCCCTTGCGTGAAGATCATTTCATCTTCTTGGACAGAAGCGTTCGCATAGAAATATGCTTTCTCGTATCAGACTTGTCTTAAAAATCAAAACATAAGAGCATGATTTCCCGCTTGATTTTCGTACTCGTGGCATATCATTGAGAAAAATGTGATGATCGCCTTTGGTGTCCTCTGAATCACATAGATCATCCGTTGTGTGTAGCTCGTTGAGATCCCGTAACTGTTGCTTCAAATGGTCGACCACGAAGTCCACTGTCATCGTCCGCTCCGACATAAACTTGTATAACGGGCATGTATGTTTGATCTCGATTTTTTGTTGATTGTTCCGAGTTTATTGTTCTTCTTCTCTCTCGTTTTATTTCCAAAGCATTTCATACAATAGATGTCGTCATTTGGGGGATTTCCAGACATATAACTTCCTCCTGGACGGATTCGGCAATCTTTTATCTACATCATGTAAGATTTGAGGCACTCGGTTTGTACAGGAAGTCCTCTGTGCTGAAATTCACAATGGTGATTAAATCGATAGTGAACAGATTGATAGAGGTTCCCGTGGTGAAAAGAGAGCAATGACTAATGTGCTTCCTTCAAAAATCACATCTAGGAGGCAATAAAGTATATTCCATGTAAGATGTACACAGATCTACAGTTAACTCACCATTCACACATCAATCTTCGATTGTTTGGAAGAAATCAATAATAAGAGAGGGGGGGGGGGTATTATAATTCTAAAAGAATCAAGAGGGGACCAGCCATCCAGTAGGCAGTCTGAATGCAGAATGAGAATACATAGATGGTTGAAGATTCTAAGGACACATTCAGCCAGATGGTGTACGCAGTCACATTTAGAATGCGCGTACCCTCCTGGGAAATGGCGGAAATGTTACTGCGTACACCTTCTGTCACGGTGTGTCCTTAGATTCCTCGACCATCTATTCTCATTCTCTAGACTGCCTACTGGATGGCTGGTCTCCTCTTGATTCTTTTAGAATTCTAATTCCCTCCACCCTTTATTATTGATTTCTTCCAAACAACCGAAGATTGCTGTGTGCAAAGTGAGTTAACGGTAGACCCATGTCTTACATGAAATG
Organism: Caenorhabditis remanei; assembly: GCF_010183535.1. Taxonomy (NCBI): domain Eukaryota; kingdom Metazoa; phylum Nematoda; class Chromadorea; order Rhabditida; family Rhabditidae; genus Caenorhabditis; species Caenorhabditis remanei. Next base: position 3,520,099 of record NC_071333.1, on the reverse strand, counting down.
TAATGTACTTTATTGCCTCCTAGATGTGTGTAGCCAAGGATCCCCCTTTGGGTACCCCCTTACTTGGCTACCAAAGCCAATCCGACGGTCCCCTCTGGTTTTCCCCACAAAACTAGGACCATCGGAGCCTTTTTTATTAACCTCTTATTCAATCTGTTCATTAACAATATTCTCATTATTTTTGTTATTCTCAGTTATCTGAGTTATATCAATTTATTACAAATTATTCTAAATTATTATAAATAATTATAATTCAAATTACCGCTCTAAAGCTCCAAATTCAGCTAATGCGCTCCAATAAACCCAGCACTCTCTCGTCCACCACGCTCTCTCGCAAGCAGACGCCAATGTCGTTACTCGCGAGCGGTCGCGTCGCGTGTCATTGCTCATGTTATCCTTTTTAGGCCAGAGTAATTCAGTTCGTTCGTGTTTTTCCCGCCGACGACGGTCGTTTTTCCGACCGTCATCGCACTGAGAGAGTTGTTGAGGAGATTCTGATGTTAGCACTATATTTTCCCGTGCCATCAGAATCTGGCGCGAGTTTGAGAGCTTAGGCTAAATTCTATTATTCCGGTTTTTGGGACTTTCAGTCTCTTTTTCCCGCCGTTCAGTCCCGCCGCGTTCGTCTTCCTGCCTTTCGTCGACTCATCATCTCCTCAGGACACGACGCTCTCTATTATTCTCCTTTTTATCTCCCTTTCTCTATTTTGGTTATTCTTCGAGGATCTTTCCAAGAAGAAGGTTTAATAAACGGGTCACTGATACTTTTTGTGTTCTTTCTAACATCGCTTATCTTACAAACATGCCGCATACACTTTATTTTGGGACGATTTATATTTCTTCTGAGAGGCGATCAGTCTCCGACCGCTAACTTCATTGCCCTCTCAACATGGTGCATCACGACCGTTCAATAATTAAATTTTTATTGATTTGTTGTGATTTTCCGTTCCGTCGATCTTTCCTTATCGTTCTCTCTCTTTTTTGAACGTATTTTGGTCCCGCCGCTGTTGGAGTAGTCGTTTTTTGTGGCATCCGTGTCGCAAAACTCCAGGTGGAACCAAAAAATCTAAAATTTCTCGACTCTACGAACGAAAATCAGTCCAAGAACCGCGTCGGCGTCCCAAAAAATGAAGTAAAAGGCATATAAGTGAGCAAAACTAACGTTAGAACACTAATCATACCCTGAAACACCTTTTTCTTTGTAATTTCCTCGTTATTCTTCTCAATTTTCTCGTTATTCCGTCATTTTTTCTGGACAGGCGATTAAAAACCGTCACCCAGACCTGTCATTCGAGAATTCGAGACAGAAAAAACACCTTCACGCGTAATTACTGAGTAAAACCTGATTCCTCCTCATTTTCTAATGAAAATGTGTGATACGGGTATCACATACGCTACAAAACGGTGTCAAAAATTTTTTTCCATCGTCATTTGCCCAAAAATATTCGAAAAATTTCGAAAAACCGTCGAAATCTCATCGGGGAACCTCTAAATGAGCCCCGTAAATCGACACAAATTTGAATTTGATAACGAGAGTACGGTACGCGACCGCAGGCCACACACACGGGCTGCGTACAATTGCGGACCGCGATGTACAACACTTTACGCGCACGAGTTTCGAAATTCCTTTTTTCGCTCGGGCCTAAAATTTTTTCCGCTTCTTGTACTAAATTCTCTCTCGTTTCCGTAATATTTTACTAAAATATTATAAAAAATAATTATTCTGAATATTTTTCAGACCAAAAATGTGGCATAACGACGAAAACTCACCAAACTACTCAAATCTCTACCTCCCGCCGGTATCTCAACTCCGAAACTACGTGATGTCTCAGAGTCCCGCCGATGGAGGAGCCTTCTATGAAAGAGTAAGCATATTTTATGTGAGATTTGGAAGAAATTCGAAAAAATTTCGAGAAAAATGACCAAAAATTACAAAAATCGATAATTTTACCTAAAATTTTTTCGATTCAAGACTGAAACGTAGTCAATTAGTGTCAATTCTCCAGCAAAAGTAACCTTTTGTGGCTAAAAACATCTAAACAGCTAAAATTTCGGCAAAACAAAAAGCCTTTCCGCAAAAAATCGTAAAATTTCGAAAAAATTTGCTAAAAAATCGGTACTTCGGACGAAACTCGTGTTTCCCTGGTTGTTTCTCCGGGAAATCACGGTGAATAAGCTCGAGCATCACTGTTCATGCTATGTTTACTGGGATTTCGCGAGAAAAAACCAAATTCTGCGAGCTTTTCGACCGAAACCTACAAAAAAGATGATGCAATACGCGAGTGAAGGCTACAACAGAGCGATAGCGTGGCGATCAGCTCTAATATTTTGAATTTCTCTGAAATCCAGCCTAAACATCCATTCAATTGCTCATTTCAAACAATTTCAGACAAAATTTGTTCGCTTTCGAATAAAAACAAGCTGAAATATACCGATATAGCATAAAAATTCGCTAAAAAACTCTCATTATTGCATATAAATACCAAATATGTATTCATTACAGCACCAAGTCCCGCCGATGAATTCCAATACTCACCCAATCCACTCGATTGGAGAAATCTCCACCGGCGAAGAAGAAGATAACATCTTCCAATCAGTCTCAGGCGAGTCGGAAGGAAATCAAGGGAATCCGGAGGCATTCAACAACGTGCTCCCGCACATGCCAGGTATAAAAATTGCAATAAATGTGCTCTTGAATATAAAATTTATTCAGCTCGAGCCGAGAGCCGCTTCTCCCGCCGATTCAACAACACAGTCGACAGACTCGGAAGCATGGCAGAGGAACTCATGGGATTCCAAATGGAAAATCCCGCCGTGAATCGTCCTCCCGCCGTGGCTCGCCCTCCCGCCGTCTCTCGTTCTCCCGCCGCTCAAGGCAGCAATGAAACAGCAGGTTAGAAAAACAATAGCGAATATAATAGAAATTTACGATTCCCTTCTTACAGAGGCGATCAGCAGAGAGCTGCGTGGAAATAGCCACATGATAGATCAGTTGGCAAGCCAACTCACCGCCCTGCAGATGAAAACCACCAACATCGAGAGTCGAGTCACGTTGAAATCTGCACCTCGAGGCACGGCATTCTCCATCCAAGGAGCAGCAAAGTGGTCACAGTCCCGCCGATTCATGGGAGCACACGTCATCATCTCGATGACCGGTCCCGCCGTTGCCAACTCCGCCACCTACATCATCTACAACTCATTCGCCAAGCAGGTCTTCCATATCAATGAAAGAGTTCCCGCCGGTACTGAAAAGAAAGTGAAGATGGTGAAGCATCAGGAGCAATGGATCAAGGATCACCAAGGCAATCAAGTCATCAAAGAGAGTGCGGAATTCCCACTGGTCGCAGAGACCAACACCACTCACTTCCCGCCGACTCAATGCCAATGCATTCCGAACATGCTCACCTCGTCTGTTCTTCATGACGCGGATGTACACTGCGAGTCACGCCGTTTGTTCCAACAGTTGGCTCTGGAAGTACACCATCAGTTCACGAAGCGCACACTCCAAGAGTTGAAATCGATAAAAATCGATTGGGTCCCGCCGAAGGAACTCGAAGTCTTCACCCACCGCAGAGGTTGTCCCGCCGATGGAACCCGAGCAAGGCAATGGCCGAAAAAATAAGCTGAAAAGCTAAATAACTGTTAACCCTTTTCCTTTTTTTATCATTGTTGTTATTCATTGTTGATCTCCCTGTTGATCTTTTGTAAAAATTGTTGAAAACTTTCGACTATCCTTTACGAAATTCCTCTTGTGATCCCTACAAACGGATGTTACTTCTAACCATGTGCCTCATGGCCCATCTGTAACATATAATTACAGATATCCAAGTCTAATCAGACCATCATGGCAAACGTCGAGAAGTCTCCGGCACACGGAGGCAAGAAGACAGATGAAGAAGCAGACAACTCTGATTCTGAAAACACGCCAAAAGATAGTCCCGCCGCTGGTCCATCGAAGGCTATTGTGAAGGTCCCGCGATCAACTTCCCGCCGAGATCAACTTCCCGCCGAGAAGAAGGATGACCCAGAAGACCTCATCGTGCTGAATGCGATCTTTGGACAGAAAAAAGAACCCTCCCAGGAGATCCAAGGTATAACAGTTAAAAAGCAAGCCTGAAACAAATATGATCTTACTTCCAGCCGACAAAAAGTCGAGACAAGACATCTTGGTCATCAAGACCAACGTGGAGACAATCGTCAAGATGCTAAAAGTCCCGCCGGAGTGCATCCAGAGTTGCGCTCGCATCTCTGCGGACATGAGGCAAATCGATACATCGATCAAACGTCTCATCGAATCAAGCAATTCGGTTGTGAAGGTTCTCCAAGAGCTATGCATTCGGGCGGACACAGACATCCACGGTGACCGAGAGAAACTCTGGTCGGAAAATATGAAACGTGTCGCGGAGATCAACGAGGAGGTCAGAAACACGATCAATTCCTTCGGAAGATCGATCGGACGAGTAGAAGGACTACTCACTCGTGAACAACCTCCCGCCGTCTTGCTTCCAATCCCGCCGTCACAAGGTAGACAAGATCATCCCACAAAAGGAAGCTCGGTCAACGTAAGTTGAAGAGAATCACTCGAAAAGATAACCTAAAACTGAATATTTTTCAGTCCACAACAACTGTCCAAACAAACATGTCGAATGCAGAAACTGTCTTGACACGTTCGACAGTCCCGCCGCAAGCAATCACAACCAAGTCTTCTGCAGCGTCAAAGCACCACTCAAGGTCAAAGATCCCGCCGCTCCATCCTCATCCCGTAACGGCTCCAAAAGACCAGCCGGCAAGGTACTAAATACTTGACAACACGATTGATAACAACTATCGATTATTACAGCAGCTTCACCTCCCCGGACCGGATAAGGTTCCTCGTTCCTTCTGGAACTGAATCTCCCGCCGCTTCAACATCATTATAAATGATTCCCGCCGCTGTTAAATTAATTATTTCTTATGTTGTTATCCCTAATAGGGCATGTTGTTAAAGTCCCTTATGGACTATTGTTATTTTTATTGATGATAATAGGGCCCCGTCCCATAAAGTCAATTCTGTTGTAACCATATTCCAGTATTTCCTTGTGCCATTCGGAGTTCTATTACTCTTGTATACCTGATTTCAGACAAGTCGTCATTGGGACAGTCAGAGTGATATGAGATGAGCATGAAAGCAGCCACATACTATCTTTTCGAACACGCACTACACTACATCAGTCACAACTACAGAGCAGCTTCACGAAGCACTCAAATATCAAGGGGATGATAAACCCTTATAAATTTTCAACTAAATCTGAGTGTCACGGGTACGTCCCAACACTTGGAAAAAGTAAGACGCAAGAATAAGTTCGAGCGCAAAACGATACTGAATACAGGGTACGTCCCATATTCGGTAAATTATACAAACAATTAGATAAAAAATTATCTTCTTGTCCCGCCGTTGGTTATAAAAGCGTATAATTCGAATCAAATCAATTGATTCACAAGCGCATACCAATTGCTTCACGCTTACAGTCTACACACGAGTAATACATTTTACTCTAACAGACTACAGTACATCAGAAGAGCAGAATTCGTGAAACAATCACATGCCCTGTTTCTGAAAAACAATAACACAAGAGCAGAAGCTCTAGAATCCGAAAAAATACGATACTCAAAAAGGACGCATGTGATGAAAAGTCATCATATCAGAATCCCGAGTATATAAGTCCCGCCGATGAACAAAACGCATCCAAAAGATCATGTTCAATGGTATAAACTTCTAAAAAATACAATGTTTCGAAAAGTAGACGTTCACACAACATCATGAACTACTTCAGAACAAACAGAGACATCAGATGTAACATCCCGCCGCTGTTTCAGTTGTGCGAAAAGTTACCAAGCACATGTCTTCAACACGACAAATTCTAACACACTAGAATTTATAAGATCATAACCAACTCTAGTAGAATTCAATTCTTTGAAAAGTTTTCAATTACGGTAGTGTAACATCTAAACTACTGGCATTGTATCGATTGTCCAAGTAATTCACTGTCATGTGCTGACAGCGCGAGTAAGCCCTCAATCGATCATGCAAAAATCAAACCCTCTTCACTTGCAAGAGGTGATATGTATTCTAAAAGTTAGGTTGCAGAGAAATCTGCAATTGAGAGTACAGATCGGATTCTAGAAATCGTAAACTATGGCACTGCCGCCAGCCAAAGCCAAGTATATCAATGATACTGTGGTATCTGAAAGGGCCGCCAACTCTGGAGGACCCAACCAATTATTCTATACTCCCTACATCACAGACTATGAAGTTGAAAAGATGTGTCTATAAGTGGCAGTTACAGATGGTAGCAGAATGAAAGTTGTCTGTGCCGGAAGGGCCCTTCTGGTACGTAGCGGACCCTGTAGTATAAAAAGTTGGTAGCGATATTTCGCAAAATCAGATATTCGGTTGGCAGCCGAGTACTTGGTATAACATCTCAAAATATCGCACTGCAGCGAGATATCGCGAGGCCAAGGCTCGTGACAGGGTGGCGTTTTTACCATGTTCTATTATCATATCAGTATCGATTAATATCGATTCCGACCTCTGAGAGAACACGCAGTCTAAAAAGTTTAAAAATCGTTACAAAACATTCATCGCTTGCATATAATTACGTGTAAAAATAGCAGATGCTCACGTCACAATACGTCATTGACACGTTACACTGACACGCAAACACACTGCACTACATTCACACAATATATAAGAAATCTAAAATAGCAGATTAGAATCAGTCTCATAAAAATTATACGAGCAACTCTCCAAAACATTTGGCTAGTAAGTCTCATTCTCATCTTATTCATTCTGACCGTTCCAAAGCGCTCAACGTTGTCTCAGCTCCCAACCATCGTACAAAGAAAACAATTTTTCTTTACAGATGGCTCACAGTCAGCTACGTCTTGCTCATGTGTCTTCGGATGAAGACAATAGACCACCGGACATTCGTGGTCCTGCACGTAGATTCCCGCCGAGACACGTCCCGCCGAGAACTCCTGATATCAAAGAAGTCAACATCAAATACGAGGCATTCTTCGGCGTCACCGGAGGCTTCACCTGGAATGATATCAGACGATTCGTCGTGTTAGAGTCCGATTGGCCAGTACAGATGCTTCCTCGTTCAGTCTTCGATGGATCTTCTCTTCGTCTCTTCGTCTGGGCAGGCAAAAGACCAACGCCAACCAAACATTGGGAACAAGTGGTGATTCGACTGGGACCGGCTTTCAACCACCCAGATATCCAGAGTTTTTTCCTGAGATACGCACGTGCAGTGTTGGAGCCATCGAAAAAAGGATTGTCCCGCCGCTGTCCTCTCTGTGCCAGTATGATCTTATGCTTCGCAGTATACGATCACGGAATGAAAGAGTGCCCAATACGCAAGTTGAGCACTGTGCTCAGATTTCGTTTCTTGTGCGTGAATTCCGTCGCGTTTTGCCAAAGGTGTAATTCTCGCTCAACAACCCACTACGAGTGCACCCCTCTTCCGTGCCAAAGATGCGACAGCAATCAGCACACCACAGCCACCGGATTCTGTCTACCAGACGCCCCACCGGAGCTTGAGTCAGTGGATGAGTATCGCATCAGATACAACGCCCAGATTGTCCGCAACCAACACTACACATCAGTCAGAGAGCTGGCCAGAAGTGGTCTCCTGGAATACAGATTGACGTCAGACACTCCGTACACGGAATTTCTAGGTGCTCAGCAACCACTCCGAGGAGAAATCCGAGGTCTCTATCTGTACGTAGACTCAGTCCCGCCGGAATTCCCGCCGATAGCAGATTGGTCTTACACCGATGAAATCGTGGAGTACCCAAGCATGGTCAATCCAGAATTCCACCACGACCGTCAAGACAGAATCCCACGCTTCGACTTCGAGTCAGTACGATATTTGGAAGCTATCGGCGAAGTAGTCAACGCACTCAGAGCCAATCCAGATGCCGAAAGAACGGTAAGAAGAGACTTAATAAATACTAAATGCTTAAAATACTAAATAATTTGAAAGTTCGACTGTACAAGAATACATTCTTGCAGATCCAGCTGCCCAATCCTCCCGCCGTCGACCGAATTCCCACATTCCAAAGACGCATCCCAGCTCCTCTGGAAATGAATCAAATCCCGCCGGTACAGAATCAACAACGTGTTCGTCCCGCCGTTGAGATAATGCCACATCCAGCACCAATGCCAGAGCCAGTACGCCCACCACCAGCTGTATCGCTGGAGACGTACAACAGAGATGCAGCGCTCGGAATTCGGACGACTCCAAGAAATGGAGCGAGAGATAATGGGAATGGAAGAGCAAGCACTCAACAAAGACGTCGAACCAGAACACCACCTCCACCAATGTTTGATCATCCAGACGACCAACCTTCCTCCAGTAACCAAGTCGGGTTCAGAGCACGTGGTTCAGTAAGTCTAATCAGAGATTCAAATGTTGAAAAAAGAATGATTCATATTAAGGATCTTGACATCAACCCATCTCCGTCAGCCATATTCCAACGGGAAACCTATGAGGCTACTTCGGGACAATGGTCTGATCTAATGAATCAGCGAGACGAGGAGGAGAACAGAGCTAACTCTGTACTCCAATTCAATTCGATCGCATCACAACATGCATCTTCTGAAGTCACCATTCGTGAGGTAAAAAACATTCTCAAAATTATAATAAAAATCAATAAAAACCATACAAATTATAGCCGACAGCTCCCGCCGGTCGTCAGCAAGGTCCCGCCGACATTCAAGCACTCACCGATCGGATTGAGCATCCCGCCGTTTCCATACAACAGGAACGCAGTTCCTTGGAGGTAGAATCTAGACAAATTGAACTAGAATTTATAAATCCTTCTTACAGGAAACAAACGGAAGAATCTCGTCTACATCCAATGGGTCAAACAAGACCGGCCAGAGCAGCAATTCTCAAGACTCAGGAGAAAACGCTGAAACTCAGGTAGAATAGATTCGTCTATATCTCCAAATGAACAAATAATTTCATTTCAGCTGAGTAACCAGCGCGAATCAATTCTTGAGGAAGAAGTGAAAGCCACGGCTGTAACTTGGTGTCACGAACCGATGAGAGTGAAGGGTGTACCAGTCAGACCCACCCTCCAGATCAAGGCGTTCAACAGCATTCTAGATCTTGGAGAGACGCAAGGAATCCCAGCGCTTGTCGTCAGAATCCGAGCTCTCCAGTTCGTCCTCACCGCTCAGGAGGATACAAGAATGGAAGTATTCAGCCAATGCCCCACCACCACTCTCAGAGGATACTACCAAATGTTGATCGACATCGGAAAGGCTCTCGTCCACGCACCACTAATCATCGCCAAGCTCGAGAAAACTTCTAAAAAGGATATCTTCGCCAAGCCAAAACCTGGCCGAGACATCCTGAGCATTCCATCGATCGACTTGTGGCTCAACGGAGTTGTTGCTAATACGATGAGGATAATCTCAGGCATCCACGAATTCGGACATGCCAGAGCAATCCACACTTTCCGTCCCGCCGAGATACGTGGCTGGTTCAGTCTCCCACCATTGGCGACAAACAACGGTGATTCGGAGCAACAAATTGCCGAGGAAGATCGATGCTTCCGCACATATCAACCGGTCCCAGCTTCAGTTGGCCATGATGTGGAGCAAATGATTGCGGCCGCAAGAGAAAGACTCCCCACGTCTCTCCAAGCCTTGTCCCGCCGTATTGATTGGTTGTCAAACTTCCTGTCATCTGACAATACAATGGAAAGCTACGAGATCACCAACCAAAACAAGATCAACTACGTATCCTTGTTAAGAGCTGCTCTGAACATCAAGATCTACATCCTAGTCAACCTGAAGAAAAAGGTCTCGGTCAACGGCTACTACTGTGCCCAAGAACTGGCAGCTGGAGCGGCGTTTGGACATGCGATTGTCGTTCCCACACCATCACTCTTTGCTGAGTTTCAGTGGCTACAATGGCAAGCATTCCTTCAGCTCGCATGGCAACAGGTCGTGGACATTCTGATGGAAGAGACACAAGAATGCGACTGCAACACACCGGTGCTCCAGGAGGGCCCGGCTCAATAACCAGATGACACTGTTCATCTGCAATTTTTCCCGCCGTTGTTTCTTTCTCGTCCCGCCGAATCCTGTCAAATGCTCCCCAACTCGTCTATACTGTATTCTCTATTGAAAATCAATAAATTTGAATTAAAATAAAACCCTGTTCGTCTTATTCCAAATAAATAAAAGGCAAAGCCTATGACTACAAAGATTCTAATCAAACTATACTGATCATAATAAAATCATGTAACATTTAAACACACAATGACTGCAAATTCTCTCGAATGTCAAATCGGTATTCCTAACCGCAAAAGATTGATTCTGTCAAAGAACGGTGCTAGTGTGGAGTGGAATATCTCCACATGGTCGGAAAGAAAAGGAGAGGGACCACGGCCGCCTTTGCCTGAATGATCCGCTATCGTCTCCGCGCGTTTCAATCCGGAACAGAATCGCAACTTCGCGAAGCTGCTCACATCAGTGTGACCTACGAGACCCTAACCCATTGCGAGGTTCTGTACCGAAACTCCTCGGAGTCGTGCATCCGATATACCCGGCCGAGATACCTCGGGGGGCGCGACCGTGTCGTAGAATTCAGAAAGGGAATTGCTAACCCTTTCCCCTAGTAACACAACCTCTAGGGTACTGTAGAGTGCATATCCAACGAAAGATCAAGGTTATCGATAGCTAGCAGTATCGATGATAACAGACGAACTATCACAGCGTCTATAAAAAACCCTTCTGATATGGGATTATAATCAGGCGGATTACCGGTATCAGTAATCTTAGAGACGAACTCCCAGAGCGTCTATAAAAAACCCTTCTGATATGGGATTATAATCAGGCGGATTACCGGTATCAGTAATCTTAGAGATGCATACGTATCTATAAAAAGCATTGTAACAATCCTACTGACCGCGCACGGCTATTGACCTGTCACCACAGGAATACGTAGTTCATCTGGAAAGTAGCCCCACGAAATCCGCGAACTCAATCACCAGTCTAGATCCGGTGAACTCTCAAAGTTCATCTACATGCATCTACTAGTGTATAGTTCCGGATATAACATCACTGAGAATTACAGTGCAGCAAGAGGAATCCTCTTGTACTCATCTCATGTCATTACGACGATCTCAAGAAGGCTTACATCAACCTTCACACTCACAATATTCATTTTTTTCAGTTAACTGGTCGTTGTCTTTGACAAACTCTTGTCCTTCTGAATGATGTCCGATCGCTCTTGCCGCTCGGCATCTCCCGCCGCTAGAAGTCGTCAGACTACCTCAGCTCACTCTGAGTCGGGGAAGTCTCGTAATCGATCGAAGTCCCGATCGAAATCACAATCCCGCTCGCTCAAGCGAGGGATTGTGGGGCCCACGAAAACGGTGATCACAAAAATTGTAAAGAGAGCCGGAGAACTCCTTGAGGACTCTGAAGCCGCCTTGAAGTTTTTGTGTGACCCAGATAACAAGATCCCAGAAGATATCGATCAAAATACACTCGCAGCTGCAGCCACTCTCACCTTCAACTTGAAGGACACGGCTTGCAAAATCGAGACACTTGATTCGTTTATCTACGAACAGTTTCAAAAGCCAGAGATGAAAGACTCTCCGGACAGAGAAACTTATCTTCGCGAAGTTAACGAAGCCTTCGTCGTCAGCGGTGCAGATCAAATCTTGATCGAACTCTGCAAGCGCATTGACAACATGCACGAAGCGCTAGTTAACCGCGGATACAAATTTCCAGAATACAACGACGTTGAGATTACTGATGAAAACGTGCAGAATACTAATCCCGCCGGTGATATGAATGCTATGAATGAACCAAACGACGTTCAAATTCTGAGCGAAGTACCAGCCAACGGTGATGGTTCTCAAAAATCGGCATTACGCTCATCGAGCTCCGGCCCGATCACATCGTCGGCAGCCAGAGATCTATCCCTCATGGAATACGATTACGAAGACCGCCCTCGCACGGAAACAGTAGCTCATCGAGCTCAAATCTGGAGACTCGAACAAGAAAACAGGCGTCTCGAAAGAGAAGCTGCACAGCACCTACGTGCACAGCACGAAGACACAATGCGTCGACTTGCTCAGGAAAAACAGGATCTGAAGTACAGAGAGTCTCTCCAAGCAGAGCTTATCAGAGCTGAGGCTCTGGATCGTCAGTGTGCTCGACGACTCCAACAAATGATCGTTGAAAGAGAAGCGGAAGAACGAGCTAATAAAACTCTTCCCGCCGCTCAAACAAACACGATTGAAAGAACGCAGACCACGAACGTTACACAATCAGAGATCTCCCCCCCCGGGAGCTCTCGCTCCGATCGTGACCGTTTCAAAACCGCCTGCCGAAACAGCACCCATTGCTGCACCAATCAAACAACAACAACACCGATCAATTATCAATACTACAAATCACATCAGCAATCCTATAGTCGACGCATATCACATGCACCCACAACCACCAGTCGCTACTCAGAACATTGACTTGAGACATGTGTTGAATGCAGTTAATAACATCGCTGAAGCTCAAGTGGCTTCTGAAAGAAACATTCTGCAACAAACTACTCACATGGTTCAAGACATGGAGCAAAGACTTGGTGCGCAAATTCACGAAAGAGCTGAGTCTATCCGATCCAGAGCTACCAGCAGATCTCATCCACAGAGTTCGGCATCTTCTGAATCAAGCTTCATGCGTCGATACGAGCGCAGAGATAGATCTGAATCCGAAACGGAAACGGAACGCTCTCCGCCACCTCGTAGTCAAAGATCCCGCCGCTGTAATGCTGAAAACAGAAGTCGAAGCCCGAGAAGACAGGGAGACGGTCTCAAAGTAGACACATTGATCAGATTCTTGCACAAATTCGATGGAAGCGGAGACTTAGAACTCTTTCAAACACTGTACAACAAATTCATCATGTCTAACAGAGACCTGAGCGCGGAGGTGAAATACGCAGTACTGCTGAACCACATCACGGGTCCAGCACAAAAATGCGTATCAAGAGCACAAGATACAGTTCTCGCCATTGCTATGACATTCGCATCTCTCAACAAAGTTTACGGCAAAGTGAATAGCAAGCACAACTTGCTTCAAAAACTCCAACAATTGCCATTCAATCAGTCAAATCCAGAAGCCATGCGCCTGGATGCGGCAGCCATGTCAGTTGTCATACAGCAAATGACGGACAGAGGAGTTCCCGCCGATGATTATATGACCATGTGGACTATTGCAGCCAAACTCCCAGAAGACTTGAGAAAGAGTCTGGCTAAATTCAGCATCAAAATGGGTGATTCTCTTACACACGAGATGGTCTTAGACCGTATCAGCAGAGACATCGAGATGTTAGCCATGGAACAAATCTACACCAGTCAAGTCAATCATCATCCGCTCAACGAGCTACCGACGTCATATGCGTCAGTAAACTTTACGAATGCGAATTCTAACTCGAGCTCAGTCCCGCCGAATACCGCTCAGAACAGAACATCTCATTCTCAAAATACTCAGAATCCACTAGCGTATATCCCCAGCCAGCATCCCACAGAATACATTGACCCAGTTACCAAAGCCAAACTGGAAGGCTACTATGCCCCAGGACCCAAAGGCGTACATCTCAAAGTCATTCCGCGTTCATTCCCCTACACAAAGGAGGAAGATACGAAATGTCGAGCTTGTGATGGAAAACACAACGAAATTCGTTGTACACTATCCAGCACCGAATTCAGAAGTCAATGCAAACAGAAAAACATCTGCCCCAACTGTGTCAGAAAACACGACATTACAAAATGTCGCTCACAATACCGTTGCGGATACTGTGATGGATTGCATCACATGGGAGGCTGCCCACTCAAAGAACACTACAGAAACAAGAAGAACTATCCCGCCGAAGCCAAACCGATTGAAACGTTTTTTCGTTCCAACAACTTCAACAAATCTAAGTAGAGGCATTACGGCAGGCACAGAGTCAAACGTACCGAACTCTGTGTCACAAGCTGACTTGCCAACAGCACTACTAAAAAACCCTCTTATAAAAACTTGGTCCGTTCGTTCTACTAATCCTGTTTCTAAAAATTGTTTCTCTACCACCATCCGGGGTATCGCTAATCCTAAAACTATTGAGTATTTCAAAAATTTAATTAAAAATGATTATCCAGAAGAGCCTGATTCCGATAAACTGGCGTTGTTATTGTTCACAAAATTCTTAGCAAGATCTCAACCTCATCAAGTGCATTTCACTCATGCTCGAGATGATTACGGTCGCCTTACTTTCGTCTGCCTTGAAACAGCAAGAGGACAACCTCTACTGGCTCTAGTAGATTCAGGCGCATCACTATCACTCATTCGTGAAGCATCAGCACGAAAACTGTCTTTAACCATCTTGCAAGAAACACAACTCACAGTCCAAGGTTTCAATTCTGTCTCTTCTTCTAAAACTAATATTTACGCCCTTGAATTCTCTCTCCTTGTTCCCAAGACACCACTTTCCATCATGATCGTCGGTAGTCCAAATCTTCCGAATACACAGTTCGCAGCCCCAATATTCTCTCCTGAAGATTCACTCTATCTAAAAAACTCATCCATTGATATGAGTCGAGTACTATCCAGTGTGCACCACAATGGTCAAAAGATTGACATGATTCTCGGCAATGACATGTTGTCTTGGATTTCAGCTCAACCAGATTACCATAAACACATTCTTCCCTCCGGAAGAGCACTGGAACAAAATCAGCTCGGTATCATCGTTCATCCGGTGCCAAGGCTAATCTTGTGGCACAAAAGCCAAGTCCCGCCGCTGTATGAAGAGTACCAACTATCAATCAATATAGCCACCGTGCTAATGGATAGCAGTGAACCAGAAGATGCCATGACGAAACTAACTCACCAAATTGCCCAATTCTGGAGAGTGGAAAATCTGGGAATCGAAAACGTTACAGTTTCCGAAAGTACCAAAAAAGCCACAATCGATCTCCTACAAGTATTCTATAAAACTGTAAAGTTTAACAAAGAAGGCAAGCCCGAAGTCGCACTTCCATATAATGGAAATGAGTTACGTCTCGCCGATAACTATTCGGTAGCCTACAAACGATTCATCAGTCTTGTGGCAACATTGAAAAAGGGCAAAAATCTCTTAAATATCTATAATGAAATTATTGTCGGTCAAGAACTAGCTGGCTTCATCGAGAAAGTGACAACGGCAATGCTGAAAACCAAAGGTCCCAAGTACACTATCCCACATCGTGGAGTAGTAAAAGAAGACTCTCTCACAACGAAGTTGCGAATCGTCCTAGACGCGTCTAGTCACGCACGAGGCGAACTCTCTCTCAATGACTGTCTTCACGCTGGTACCAACATGATCATTCCAATATACGGTATTCTCTTACGAATGAGATGTCCCCGATACATCCTAGTCGGAGACATTGAAAAGGCTTTTCATCAAGTGCCCCTCCAAGAAGAATTCCGGAATGTAACCATGTTTATTTGGTTGAAAGATCCGTCACGTCCCGCCGATGACGATAATATCCAACTGTATCGATTCAAAGTAATCCCCTTCGGAGTGTCAAGTAGCCCATTCTTACTGGCAGCTTACATTGTATTCAATCTCGACAACAATCCACATGATCTCAACAACGAGATCAAGGAAAACTTATACGTTGATAACTGTCTCTTCTGCACAAATGACAAGTCTGAAATTGCGTCAAAAATCAAAGGTACCAAACTCATCTTCCAAAAAATGGGTATGAACCTTCGCGAGTACATTGTAAATGATCCAGACACAATGCAGTCATTACCTCCCGCCGAAAGAGCTCAATCATCAGTTATCAAACTCCTTGGATACCGTTGGGATTCTGTGAACGATACCATAACTATCAAAATTGCCAAGCTAGACATTGACCATCCAACCAAAAGAGAAGTTGCTTCAAAACTCGCGGAAACCTTCGATCCACTCGGTCTGGTGACACCATTGATGGTACCATTCAAAAGGTTGATGCAAAAAGTTTGGTTGAAGAGTGACACGAATTGGAAAGATAAAATTCCGAAAGAACTACTGTCAGACTGGAGAGCTCTTTGTAACATCTTCATTGACAGAGAAATTGTGGTACCCAGACAGCTCACGACTCACTATGAAAACTCTGAACTGCACTTGCTCCTATTCAGCGATGCATCTCAGGACATTTACGGAGCGTGCTGCTACGCCTACTTTGCTGTGGATGGAAAACCACCAACTGTCACTCTCTTCACAAGCAAAAACAAGATCCGTCCATCAAAGAATGAGAACTGGACTATTCCCAAATTGGAACTGCTCGGAATCCAATGTGCATCCAACCTGGCTTGTGCCGTAGTAGCTGAGCTTAAGGTTAAAGTCACTTCAATCAAACTGTTTTCCGACTCGGCATGTGCCATCTATTGGATTTTATCTGAAAAGAACACCCGTCTCTGGGTAGCTAATCGTATCAAGACCCTACAAGACAATCGGAACAGAATGAAAGAATGTGGAATTGAAACCACGATTCATCACTGTCCCACTAAAGAAAATCCAGCAGATCTAGCCACACGAGGCATGTCCACTACTGAGCTTCAGAACAGCAAACTATGGTTCGAAGGACCAAGTTTTCTGAAAGAAGATCCATCAGAATGGCCGTGCATGATCGAAGGAAAGGTCACTTGTCCCGCGGAATTCCAAGAATTAGTATACGCTGAGATCATCGATCCAGTTACTAAGAAAAAGAAGAAACCGCTAATGGAGAAGAAGACTGCTCCCGCCGAAAAAGTTCCAGAGGAAATAGATCCCGCCGAAACAGTCATGGCTGCAAATGCAACCATTTCAAGACCTGGATCGTTCATTCCCTATACAGCAACTAATTCTCTTCCAAAATTGTGTAAAATTGTTGTCCAAATCTTGAAAACTTTCAGTAAAACACTAAAATCTAAATCATGGGATAGCTACGTGATGAAACAGTTCCATTCATCTGATTGCCCACTTCACCAACTAAAAGTGGCCAGATTGCTCATTATCAGCGAGCACTACAAAGACTGTGAATTCCAAGGCTACACTTTCCCGCCGGACATTGAGTACCACACTGACAATGACGGATTACGCCGTGTACACCGAAGAATTGAGTCTCCAGTGCTTCCACAAGAAGCAAGTGAACCTATTCTCATCCATCCACGCCATCCACTGGCTAAACTCGTCGCTCTTGAAACACACGAAATCAATGGTCACATGCCAGAGACATATACAGCATCTGCTGTAAAAACGAGATACTGGATCCCTAAACTTGGAAGTATACTGAACAACATCATTCGAGAATGCGTGCAATGCCAGAAAGTGAACAACTTCCCTTTCGCTTACCCATACACCAAAACTCTCCCACGTTGTCGCACCACTCCTTCCAAGCCATTCTCCAAAGTCGGTCTCGATTACTTGGGTCCAATCGTGTACAAAAAAGACGACAACAGAAAGACCGGAAAAGCGTATGTCCTCGTCTACACTTGCTTGACCACACGTGGAGTTGTTTTACGAGTAGTCCCTGATGGAACATCTCAAATGTACATTCTGACATTGAAAATGATTTTCCACGAGTACGGGGTTCCAAAGACTATCTTTTCAGACAACGCATCCACATTCAAGCTAAGTGGATCTATGATCAATAGAGATATCAGAGAAGCAACTTACAGCCACTCTCTAGTAGAGTTCTTGGCCGCCGAAGTAATCGACTTCAAATTCATCACACCTCTTGCCCCATGGCAAGGAGGAATCTATGAAAGAGTCGTGAAACTTGTCAAAATCCAACTGACAAAAGAATGCGGAACCAGAACTTACGACTACTTTTCTCTACAATATATCGTGTCAAGTGCTCAATCTATGGTGAACAACCGCCCATTGATCCCACATTCCAGAAGTCCAAAGGACATGATTGCTCTCAGACCAATCGATTTCATTGCCCCAGGCGTCATGCTTGAAGTTCCCGCCGATGAAGCAAACTCTGGAGCTCTTCCACAGAGCACTGAAGCTACTGTCCGAGCTCATTTAAACAAATTGGAACAAGCAGTAGACAGACTATGGGAAATCTGGTCGACTGGATACTTACTCCACCTGAGAGAAAACGTCCACAAGAAGAAAAGGTCGTCGTTGTTACGTCCCGCCGTTGGACAAATGGTGATCATTGTTACCAAGCTCATCAAGAGACACAAATGGCCACTGGGAGTCATCGTTCATGTCGAAAAATCACAACGTGATGGACAAATTCGCTCAGCGATTGTTAAATGCCGCGGCAAGCTATACTCACGTGCTGTCTGTCAACTGATTCCGCTGGAAATAAATCCACTGAACCGCCCTAATATCGCAGCGGAGGATGAAACAGACGACGCACAGGACGACAGTCCGCATGAGTTGCCAGCTCCCGCCGTTCTAAAAAATCCAGACATGACACACGCCCCAGAACTATTCCCCTCTAAAGACTTGCCTAACATTGCGGAAGCAGAAAATCCCATCCAAAACTCAGATCCAAATAATTCAAATCAAAATATACCACTGAACCTAAACATCGATGAACTCGAGAATCTAGATGACACAGATTTTGAATTAAACCAGTCACGACTGGTAGATGGAGGTATTTATACTGACCCCCAGACGGTCATGCCGCCTGATGTCACAGATGAGGACATTGCGGAGTTGCCGACGGGACGCGTGAGAGAATTCCTCTCCCGCAAAGCTAAATCCAAGCCCATCAACTACGTGCACGTAGCTGAAGTGCAAAGTCCCGCCGTCACCTCCCCCCCCGGGAGTGTAGCCAAGGATCCCCCTTTGGGTACCCCTTACTTGGCTACCAAAGCCAATCCGACGGTCCCCTCTGGTTTTCCCCACAAAACTAGGACCATCGGAGCCTTTTTTATTAACCTCTTATTCAATCTGTTCATTAACAATATTCTCATTATTTTTGTTATTCTCAGTTATCTGAGTTATATCAATTTATTACAAATTATTCTAAATTATTATAAATAATTATAATTCAAATTACCGCTCTAAAGCTCCAAATTCAGCTAATGCGCTCCAATAAACCCAGCACTCTCTCGTCCACCACGCTCTCTCGCAAGCAGACGCCAATGTCGTTACTCGCGAGCGGTCGCGTCGCGTGTCATTGCTCATGTTATCCTTTTTAGGCCAGAGTAATTCAGTTCGTTCGTGTTTTTCCCGCCGACGACGGTCGTTTTTCCGACCGTCATCGCACTGAGAGAGTTGTTGAGGAGATTCTGATGTTAGCACTATATTTTCCCGTGCCATCAGAATCTGGCGCGAGTTTGAGAGCTTAGGCTAAATTCTATTATTCCGGTTTTTGGGACTTTCAGTCTCTTTTTCCCGCCGTTCAGTCCCGCCGCGTTCGTCTTCCTGCCTTTCGTCGACTCATCATCTCCTCAGGACACGACGCTCTCTATTATTCTCCTTTTTATCTCCCTTTCTCTATTTTGGTTATTCTTCGAGGATCTTTCCAAGAAGAAGGTTTAATAAACGGGTCACTGATACTTTTTGTGTTCTTTCTAACATCGCTTATCTTACAAACATGCCGCATACACTTTATTTTGGGACGATTTATATTTCTTCTGAGAGGCGATCAGTCTCCGACCGCTAACTTCATTGCCCTCTCAACAATGTGGTAGTTGGGGGAGGCGCATTTATCACTGGTCTCTTTTCCCCACTCAACGGGAACCATCAGCGATCCAAATAAAATAAAGAAGTGCTCGTACAAAAAAGTTGTCAATCACAAAAATGATGCTCTACCTTTGTTCTGTATGATTCATAAAAAAGTCTATTTGATAAAACAATCAGTATTACCCTGACATACTCTCAAAGTTAATTTTTATTGAGAACGATCGAAATCCATAACATTTTGACCAGTATTGTACTTCAAACTTCAAAAATTGCAGTACTCTACCGTCAACGTTGTTCACAGCTCTGAACACGATGTCGTACTTCCAGCGAACGGCTACAGTATCCCGAGGAGACGCAGATCATGAAGTCATACTGTCATATTTTGACTGTATGAGACATGTCGGCTACGAGAAATCCCTTTTTTTGTGGATGTCCTGTCCAAGGAGATGAAATGATGTTCACATGTCACCCAGTAACGCAGAAAATTTGTCTCAGAAGAATTTGAAGCGATGCTACGAGAAGATGGTATCAACAAGACAATACATTTCTCGAGCAGCTTCCGCTTTTCAAGGAAAACGATGGAGAATAGAAGAGTGAGTTGATGTTTTTTTCAAACAATGCTCTTCTTAATCATTGATGCTCGAATAAAACCCAATTAAAAATGACTAGCGGTTTTGATTAGACACCTTTGAAACATTCAACTTTTCCAGACCGCACTCCGTATACTTCGTCAATGCAGAAAATTCAAGTTGAACGCGATAATATTTTTTTCTGATTCAATAAATTTTAATTATTGTGAAGTGCTTACTGTTCTGAGTTTCACATTGAATTACCGTTTTGAAACATCGTGTTCATTCTAATGTGTGAAGCACATTTCCATTTGTCCAGATGTCCTCAAATTTTAAAAAGAGGCACGCCGAAGGATGAACAGACAGTCAACATCATCAATTTCCCAATTCAGCCCAATCTCAAGAGTGACTGCCGCCAAGTTAATAAAGCGCTACAGGCACGCCAGCGCCACAGACATCAATTTTTGTTTATTTTATCAATTCGAAGAATGTGAAAGTTGTTCCTACTTCTCTCTTATCAAACATCCAATCCTCAATTATCTCTAGCAAAAACAACTTTCCGGCAATCATATCAGCATCGGAATGGCCAGCGTCCTCACCAGATCTCAATCCATTGAATTATACTATCTGGGGATACTTGACCGAGATAGTTTTTACAAAGAATTAGGCCAATTTGAATGCTCTGAAGGCTGCCCTTCTGAAATCGAAGGACCATCTTGCCGTTAACTATTTACAATTACAACAATGCATTTACAATTTACATCAATGCTTACAGTCACATCAATGCTAGATTCACTTTGTCTGATGCCTAAAACTGATTCTCAGCCTGCCGCAACGGTCCAAGACCGCGACTTTCAATCTGAAAATACTACATGTTATGGAGAAAAAGCCTATTCTCCCATGTAATATTTCCAAAATTCAAAGTCTGCGGCCAACAGTATATGAATTATATATTTGGCTTTAGAAATTGAGAGAATACTGTTACAGTCGACGAACAGCGGGGGGTAGGTAAATGCAGTGTCCCGACACCTTTCGAGTTCCGTCGCCCGCTATGTTTTGTGTGGGAAAAGGGGCGGGGCGTGAGAAGGCCGGTTCAATTACCCAAGTTTGAGAAAAAAATAGTATTAATTAAAAAAAATATTAATGAGTGTTAATGGAATATATTTTCTTTATTCTCTGGTGAAATCTTTATCCGGACACTGGGTTTACAGATTCTGTTTGGTCAAAATTTGTACTGCAATGAAGATCGCATTTTCTTTTCAGAAACTTCAATATTATTACAAATTTATGGAAGAAACTGTAAAATCTTGGTTTAATCTTGTACCCTATCCGCGCTCGGGAATCGAAAAAAAAACAGTTGTAGGCTGAAAATTATTGGTTTTTTTTGTTTAGATGTCCTTAATAAATAAACATCTTTTTAATTAAATAAATTTTGAAACTTACAACTTGTTCAATCGAAACTCTAACTCACATCAATTTGTGTTTCATTGTTTTTACTATTAAAAGGACGGATGAAAACTGCTAGAAAACGGAATCGAGGGTTCATAATGGTCCAAAGTTTAAAAAAATTAAAATCAACATGCATCGCAAAGTAGTAGCAAAAAAGATCTTGTAAAAATTAAAAAAAACTCCTATTTGCAAATTTCATTGATTCTGAATGAGTAGGATTTGCGGCTTAGCCGCTAATTTCTTGTTGGTAGTTACTACGCAAGAAAAAGCGCTATTGCACAACACTCTAGACGCAAGAAAGGAGAGAAAAAAGAATTCAAAATGCGACAATAGAAAAATATGCTTGGGATAAGGAGGAAAACAAGAAAGAGGGTCGAAGGCCATACAGAAAAATGTTTTATGTGTTGTTATTAACTGAGACACGGAATTGACACTCATAAACACATAAGCCATGGCAAAGGTTGTTCGGGTTAACGTAAACATAACCAGACACAAGGTCACAGAGAAAGGGAAAGAGAGAGGCAAGAGAAGAAAAGAGTGTAGAATGACAAGAAAGTAAGAGAGTGCAGCATTGTAGACAAAGGTGGCGCAATGAAGAAAAGAGGGCGGGTATTGAAAAAGGTGTAAATAGGAAACTACGGAAAGGGAATTCATACGACTCTAAGGTTTACTCCCGGATATGTGAACCCCCTCTTCTATGATTATTATTGAATTCTAATTATTTGCTTTTTTCTACAATGATGGCAGGTCAGGAGTATTGCTGCCATGGTATGGAACCCAGATTGAGAGGTTAGTTTTATAAATATCCTAAGTTTTGATTAATGAAGATGATAGCCAAGTCGACTTGCATACATTTGGTCATTGTTCATTTACAAGAGAAATTTCAGTTTGAAGGTCTTTTTCAATAGTGAAAAAGGGTCAGTAAGGTCAGATCTTTAATAGGACATTTATTTTGAGGGAACTAGTCAAGATTTTATATTTTGATGATGTACTGTTCTTTATTATCGTGCCGTCCTGTCGATTTTTCTTCTCACTAAATTTCTTCAAAAATCATTAATTATCATTTTCGAAATTTCAAACACTGAGAGACAAATGTGTTTTTGGGAATTAGCGAAATTTTGCCAAAAATTGAATTTTTCCTTAAAAACATCTAAATAACGTCAGTGGCCGAACTTTTGCAAACGGAGGCCTAACTCTCCAAAACTCAACCATCAGTTTTTTGAAAATAAAATATGATTTTTCTTAATTATTTCCTCTTCAATTCAACCATCTCTATTTCCAGATCACACTCCAAACAATCTTCGAAACGTTGCTGGGCTATTTCACGTATTACGCCTCGTATCTTGTGGCCAAATCCACACATCGCCTGAAATTAGACGAGTTGCAAGAGTTTTTGGACCGAAAGAATCGAGAAATCAATCATAACGTCAGCTTTCAAATCCACAATCCCATGGAGAGAGGATTGATAGTGGTGAGTGATGAGGGGCATTCTCACTGGTTGAAAACGATGAGGAATTTGGCACAAGTAATAAAAATTCATTGGAAAATTTGCATTTTGAGTGGTTTTTTAATTGAAAAGTAGTAACATTTTCATTTAAATTGTCAATTTTTACTATAATTTTTTAATTGAAGGTAGAAAAAAGTAGAAGTTGCTCAAATGCATTTTGTTAATAAATTAATTGTAATTCAGCGAGAAAAACGGAATTTTAGATATTTAACTTTTCAAAACTTTCCAAAATTTTACGAAACTCAACAACCTTTTTTTCAAGAAAATGTGATAATTCTTTCTAATTTTTGGCATTTTCCACAAAATGAACACGAAACGATAGTTGACCAAGTTTTTTGCAAAAGTTAGACCAGCAAATTTTTTTTTCAAACTTTTAAGTTTTTTTCCTTTAAAAAAACTAAAAAACGGAAAATGTTTTGTTTCATATTGCAGTTTTACTTCGAATTCATCCGTCGTCCACGTGTCTTCGGTCGTCACTACCAACAACGAGTCAAGAATGGAACAAGAAAACGGCACATCGCAAAGACGGAAACGAGCACAAAGACGATCGGAACACTAACTCTGTACGGAATGGTTGACTGTGACAAAGTGAGTGATGAAGAAGAGCTTAAGGACGCTGGACCGGGTCGTGGAGCTTATGGAGACTTTCCTGAAGGTAAGGACTCATCGATTGTGATATTAGAGAGATGGATATTTGAAAGAAATTGGGATGGATGACCGAGTTTTGGGAAGTTAGGTCACTAGGGTTTTTCATGAAAAATCTCAAAGAAAAAATGGTGGCTGAGTTTTAGAAAAGTGGCCATGGCTCTCAAAGTTTCCGTTAGTGGCTTAACTTTACCCGAAACACGGCCACCAACCGAGTTTTGGGAATTTAGACAACTAGTGTTTTGTTTTTCATGAAAATGTGAAAAATCGTTTTCAAAAAGTAGGTGGCCGAGTTTTCGAGAAAGTTAGGCCACCGATTATTTTTCCCCACAGATAATGAAAAATCAAATTTTTGCTCAATGGCTACATTCTGAAAATTCGGTCATGCCGTTTTTGAATTTTTCTCTCATGAAATCCCAAAAAAAGAAAAGTTTTTGGCTCATGACCCAATTTTTGCAAAAACTCGGTTACCACCAACTTTTTTTATTCATTTTTTGAGTTTTTTTGCTGAAACTTTGTGAAAAATTGAAAAATGCCCCTGGTGGTTGAGTTTTCGGAAGTTTGGCCACCAACTATTTCGTACTTAAAAAAAAACAATTTTCATGTAAATTTTCAAAAAAAAATCTTTCAAACTATTTGGGTGGGCTAAAATTCCTCAAAAACCTTACACCAATCCAATTTTCGTTTCAAATTTCTAATCTCATTGTCACTCGCCCCGCCCACTCCAGACTTACATTTGAATTTCAGAAGAAACACCTCTCGAATTTGACTACTCATCCCCTTTACAACTAATCGTCACCAGGAAAATGATTTTTAAATGATTTTAAAATGTTTTGTTAATAAACAGTTTTTAGGAAAAATCCTTGTTTTGAGTTTTTGGTAATTTCAGGTTTGCAAGTAAGAATCATTTAGAATACCACGGCGGTTTTGCGTAGTGGCGTTTTGGTTTTTCCTTCTTTTGCGTCGGCTGTTTGTTGTTCTTTTTCTCACGGCTCTTTCTAGCGGACTGTTCTCTCTCTATGGAAGATCTTCATAAGGAAACAATTTGGAAGAAATAAAAAATTAGTTTATTTTTCAATAAATTTCAATTAAAATAACAGTCTTTATTGTGTTTTCTGACAGAATGTGACTCATGTTTCATCATTGTTTTCCGAATTCACTGTGATGTAAAAGGGGGAAGGGGGCGCTTTCACTTTTTGAAAAACAAGCTGCTCTTTCTGATAGTGCCCCTAAGCATGTTTACTTTTGAAAAAAGGCGACATTCAAAAAAGTGAGTTTTGCTTACATACCAACAGATTTGAAATGGTGACCTCTCTCTGGTAGTTGTCACTGATGAATACATAAATAAGGCGGAGGTTGTTATGGTTTGCGTAAACACAAATAGGCACAAGGTTAGAAAAGAGGGCGCAGAGAAGCAAAAAAATAAATGGGTGTAGCATATCCACTTACGCAACTCTGGTAGTTGGAACTGTGTTATGAGGTTGTGAAATCAAGAAGACTGGAGAATTCCGAATTTTGGCTCAAAGAGTCTGAAAATAAATTGTAAGACATAATTCCACCACTCGGTTTCTATTCCCTTCTATCCAAACTTTTTGAAAACACCTGTACTAGCCGTTCATCTACTTCTCAAGACGCCAATTTCTCGCAAAGATACTTCTCTCGTACAGACTGACCTTTTGGTATCCTTGATAGAGGGTTGAGTCAATAACATGATACTCTCTGATGTACACAGAATAGAATTTAGTCAAGCCTCTGGATGACATCATCTCTAAATGTAAGAGAACATGAGGAGGAATCGGGGTGTTGGGAATGTGAGGCAATAAAGATGAAGGACAAAGTAGACGGAGGGGGGGCTGAATATGCAAATAATCATAATAAAGTAAAATAATAAAAAGAGTATAATCAGATTACATTTTTTCTGAAATGCCCACATATGGATAAAATGAAGCAGGGAATTTTGTGAGCGCACATGCACAAAAGTGCTTTCCATTTTGTGCAACATTTCCAGAAGGCACTGCAAGTTGCTGAGGAGGGTGTTGAAAATTAATTAAAAGTTGAGACAGATCATCAAATTGAAGTGCAGGAATTGTTCACCACAAAACCGAAAACAAAGAGAGATGAGGTGCAGTGGAGACCACTTCCATCCAATAAACTTGCCGATTAATAACTTGAAAAATAAATTTTTTATAGCATTTTAATTTTATAATCGTCGTGTAATGAGTACAAAAATGTTTTTCTTGTGCGCTCTCATAAAATGTGACACATAACTTTTTCTCCCCCACCACTAATGTTTGACCATTAAGTGTGTCATTCATAAAAGAGAGGGAGTGAGAAAGTGCAGAATTGCTAAAGAAAGCGGAGCTTGAAAACAGTATCAATAGGAAACGACGAAAAGGCAATTCATACGACTCTGAGAAACGCTACTAGTATGCGATTCACCCCTTTTATATTCCAATGATTTTTTTAATTCTAATTTTTTTTTTGCATTTGCGACAGGTTAGTTCTGGGATAAGCCCGTTTAAAATATTCCTGTTTCCTTGGGATGCCTTATGTTTGAGAGCGTATATAATATAATTTCAGACAGGGACTATTGGCGTGGTCTGGTTCGGAGTCAAAACCACGATTGGACGCACCACGGTCACGTTTGTAGGTTAGTTATTCTTAAGTATATGTATTTTGCTATGGTTAAGGAAAATGAAAATTGATATCAAAGTCCTACAGTCCTGTTGAATCTCGGCCGGGTCCAGCCGGGATTCAAAAGACCTGTACAGTTTTTTCACAAAGTTTTTCAACATTTTTTGAAGTTTTTGTCAAAAGTAGCTAAAAATCCTATGTAGAATGTGAGTTTCATCAATAAGTATTCAAAGCACAAAAATGTGATTTCGCAGAAGCTATTGAAACTTCTTTCGGTTTGTTCTATGAATTTTCAAAGCATATTTCAGTGGCAATCAAGCAGAAAACGGATGACAAGGTCAACACTGCAGTCAGAAACAAAATGATTGTGGACGACGAGAAAATTTCGATTCTGGCCGAAAACAGCAAATTGAAGGAGAGAAATATAGGTAAATTTTATTCTTCATATTTTATTCCACGCAAGTTACACATTTTTCCAGCTCTTCTCCAAGAAATGTGAAGCCCTCGAAATGGAAAACCGCAAGCTTGCTGAGAACTTCAAGAATGGAGTTCAGTTTCTCCAAACTGAACTTATGGACGCCAGTGAAAAAGAAGTGGAAGCCGCCAAACAACGTCATAAAATTTTTGACGAATCACTTGGAAAGTATAAATATTGTATTGTTAAATTTTATATATTTTACTTCTATAATAAACTCCTAATGAATTAAAAAAAACGTTTTTTGTGCGCTCTCAAAGAATATGATGAATGTGATCAAGTTTGTGAGTCATGAGTCTTATTTTTATCTCACAAAAGTTCTTCGTCGCAGAGGGGCAATCATTATAACTGTTGATCACTGCGTGTGTCATTCATGAAAGAGAGAGTGAGAGAGTAGAGATAGTCTGGCATACAAACAGTGACACGAGGTATAATGAGACAACAGTTGAATTGTTAACTATGTATTGGGTTGGTGTGTGTCTAAAAAGTAAACAAGACACGAGACAATGTTAGAGAAAAAGGGCAGAAACAGACAAAAGAGTGGGAGAGAGAGAGAGCATTGTGGAAGGAGGAGATTCTTGGGAACAGAATAAATAGGAAACGACAAAGAGGAAATTCATACGGCTTTCAGAAACGCTATCAGTATGCGATTCACCCTTTTTATATTTCTATGATTTTTTTTGAGTACTGAATTATTGCTATTTTTGCAATGGTGACAGGTCAGTTCTGGGATAAGCCCGTGTAAAATACACCAATATCCTTCGGATGCCTTATGTTTAAAAGAAGGTATATAAAAAAATTGCAGAGACCGTTGGTGTCGTATGATTTGGAAAGTCATCATCACGGCTGGAAGCGTAGCTACTGTTTTAGGTTAGTTATTTTTAAGTACATTAGGCTATGGTTAGTGAAAATGAAAGTTGAATCCAAAATCCAAGAGAATTTCGAGTTTTTGCTTCCTAGTCAATCTGAAATCTGTCGTAAATTTCCTCCTTCTTCTATTTCGTCGTTTTTCAGACTTTTAATTCTTACAAGTTTCTTTACAGGATCATGAACTACTTGTCGATCTTTATCGAATGGTTTTTCATTGTTCATACCGTTTTCAACGGATCATGGACTATCATTTTCATCTGATTGGCGAGTGACACGTGCACAGTGATTTCCATGTCAGT
Source organism: Caenorhabditis remanei (assembly GCF_010183535.1). NCBI lineage: Eukaryota > Metazoa > Nematoda > Chromadorea > Rhabditida > Rhabditidae > Caenorhabditis > Caenorhabditis remanei. Next base: position 3,491,954 of record NC_071333.1, on the reverse strand, counting down.
ACTCTACTACATCGCAGTGCTTATGATTAACCAGAAATCTGACAAGCAAATTAGTTGGATGATCATTTTCGATGTAAGTTTTGTTTCGAACAATTTTTCTCTAATATGTTTATTTTAAGTACCTGCTCTGCATCACACATATCTTCATCCTCGTTAGCATCAGAATTGAAATGGAGATGATTCAACACTTCCAGCAAGATTGGTACATTTTCATCGCCTGTGCTGTTGGTATGTCATTTTTTCGTTACAAAAAAAAGTCGATTTTCTATTTTAGGACACTTGTCCCACAATTTCATGCTCTTCGGTCTGTTTCTCGTGAAAAATAACTGCCAGGAGGATACTAAGCCATTCGAGGTTCTTCAACAGGCCGATTCCGATGACACAAACAAGGAAAAAAGCAAAGTGAAGATTGCTTCAATCAAACATGTTTGAAGTGGATTGTTTTCACAATGAATGTTAACAGAATAAAAATTTTAAAGTAGAATTTTTTCGTTTCGTGCGGACTCATATGTTGATGTTTTCTTTCTGAATGCCCTTGAGCTCTTCGTTTGGCTCTCACTCATATTTCGGAAGATATTCAGGCTGCGCTCTTTTGGGGGTCTTACCGCTAATCGTGTTTGTTAAATGAAAAATAGAAATAGCGGTTTTTGTTGTTGATTCAATTCTTTTGTTTCTATAAATTCCCATCACATGCAAATATTCGTGGCCTCTACCGATCGACCTCGATAACTATATTTCTGAATAACAATACCAGCTAACAAGCTATGGCAATGAGAAATAGAAGAAAACGCGTCAACGGTACGCCAGCGCATCTCGCATTCGTTAAGTTATGGGTAGTGCGTCTCGGCTGTTTGAAGAAAGACAAGAAAGTTGTCAACAGATAAAATGTACCGTATTTTGAGATTCACATTTTTAAAATTCATGAACAAAATGTTTGTAGCTGAAAAGTCTTTAATTTTGATGTGCAAAACTATCAAAAGAGGAAACATACATTGATCTGTCAACCGGAGGCATTTTCTCTAGGAATCTTGTATTTCCTTCTGTATTTTGAACTTGAAATTACTTTTTAACGAACAACCTATGTTATTTCGTAATCATCAGAACTTTAAAGTTCTTTTTCTTCCATTTTCTAGTTCTAAAACAACACAACTTTTTTCGATGTTTTATAGATTAGTTCAATTTTACCACAAAAGCATTTCTAGCAATAGGTATACCATCAGTGCGCGTGTACGTGCAGCGCCGTTCGAAAAACTAAGGTTTCCTTTTTTTTGTTGATATAATGCGCCTCCGCAGCCCCCTTCACTATTTTCTCCGTCTCTCTCTTGCTTAGTCTCTTCTCCCCCTTTTCCTGCTGGGTCTCCGGGTACTCTATCTACCCTTTGTGTTCCTCTTCGGAGCGGCAGAAAGGGGTATACGTCTCGTTCTGCATGTTGAAAAGAGGCAAGAGCGGTGTTGATGTTTCTCTTGCAAAGGAGAAAAAAGAGTGTAGCTCTGGAGGAAGAAGAGGGAGAGAAACATAAAAGCGACAAAGACGCGCCAGATGCAAGATGCAAGAAAGATAGGGATGGGAGGGGGGGGGGGGACGACTTATAACACAGAAAACACGCCCTACTAAATAAACAAGCAAACAAGAGGAGTTCACTGGCTATAAGAACTCTATTATACACATGTGACTCGTTTCTCCCTCAGGATGGCTACTGAATGCCTTGTCCCTAATTTTTAAATGATTTTTATTGAATTCTAATATGGTGAGTGTTTTTATTGCATTTTTCAAAGCTGAAAAAAATTAAAACAGTTTTAAAACGAAAACTTTTTCAATTTTATTATTGAATTATTGATTTTTTAGGAAAAATGTTCAGCATTTGTCAATAAAAATAGTTTTTTTGTATTTTTTTTGCGGAAATACCGAGAAAATGTTGTCTCAAAATGTTCTGCGTTCCTCCCACAGAAAACCTTTGTTAAATACGCAACATCATTTAATTCCAGAAGCATCGACACGTTTGTCATGGCCATCCGCCTCCCACGTAACGAAATCTACCGTATGCAAACCAATGAGAACTCCTTCGAACTGTTCTCAGAATATGATGGTGCCAAAGGACGATACGAAAACTCGACGGAAACAACTGACTCTTTTGATCTACCGTTTTCGAAGGAGACAATTGAAGGGATGATGGCCGTGGCGATTGATCGACGGGTGTTCTTCAATATGTCTACGGAGCAGGTTTCCTTTTTTCGTTAAAACATTCTTTAAGATCTTGTTTTGCAGAAAATGAACGTGTTCAGAATGTCGAGATACTGCATTTTCTCGCATCTCAACAAGGATTTGCTGAAAATGATTGTTCTGACAGGTAAGCATCCCATCTCAGTGCCTACATAGATTCAAAATGTTTCAGCCGAGGAAAAAGACAACGAATCAATTTTGGAACTACTGACGAAGGACTTTGAAGAAGTGTGCAAGCTGATTTTAGGATATCGGTCGGATCTGTTCTTTTTCCAAACTTTTTAATAAAAGTGTTACGGGATATTGATAATTGTTGTTTTTTCCACTATTTAATTTTTTGAATAAATGTTTTGCAGAAAATTTGTTTTGAGTTTTGGTTTCAGTACAGATGGTTTCAGTTAATTCATCCGATAATTTTTTGAGAACAATAATATGCAAAACTGTTTTTTCTTCCAGATACTTTAAAATACAAAACTTTCAATCTGTTCCATCCGCGCATTCGCATGACTTTCCTTTCCCTTGTCTTTGCACACAGAAAAATAACGACACTCTGATTGTGCATTCCGGCGGCGGCTTTTTCTTAAAAATCTTCAAAAGCCGCGGCCGGCCGCGGCCTTCTACCGTATCAACTGAAAACATGACTTGATATTCTTTTGACTTTTTGGTACAAATCTGACAACCGGGGTTCGATCCCCACTCGTGCCAAAACTTTTTGGTTTTTAGTTTTTGACTTTTTGGTAACAATCTGATCACCAGGATTCGACCCCTCCGGTGTCAAACCTTTTTTCATTTCATTTCTTGCTTTTTGGTATTATTCTGAAACCATTTCAGAACAAAAAAAACATTTTTAGATTACAAGTTTATCTTTTCAAAACAGTCCTTCTCCGAAAAGGCAACTTTGGTCTTCAGATTTTTACCAAAAATAAAAATGTAATGAAAAACAGCTTTGACACCAGTGGGGTTGAACCATGATTGCCAGATTGGTACCAAAATGTCAAAAACAAAAAACAAACAAGTTTTGGCACGAGTGGGGATCGAACCCTGGTTGTCAGATTGGTACCAGAAAACAAAAAACTTGCAAAACTTTTTTCAAAAACGACAAAGTTTTGCAACTTTGAAAAAAAGCCGCTGCTGAGGCCTCGGCCGAGGCTTTTTCATTTTTCTTCTCGCGGCCGGCCGGCCATGCGACAGCCTTGGGTCGAGGTAATTTCTTGAGGGAGGAAGAGATATATACAATTGGGAAAAAGTGTACAATATGAGAAGCTACCAGTTTCTTTGAGATCACAATACGACGTGTATCTGTTTCATATGTCTTTCTCCATTCTCAATACTATCTACTCTTTTCTCTCGCATATTTCTCCTCTTCCAACACAGCACACCTCTCCCTTCTCTCTCACTAAAAATACACAGGATGCTGACGTGGCGAACACAGGCAGCAGCTGGGGTGTCTGGAGAGCTGGAAATTTGTGTAGGGGTAGTCAAAACACCTCTAACATTTACTAAAAGTTTTACAAAGTTATCTCACAAATTGAAATTTTTGAGAATTTTTGGGCGAAAAGTAAATTATTGGCCATATTTCCCTACGATGACGTCATAAGGGACTGGTGACACATTTTTTATAAATCACTACCTTCGGGGTACATATGCTGTAAAAAGTGTTCGGATTGAAACAACTTTTTGCAACTGTGCCAAGGCCCAACACAAACATTCTCACTCTTACAGATAGTCCCTCTTAAGTGTTTTTCAACATTTTGAAACCGAAAACTTAATAACTCCAAGAGAAAAACATAACGTTTTTCTTCGAATTTTTACAATTAAGATCAGAAAAAAATCGATTATCGGAAAAAAAACAGTGATGGAAATTTTTTTGAAAAACTTATTTTCTCATTGCTGAATACTTAGGCTACTTGTCAAAAAAAAGGTTAGCACAATGCACATAAACCAAAAGACTACACTACCACTATCCAAAAAAGTTTAGGATAAACGGACACGATTCAGCAGAGTTAGCTGAAACTTACTCACTTTTGAGCATTCATTCTGCAATTTATTCATTCATTTTTGACCTTTTTTTTTTCGGAAAATCAATTTTTAGAATGTTTTTAGCAATTGAATTGCTTTGTTTTGTTTTTTTTTTTTGATTTCTTGTTATTCTGATTTCTGGGTAAACTTATTGATTTTTCATAGTTGCTCAGAAATTTCAAACTTTAAAATTTTCAATAATTTTTCATGTGCAAATTTGCAGAAATCAGACCAATCCGGCTGAAATCATCATCTGAAACTGCGTCGAAGTTTAGCGCGTCAAATAAAATGCAAAGTACGCAGTGTGTCTGTCGGCAGTGCTTGCGTACACTCCAATTGTCATCCTCCAATTTTTCCCACGTCGCCCCTACTTTTCATCCAATTTCTGAGTTTTTTGACTTTTTCAGCAAAAAAAAATTGAATTCATCAAAGAAATGATAATTTTCCTCGTTTTTCAAGTCGTAATATGGTTGGTAGTGATTTTATCTGTTTTTTTGTATGAACTTTTCAAAAAAAAAAGAATTATCTAATTTTCAGATAGGAATGGATAAATTCTTGGTGGACTCGACGGTGGTCTCGGTCAATTCGGCGCAAACTCGCAGAGTTTGAATCAGGTCGACACTTGTCAAACAGTATCGCCGACGAAAAACAATGGTTCCTTGGATTAATTGATGGAAACAGTGCGTCGGACGCGTTCGTGATGCATGGAACTTACAAAAATTCGCAGGTTAGTTTATACATGCAAAGTTTTAATTGTATTATTTTTTCAGCTTGTCCTCACTGACGTCAAAAGTATGTCTGATCACAAATCCAACTATTTCCACAAGTAAAATCATCGAACCAGACGATGTTTGATATCTCGCCTGGACTCGTTCTTGCCACAGGCTACGCCACAGGAATCATGATGCTGTCTGCTCAATTTAAGTGAGTGTCAAAGAAAAAACAGCAGAATTAACTCAATGTAACTTTCAGCGTGGATAACTTCAAAAATCATTCCGAGAAGCTGAGAGCAGCGTGCCGTAAAGCGAAGAGTCGTGTGACCGATGACAAAGAGATGAGAGAACTGAAAAAATCAATGATCGATATGAAGCCGCCGGAAAGCGGACGAAGACATAAACGTCTACGATAACGACGTGAAAGAAGAAAAGTTCATCATTGGAGAGCTGTTGGGAACTGGATTGTTCGGCAGTGCCTTCAAATGTAAATCGAAAAAAAGCGACAAGGAGTTTGCTTTGAAGGTGAGAAATACTTCTGCGAACACGAATAATTTTGCATTTTTAGTACATCATGAATCAAACCAGCATACTGTCCAAGAAATTTGAAGTTGAGCAAGAAGTTCTAATTCAAAGGGAACTTCGTCACGAAAACATAGTAAAGATGTTCGCTGCTTTCAAATCAAAGGTAACATCTGCTTTGTGTTAGAATTTATGAAACAATCGCTTCACGAGGTGTTGGAAAATAAACATGTGCTGAGCGTCTAAAATATCGCGAGAATGACTGAATGTGTGGCGAACGCTCTGTCCTATTGCCACAAAAGGTGCATTATCCATCGTGATCTCAAGCCTCAAAATATTCTACACAACGGAGAAGGAATGTACAAAGTGTCGGACTTTGGAAGTGCGACCGACGAACGGTGAGGGATTCTTCAATGTGATTTTTGAAATTTTATTGATTTTCAGGCACAGTACGTTCTGCGGGACGCAGGGATACATCGCACCTGAAGTGGTCACTCGTTCGAAACAGACCACAGCCCTCGATTGTTATTCGCTTGGAATCGTCATCCATCAATGTTCTCAAGGGAAACTGTCATTCCAGCTACCGACGGAACACGTATCTGACTACATGGTCTCGAAATGCAAATACAATCCACCTGTCACGATGAACCTGAGTATCAGCGAGCTCACACAAATGCTCATCAGAAAAAGTGCGGAAGAGAGATGGACGGCTGATCAAGTAAGTTTCAAAACATTAACTGTTTTTCGTTCGAAACTTGGATTTTTAGGTGCTCGGCAGTCAGCTCATTACGGACTATCGCCATCATACACAAAATGATGTCTACAAGCGGGAGCATCAACTCATCTAAACAAGCGAATTGTGTTCACCCTTGTTTTACTAAATTTTATACATTATTCCCATATCATACTTCTAGTCCTGCCTACATTTTCTTGCCTTTTCGTGTGAAAAAATATGTTTATGCTCCTTTAGAGCCATCTTCTTCTTTTTTTTGAATCTTATCCTTTTCTCTTACTTTTTTGTTTATTCTTTCAAATGTGTTTTCTCTTTTTGTTCTCCGACTTCTTTAACATCTCTATTATCTTTATTTAACATCTATATTTTCTTTTTTGGTATTTCACATCAGTTTTTTACAAATCCTTTTTCCAATGTCATTCAATTGCTACCATACCAGACTTCCTTTGGTAGTTTTGTTTGCTACATATGTTCCCACGGTAGCAAACGAATGATTCCAATGCCCTTTCTTGCTGCCTACTTCTTCTTGCCATTTTTTGTAATTATCTTGTGTATGCTCCTTTAGAGCCACTTTACTATTATTTTAAAATATTTTCTTGTTATCGTGCTCTCTCTCTTTTTTAATAATTTACAGCTATTCAGATTTTAGAACTTTTCAGAGTCAAAAGAAGTAACTTATGGAAAAATGATTTTTTGGTATTGAAAAAAGTGAAAATGTGACACCCTTGTGACTACCCCTTCTAAGGATAGAAGGCCGCCGGTTATTAGCCGTCGGGGGTGTCACACGTCTGGGTGCTTTCCTGCTATTTCAGGTTGTTCAGTGGAACGCAGGACACAATGTACTGTTACGCGGTTTAATCATAAATAAGTTAAATATTTAGAAGAATGATTCTGTACATAGCTTCCCATGTCTACCAATGCGAAGACTAAACATGGAAATGGTACAAAAGTGTCTCTAGTTATTTCAAGATAACAAAATTTCAACATCGGTGATCATGGAATAGTCTAGAAATGACTAAAATCGAATCGAAATTGATTAGAATCCCTCGAAAGCAATAAACTCTCCTAATGATCTTTATTTTGTGTGCCTGAAATTCTTCTTCTTTCGTATTCTCCAAGCAACCATCAATGTTGAGACTCTATGTCCCTTTTCGTGTTAAGACGATACCTCATACAAAAGAAAAGAAAGAAAGAATAAGAGTTTATGGGTGCGAGAGTGTTTGCAGAGAGGAGAGGGTGTTCTCTACCTATTCGGGGGCCGATCGGAGCGGGGGTGATAATTCGTTTTATGGGGATGGGAAATCGGGAAAAAATAAAATGGTCATAAATCATCACAACGATCAAAAAATCATACAAAAAAAGCGAGAAGGTGGAGCTTGGAAACACTATAAGTAGGCAACGACAAGAAGGCACTTTATTCGACTGAAAGATTCTCAACCGATATGTAGGATCGAACTAATTCCCCTCGTCTGATTTTTATTGATGTTTAATTTGTTGCTGTTTTGGAATTGCAGTTTCCACTGGTGGCCGTGGTTTGGAAGCACCGATTCTGGCAAAGATCGAAAAAAATCGTGAGAAGCTCAATGACAGTGTTGGTTCGATAGGCGGCCTATCGCGTGTTTACAATCAAGAAGGAAGCATGCATCGAACATCTTTCAATAGTTGTCTAATCTATCAAGAAAGCACACACCTCGGTATGGAAAGTTGCCGCCCATAAAATGCTAGTTTTTTTCAAACACGTTAATTAACTGTTAGAGAAGATGATAGTTGAATGAATTATCCTAGTGGGTTCCGGTGTTGGGCTCAAAAATTCTGAAACCAAATCGAAAAACCTGTGTTTTCAGAATCCGCAAACGATTTCGGAAGCCTGGCAAGTCAAGTACATGCATAGAGAAGTTTATGGTCGGAAGAGTTCGAAACTCAACTCCTGCACTGTTTTCTTCCGCGGTCCTCATCCAACGTATTCTCGAAAGAATTATGATGTGACATTGGAAAATGAGTATAATGTAGGTGTAGGCATAGCTCCAGGGGGATCTAATAACAATTTTTCATTTTCAGAATCCCCAAAGTTCTAACTTCAATTCGGCGGATAAAGAACAAATGCTCAGTGATATCCTCTCCGAGTTCATGAATTCTATCATCTATCGAGATATTGGAAGGCATGAAAGAAACCTGAAAGGTTTGTATCAATATCCGGATATCCTCCCAATGACCATTTTCATTTCAGAAGAAGCAAACAGCGACTGGAATGCAGCAACTCTACGAGCTCTTCAATGGAAATCGAGTTGAAGTCAGGTCCAATCGAATCATCAGCTCGGGAGAAGTCACCTCAACAATCGTATTCACTGACTAGACGACTCAAGTTGCCAACCTCTTCTGGATGGTATTCAAGAATCAGTACTCGAAGAACCCGTATGAATGGAAGATCTAATATGAGTTTAAATTTTTTCTTCAATTTCTGTCTCAAAATTTTAATAAAATAAATAGTTTTTTATCTAAAAAAAAACTCCCGTGTTTGTGTTTTTTCTCTTCGGAATGTCAACTTAGAGATCTACAGAATATTTTGTTGAGTATTCGCTTCTAGGAAGAGGATATGTGGATCCTATTTGTTTTGCACATCGTGTTCCCCCTTTTCATGAATATTCAAGTAACCATCTGCGTTGAAACGATAACACACCCCTCGTGTTGAAACGATGCGTTATGCAAGTAGAGCTTATTGGGCGCGAGAGAGTATGCAAGGAGGAGAGAGTGATCTCTTCTCATGATGGGAACGCGGGGGAGGGTGATGGCGTGATGATTCCCAGTTTTATGGGGATGGAAATTGAGAAAACATATGGAATGGTCATCAAAAAATAAAGTGGCGCAATTCAGCAAACAATAATTTCGCAACAATGGAAGCAACCGGCACACGGTTTTAGTTCCGTTCAAGATAATAAAAACTGAATGATTGAGGAAAGAGATTGAGTATATTTACCGCCATCTCAACACGGTAATAAACAACTCAAAAAGAGGATCATCTTTTGCAATGAAAAAGGTTAGTTCTGAATTAGAAGAAAATCATAATCTTTGGGAGCACATTTTTTGGTTGAATGAAAAAATTCAGTTTACCTCAGTGGCCGGAGTTTGGAATCACCGGTGCGATTCGAACGGAAGTCGAGATAATTCTAATAAAATAGACAGTTGGAACTAGAAAAAAGTTGTTTTGTTTTTGTTTATTTCCGATTGCCTAGTTTGGGTAATATAACATTTATTCCCCCTTTATGATAATTATTGAGTTCTATTTTATTTCTTTGTTGAAATGGAAAAAGGTTTGTTCCGCATTAATAAAAAATCAGTATTGAAAAATTTTATGGAAATAAATTGAATTGAAAATAAAAATTTAACAGAACATGGGTTTGATCTACCCACATCATTCAAGTTGTAGACGTACTACTCGTCAAAAACATACTAATCTCTAATATAAACGTTTTGATCTACCCTTCAAAGTGTGATTCAGTTTGAACCTACCCCGCCTAGCGGCTTGGCTTTTTACACCTTCATCAACACTTTCTAAGTTGTTTCTCATCATTCGTGTTCGTTTTTCATCTATTGAGTTGTGTGTTACTTGTTTTCTCCAGTTTTTCTCTTAAATCTATGATAGTACAGTGTTCCACATAATCTTAGCCTCACCTCACGAAAAATCAAAAACTGAAATTTTCGAAATTTTCGGGAATGCATCCAAGAAGTAAAATATGGCAACTTGGGTCACAAATGTGTATACAAATGTAAATTTGATTAAAAGTTGACAAAAAATTTTAGGTTGAATTTTATGAAAAATGCGTTTTTTCTGTTCCACATAATCTTAGCCTCACCCCTCTTATTTTAACTTTTTGAATAATTTTTTGAACTTCTGGTTTTTTCTGCATGTTTTTAGGAGAAGAAATGTTGTTTTTCATAAAATGGGTGAGGGACAGTCCCTCAACAGTTACAAAAGGTGTCCCAGTAACGCCAAACTCGCACAGGGACTATCAGGCTTGGTCGGAGTCGGAGAATCGGATAATCCGATTCTCCGATTCTCCGACTTTTTTCGGAGAATTTCTCCGACGGATAATTCTCCGACTTTTTTTTTCGGAGAAATTATCCGTCGGATAATTCTCCGACTTTTCATTTCGGAGAAATTATCCGAAATTCTCCGATTCTCCGAAAAAAAAAGTCGGAGAATTTCGGAGAATACCGGAGACGACGACACTCAAAACCCTGTTTTGGTGATATTTCTACTGGTAAACGCTTTTAATGTTGATAAAACATGTTTTAGAAAGGTGAATTCTGAAAAACGCAACAGAAAATCCGTTTTAGAAGCATTTTTGGGAACATTTTTGGATTCTCCGAAATTATCCGAAATTCTCCGATTCTCCGAGAAAAAAAGTCGGAGAAAATTTCGGATATCCGAATCTCCGACTTTTTTTTTCGGAGAAAAAGTCGGATATCCGATTCTCCGACTTTTTTTTTCGGAGAAAATTTCGATTCTCCGATTCTCTGAAAATTTTTCTCCGACCAAGCCTGGGGACTATCCAAACTTCAGATTTTTCTTTATCAAAACCGTAGTTCAAAATTTATTGACCAAAACTCCGAAAATTAAACTGTTTATGGTACTGCAAAATGTCCAAATTGTTCATCATCACTTTCACTCTGAGAATAATGTACCACTCTCTGTCACGGTTTGAATAATGGAAACTTTTGCTGGGAAATTAAGACAAATTTGCGATCTAAATGATTTCACGAGTCAGTCCGCAGAGAGAATTTTAATAATAATGTTCTGATACAACGAAAAATAAACGAAGCGTCATTTTTGACACAAAAACATTGTGGCCAGAGCTTGGAATTTGCTCGTAAGGATCAGTAAAGAGATTGGCAAAAAGAGAGTTATCCCTATGGTATCAAACTTCAGAATGAAAAGAGAGCTAACAGTATCACAATCTTTTCTAGCAGTCGATTCAATCAGAATGAAATGTTTTCATCAGATAAAACAAGTTGAAATTGTTTAGATTTGTAGAAAAAACGCATTTTTCATAAAATTCAAAAAATTATTCAAAAAGTTAAAATAAGAGGGGTGAGGCTAAGATTATGTGGAACAGAAAAAAACGCATTTTTCATAAAATTCAACCTAAAATTTTTTTGTCAACTTTTAATCAAATTAACATTTGTATACACATTTGTGACCCAAGTTGTCATATTTTACTTCTTGGATGCATTCCTGAAAATTTCGAAAATTTCAGTTTTTGATTTTTCGTGAGGTGAGGCTAAGATTATGTGGAACACTGTATATGCTGTAAAAAGAGTTTGGATTGTAACAACTTTTTACAACTGTGCCAAGAGGAATCCAAATCTTGCAGACAACGCCTCTTAAAATAAACTTTAATGTATGGGAACGTCAAATATACAACTAAACAATCATGAGAAAAATATTGTTTTTTAATCCTCGGTGAGGTTAAAACACTATAAAACAGGTGTAAAAAATTAAAAATTGTTCTCAGTAGGGTTTGAACTCGCATCCCTCAGAACCGGAAAAAAAATTTGAAAAAAAAATTTGAAAAAAAAATTGAAAAAAATTTTGAAAAAAAAAATTTCAAAAAAAACTTGAGAAAAAATTTGAAAAAAAAATTTTGAAAAAAAATTTTGAAAAAAAAAATTTTGAAAAAAAATTTTGAAAATTTTTTCGCCGACATTCATATACGCTTTTGACTCTCGATATGAATGTGGCCGGCATAGCTCAACTGGTTAGGCTGCCGGCCACCGAACGGAGGATCGGAGGATCGAACCCCACATATGGCGAACAAAGCTTCAGCTGGAGGAATTGTGATGATATGGATCGAATTCGATTGGGAATTGGTCATGGGATGGACGATCGATTCCAAGGGGTCAGCCCCGTCATTTCGGAGCACAGGGGCCGGCTCCATCAAACAAGACAATTGGTGGAACAAGTCAATTCAGAAGGAGGAGCCATGGAGGAGAGAGCAAATAACGAATAAAGAAAAGGACGTCATGGGCGATAAGGGTGGAGAAGAAAAAACCCTTTTGTATTTGAGAAGATTTTGGGTTCTAAGAGATACTGGTTCGGAACCCACAGAGTAAAAATTTTTTGAAATTTTTTTTGCACGTGTTTTAATGGTTCAGAATGGTGATCTTAAAACTCCTATCGATAAAAATGTTTTTTAAACAGTTTTTTGGTTCTTAGACATGCTGGTTCGAGCCCCACTGTGTGCGAAATTTTGAAAGCTTTTTAGAACTGTCTTATTGGTTCAGAATGGTGATCTTTCAACTAATATCAATACAAATTTTATTTTGGAATTCTTTTTTTTCCGGTTTTGGGAGACGCCGGTTTAACTTCCACTGAGTGTATCCTGTTAAAAGATCTTTCGCTCAAATCGTTGACGTAATCGTTCTGTTTTTCTGAGGCAAACAATTTTTGGCTGACTGCCGTCTTTCTCAACTGTGTTGGACGTGGTTTTGAATTTGTCCTCTTTTTCATTCTTTTGAGATGAAGTGCTTGGCATGATTTTACCTTTGTGCGACTTTCTGATGCCTCTCTCCGTTTTTCTGAACACGAATTAATTTTGTTCACACTCTGGACTTCTAACAGGCCGTTTCTTCTGGTTGGCGGCTTGTTTTTGTATGATCCTCTCAAGATTGAAATATCCTATTTCTGCTGGGTTGATAATTTCTCCGTCTCAGATGGAATTAACTTCCACAGTTGGTTCGTCGTCCGTTGCTACTTGCTTTGTAAACAATATTTGGCTCTATCCTATTTTAATGGTCCCAAGTGATTTTAATAGTCCCAAGTGATATTAATGGTCCTTATGGATTTTGATGGTTCTAAGTGATTTCAGTTGTCCTATGGGAATTTGAGGGTCCCATGTATTTCTAGTGGTCCCATAAGGATTTTATGGGTCCCACAAGATTTTAAAGGCTTCATAACAAGTTTAGTGCTCTAATGCGGAATCAGAATTGTTCGATAAGCAATTCAGCTGCGCGCATGTTATTTAGTAAATTTCATTAAAATTTTCATGTTTTTATTAAATTTCATTAATTTATTATGTTTTTATTGAAAATATAAGTATATATCTATAGAGAAGTAGAGAGTATTTTTATAAAATATAAAGACAAATTTAAAAAACGTGTGGGTCTCTTGGTGGTGAAGATGGTCTGCTTCTGTAAGAAAGACTTTTAGAGAGAGCATGGCTGCCGCGGAGTATGCCGCTGGCCTGTCCTGGACAAATGGATGAACTGTCTTCCTTTCATCTTAGAGGCATCGGGTGCGTTACCGGTCAAAGAAGGTATGTTACCGGTCAAAGAAAGGTACGTCTTCTGGTGGGTTGTTCTCCCCAGCATCCTCCTCAACATCTTTCCCAACATCCTCCCAAGCATCTTCCATTCTTGATCGGTTCCTCCTCTATTTCTTTAGTCGACTCCGCTGCGTTGTCCTCCGAAGCGTCCGTTTTTCAAAGAGCTTCGTCGATAATTTTGTCGACGAAGTTTCTGACTTCTAGCAGCAGAGGTTTTCCGACTTTTTCGACAAGAAAGTCAATAATTTGCTGCAGCAACGTCATGGTTAGTATACTAAAACAATATATGCGCCACTTACCTCTCTCACAAATACGCTGGCTCCCGCTTGCAACGCAATAGCGACAAAAGGAAGACTGTTGACAGGCGAAGACAAAAGAAGCAGAAAAAGAGTGAGCCAACGTGTCATCACGAATGTTGACTGGTTCATTGTCAATCCGACTTCCCTCAGACTACCATATCTCCTTCTCAATTTCGTGGAACGCCTCGTGTTGTCCAGAAGTGTTTTCCGGAGTTTTGTAACGCTTCGTGGAGCATTGTGACGTGTCGGGAAAAGAAAGAAAGCACTTTGATGTGATTCAGAGGGTTTGGGAACTTGGCGGGAGGAAATGCAAGTTCCTTGAGCCTTGAAGGTTTAACAGGCCATCGGATTTGTCGAGCAGTTGGGTGGCCTTATTGTTGTAGAAGGAGGCGAACTGAAAATTGAAAGGATTGTAGAGAGAAGCAGAGCTATAGTAGAACTACGTACGCAAAAAAGTTTGGGTTGAAAAACAATCCCAGTACACAGATACCGATGACCAAAGTCACACCTTCAAACAAGAAAGAAACTTATACACCAACCTAATAAAAAGCCTAGTATTGAATTGACTCACCTTCTACGGATCCAGAAAATAAGAAGAATTAGTATTCAATAAAAATCAGGGAATATAAGGAGATCAGCCATACAGTAGGCAGTCTGGGGGGCAGAATGAGATGGGAGATTGTCTATCGCTTACCTCAAGTGGGAACGCATCCTGCGTACTCTGCGTATTGACTCCTGGGAAGAGCGCGCACCACTTTTTAGAGTCACACACTGCTCCTGGGAAAACTCTAGACAAACTACCCCAAAAGTGGTGCGCGCTCTTCCCAGGAGTCAATACGCAGAGTACGCAGGATGCGTTCCCACTTGAGGTAAGCCCTAGACAATCTCTCATCTCATTCTGCCTCCGAGACTGCCTACTGTATGGCTGGTCCCTTCTGATTCTTTTCGAATGCTATATTCACTTTGTTACCGCTGTCCCAATATCGTATATTTGGCACATTTCTACTTATTTTTACACTTTCTTTTTGGTTGTAATATTGTGGACTACAAATCATGTAACCCCTTCTGATTATGACATCTGGAACGGATAAGATGGTGTTTTTCAAAGACACTCTACAATTTCTCCCCATGCCGCCGCTTAGTCGAATGCCAAAGCGTTTGGTTTTTAAGAAATGACGAAAGGAACATTTCCAGGCTTGGAGAGGCCGCTACCTATTCTGTTCCAGACATGATGCCGGTAAGTGGATAAGTAATAAAAGTTAAGAATAAAAATCATTGCTTTCAGCATCTCAAGATCGGAGTCAATAGTTTCTTGGAGTTCCTCGAGAACCGAGTTTGCTTTGGAATGGATAACAGGAAACGAGTAACCAATCAATGGCTAAAATTCGACAATAAAAGGATTTTGCGTATGAGTTCAGCAAAATTGTTGTAGCAAAGGACAGTGTTCTAATTCTTGACGGATGGCCGTGATGGAAGAAAATGATAGACGCGAACACCGTAAATAGCAAGAACCTCGAATTTGTTGTACTACCTGATGGTACCACAAGCAAGCTTCAAACATTGGATTTATCGTTCAACAGGCAGCTCAAGAACTTCATTCGAAAACTGGAGACGCAGATTCGATACATCCACCCAAACATAATAATTGCCCGAAGAGAACGGCAGCTGCAAATCGTTCAGTTTATACTGAATTAATTTAAAGCTCCGCGCTACAAGGACCTGATGGAGAGAGGGTTCTTTTTGAATCAAATACTTGACAAGAGGCCCGCGTATTTTGAAACTCCTGATCAGTATTGCATGAACGTGAGAGCAACTGGTGGAAAGTTATGTGCTAATTGTCGTCAATTTTCATACTGCAAGTGTTCATATCCCACATGTGGACTATCAATTTGCGCATCGTGTGCATCGGAACACTTGCATCCTTGAATTAACGAAACTCTTTAACACGCCGTCATTTTATTTACATTTTACTAAATAAAACGATTTAAATATATCATAGTTCATCAAAAATAACTAATTACAAACCTTTGAAACGTAAGTTCTCACACAAAATGAAAGAGACTATGAGAAAAAAGTTGAAACTTGGAGAACTAGTTTTAAAACGTATTTTTGTTTAAAAACAATTGGGACAATTAAAACAATTTTTTGAAGGTAATCCAAGTTTCCAAGCAACAGAAAACAGTTTTGTGTAGTTTTAAGAAAAATATTTTTTTCATTTCTAGCCGAAATTTCATGTGGTGCCCCCTTATGAAAAATCGGAAAAAAAAGTTTTCTAAAAATTGCCCAAAACTACATTTTTCAACCGAAAACACGTTTAAAAGCATGTTCTTCTAGTTTCAACTCTTTTCTCACAGTTTTGCAAGAGTTGTGAGTGTTTGAAATTTCAACATAGTGAAAATTAAAGATCTTTGAAGACATTTGGTGAGAAGGAAAGTTGACAGGACGGCGCGATAATATTTAAATAGAAAACTGCACAGAATGAAAATACATATTCTTGACTAGTTTCCCTAAAAATAAATGTGATGTTAGAGATCTGACATTTTATCTTACAGGCCCTTTTTGTATAATGAAAAAAAGCATGCAAATCGAAATTTCTCTCGTAAATGGGTGGTACCTCCCTGATTTTTTTGCACAACAATAATGTACATCTTTTGCATTTTTCACCCTTAACAGGAAAAAAAAAGAATAATCCCGTTAAACTTTTTAGAGCGGTTTGAAATTTTCGAAAATTCGAGTTGGTGTCAGTTTTTTGAAAATTAGACACTCAAAAAAAAACTTTTTTTTACAAATTTAATTTTTATACTTGAAGCCCTTGAAATTTGCTACTTTTACGTTATGATCCTTTTTTTCAATATTACATCTATCTAAAAACTTTTTTTTCGAAAAATCGAAAAATATATAAAGCGTCTATAAACATCTTTTTGACGTACTTGATATACAGTCGCAGCGACGCTGCTGAAAACTCAAAAGTGAGACAAATTTGGGACGTCTAATACATTTCTTTACATTTCTTTGAAAGAGTTGTTCTTCTTATCAGCTTTGTTGGTTGACTCTCTATATTCCATTTTCCGATTAAGATCTTTTGGCTCTATCCCAGTCTAGATGTCCTTTAAAAAAAGAACTGTCCCTTGAATCACTTACCAGTCTTTTTAATTGTTTAAGCGTTCCAAAAAACATTCAGAAGTCCCAAAAAATGTTTGAAAGCCCGCCAAAATATAAAAGTTTTTCTGGAAGTTTCTGGATGTTTCCGGAACATTTGAACTATAGCCAAAAACCAAAAATTCGAATTCCCGACGAAATTCAAAAGTTTTCTATTATCAAAACAAATTTTCTTGACATTTTTCTGAGCCCGCGAAAGTTCCCGTCTTTGAAATTAATAACGCCCCTTTTTTGCAGTCTCCGGCAGGGTTTTTTGCAAACCGCCGCGCACTTATTTCGCGATTTATTTTCAGCGTATGTTGATGCTTTATTTTTCGTTGTTTTTGACTGCAACACATTTTAATTGTTTAAAAAATAGTTTGTATTTGTTGGAAAACATCAATCTTTGTTTGTTTCTGACGGAATGAGGTTAAAAGCAACAAACGGAGGGCAAACATCTTTAATGAAAAAGAAAAATAGACAAATAAAAATTCTACTTCCAAAAATTAATTATTGCAGATAAATAAGTATAATCATCAATCTAAAAAAGACAAAACACGGAATGGCTATTGATTTCGGTCTTATTCGATATTGCTCATAGTTTTGCGGGTTTTTAACTTGAATCCTCATGCTCCGTAAATGAATTAATTTCTTTCCAGCATTAAAGTTTTATTAAACATGTTTAAAAACGTTATTCACTGCTTGATTCTTAATAAATACGTTATTTTTTATATTTTCTTCGTCCCTTCTCTTGTCTTGCTACAGTTTTCTCTTTCCGAGTCATCGTTCAACAGATTTTTCCAAATTTCCGACTCTTTTCGCGTTTTTTCAAACGAAAATTAGGAAATTAACATGCCTTGTTCCGTTGTTTTCTTTTTTACCACTAAATATGGAGAACACGTGCAACAAAAATCGTCTTTCAGCTTACAAATACTTTGATAATCGCAGCTGAAAATAAATCGCGAAATAAGTGCGCGGCGGATTGCGAAAACCCCTGCCGGAGACTGCAAAAAGGGGGCGTTATTAAATTCAAAGGCGGCAACTTTCGCGGGCTCAGTAAAATGTCAAGAAAAATTGTTTTGATAATAGAAGATCCCAGAATGTATGAATTCCCGCCAAAATTCGAAAGTTTTCCAGAAGTTTTTAGAAGATTCCAGAATGTTTGAATTCCCGCCGAAATTCAAAAGTTTTCTAGAAGTTTCTAGAAGATTCCAGAATGTTTGAATTCCCGCCGAAATTCAAAAGTTTTCTAGAAGTTTCTGGAAGATTCCCTTATATTTATATTTTAAAATCGGAAGTATTTCTGAAGTTTCCGGAAGTTTCTAGAAAATTCTGGAAAAATCTAGATAGTTCCGGATCCTCTGAAAGCCTTCGGAACTTTCTCGAATTTTCTGGAAGATTCTGGAAGGCAATGGGGAAGTCTGGAATTTTCAGAACATGTCTATAAACTTCTGAAACTTTCTGAAAGTTTCCAGATGTTACTGGAAGTTTCTAGATGTTTCTGGAACTATCTGAAATTTTTTGGAAACTTCTGGTGGTTGCGGCCAAACTGGCTCAAGTTTTTTGAAGTGTTGTCTTAAGGTGCCAAGGGTGTCACTACCAAAGTCTGGGTCCAGTATTTTCAGCTTGAACCCCCTTTCCCGATTCTTGGGTTACTGTACCTACAGTACCCCTTTAGGGGTATGGCAGCGGAAAATGTGCAAAGTGTCCCAAAGAAAAGTAAGGGAATATAGAGTTAATAAATTTATCAACGTACTCGATCAGTGAGAATCTGAACCTTTCAAGATATTCAGGTTCGACTGTTAATGTTCAAAACTCTGTAACTACCGTAACACTATAGTAACCGACCCAACTTTTATTGGGTGTCATGCTGAGGGGTCAAGGCTGTTACCACCCCAGTATGGTCTCCCCTCGTTCTGTTTGGAACCATTTTTCATTTTTTGGGTTACGGTAGCTACAGTAATCCTACAGTAATCTGGTGCTCTGAGTCCAAAAAATTGAAGCGCTCGGAGGTTCATGGATATACCCCTAAACATCTTTTGAAACGGTTCAAAGAGAAAAAAAAGTTATTCAGGGAGAAGCGTCGGACGGACCGACAGAACTATTCCATTAGTAGGAAGAAGATATTCCGCTTCCATGCTGAACCTCAGTTGATTGCTCGTAGAACTTGTAGTATTGCATTATGTTAGCTGGAGACTTCGAATCTTCAATAGAAGAGACCAAAATATCAACAAAAAAAAAGCAGAGAGAAATAGGAAAACGTGAAGAATCGTCTGCTCACATCATAAATTTCTGACTGTAAGCCACTTGCTAAGGGCACCATTTGCCATCTTCACATCTGATGAGTTCAAAGGTGGAACCGCGCGTCACTCATCCCAATTGGTTGTAAATATGTCTATCGACATTCAGTATGTGAAAATCGGAGATGATTGCATTGGAGTGTGAAATTGAAATAAAGAAACATTTTTTAAATTTGTTTATTTCATAGAGTATAAAAACAACAAATGACATACAAAAGAAAATAAATTATTCTGTTTTGATACTTGTTATGGATTTTTTTGGATATTGGGAGGACAAGTCTAATTGGTTCCAACACAGATAAGAATGGTGGGGGAAGACAATAATATAGAGAATTGCCCGTTTTTGAGAGTTTCGGTTAAAAGCTCAATGATTTCTAGATCGGGAGGATTCAAATCCACGCCTACTGAAGTAATCCTCTGCCCGGATGAATATAGAATGCTCGCAGAGTAACTTAGCAAGTCTAACCGGTACCGACACAGATAAGAATGGTAAAGAAAGTCAATAAAAACTCGATCGATCACAAATCCAAAAACAACTTCCCCTGAAGCCATGTCCGTTTTGCTCATTGGAAAACCGAAAGACCAAAAAAGAACTCGAAACAGCGAAATCACAGCGAAATCCGTCTTCATTGAAAACACGTTTGCAAAGATAATTGTACGAGTGGTCGTATCACGTTCCCAACTGAAAACGCTATATTATTTTCATTTAAAAAAACTATTAAAAAAAACTTACCTTTAAAGACGGAGATACAAGAGAGTGAGGGGTAACTAAAATTGAAATAAAATCAGAGGGAATGGGGCGACCAGCCATACAGTAGGCAGTCTGGGAGGCAGAATGAGATGGGAGATTGTCTATCGCTTACCTTAAGTGGAAACACATCTGCGTACTCTGCGTATTGGCTCCTGGGAAGAGCGCGCACCACTTTTGGGGTCATATGCCTAGAGTTTTCCCAAGAGCAGTGTGTGACTCTAAAAAGTGATGCGCGCTCTTCCCAGGAGGCAATACGCAGAGTACGCAGGATGCGTTCCCACTTGAGGTAAGCCCTAACCAATCTCTCATCTCATTCTGCCTCCCAGACTGCCTACTGTATGGCTGGTCCCCTTCTGATTCTTTTCGAATGCTATATTCCCATTGTTACCGCTGTCCCAATATCCTATATTTGGCACATTTCTACTTATTTTTACACAGGTTGTAATATTGTGGACTACAAATCATGCAACCTCTTATGATTATGACATCTGGAACGGATAAGAAGGTGTTTTTTCAAAGACACTCTACAATTCCTCCCCATGCCGCCGCTTAGTCGAATGCCAAAGCGTTTGGTTTTTAAGAAATGACGAAAGGAACATTTCCATACTTGAAGAGGCCGCTACCTATTCTGTTCCAGACATGATGCCGTAAGTGGATAAGTAATGGAAGTTAAGAATAAAAATCATTGCTTTCAGCATCTCAAGATCGGAGTCAATAGTTTCTTGGAGTTCCTCGAGAACCGAGTTCGCTTTGGAATGGATAACAGGAAACGAGTAACCAATCAATGGCTAAAATTCGACAATAAAAGGATTTTGCGTATGAGTTCAGCAAAATTGTTGTACCAAAGGACAGTGTTCTAATTCTTGACGGATGGCCGTGATGGAAGAAAATGATAGACGCGAACACCGTAAATAGCAAGAACCTCGAATTTGTTGTACTACCTGATGGTACCACAAGCAAGCTTCAACCATTGGATTTATCGTTCAACAGGCAGCTCAAGAACTTCATTCGAAAACTGGAGACGCAGATTCGATACATCCACCCAAACATAATAATTGCTAGAAGAGAACGGCAGCTGCAAATTGTTCAGTTTATACTGAATTAATTTAAAGCTCCGCGCTACAAGGGCCTGATGGAGAGAGGGTTCTTTTTGAATCAAATACTTGACAAGAGGCCCGCGTATTTTGAAACTCCTGGTCAGTATTGTATGAACGTGAGAGCAACTGGTGGAAAGTTATGTGCTAATTGTCGTCAATTTTCATACTGCAAGTGTTCATATCCTACATGTGGAATATTAATTTGCGTATCGTGTGCATTGGAACACTTGCATCCTTGAATTAACGAAACTCTTTAACAAGCCGTCATTTTATTTACATTTTACTAAATAAATCGATTTAAATATATCATAGTTCATCACAAATAACTAATTAGAAACCTTTAAAACGTAAGTTCTCACACAAAATGAAAGAGACTATGAGAAAAAAGTTGAAACTTGGAGAACTAGTTTTAAAACATATTTTTGTTTAAAAACAAATGGGACAATTAAAACAATTTTTTGAAGGTAATCCAGGTTTCCAAGCAACAGGAAACAGTTTTGTGTTGTTTTAAGAAAAAAATGTTTTTTTTCATTTCTAGCAAAAAAATTCATATGGTCCCCCCTTATGAAAAATAGGAAAAAAATTCTAAAAATTGCCCAAAACTACATTTTTAACCGAAAACACGTTTAAAACATGTTCTTCTAGTTTCAACTTTTTTCTCACAGTTTTGAAGAAGTTGTGAGTGTTTGAAATTTCAAAATAGTGAAAATTAACGATCTTTGAAGACATTTAATGAGAAGGAAAGTCGACAGGACGGCACGAAAACATACAAATAAAAACAATACGTCTTTAAAATACAAAATCTAAATTAATTACCCGCAAAATTAATGTCCTAAGAAAAGATCTGATCATTTATCTTTCACACCCTTTTTCACTATTGAAAAAAACCTTCGAATTAAAATATCTCTCGTAAATGAATTTGAACCCCTGAAAATCTTTGCATATAAATAATGTACATCTTTTGTACTTTCTACCCTGAACGGAAAAAAAATGAATTATTTCGTTAAATTTTTTTAGAACGATTTGAAAATTTTGAAATTTTGAGTTGGAGTCAGTTTTTTAAAAAATTCCCATTTACAAAAAAAAATTTTTCACAACATTTATTTTTTTTCTGGAAGCTCTTGAAATTTGCTACAAATACATGATAATCCTTTTTTTAGAATATCACTTCTAAACAGTGACAAAAAATGATTTTCAAAAATTTTCGAAAAAATTTTTATTTGAAAAATCTCAATTTTTTAAAAACCGGGTCACGTCACAGAAGAACCTTTCGTGGTTCATGTTTTTTTTGCAAAACTCATCAAATGAGCCAAAAAATCGGTACTTTAGGGGGGGGGGGGGGGGCAATCAAAGTACATTCCATGTTAGACAATTTCCCATCTCATTCTGCATTTCCGACTGCCTACTGTATGGCTGGTCTCTCCTTCTAGCCTGATTCTCATTGAATATTAATTTCCCTTATTCCATGGATCCGTACAAGGTGAGTCAATTTTATACTAGGTTCTTTAACTCTGAACACTTGTTTCTTTTATTGCAGACTGAAATCCACGGCTTCCCCAGCGCCATCTGGAACAATGATGACCGAAACCGCATCTTCACGAACAAAAAAAATGACGCTCAACCGAACAGCATCATCAAATGCGGCCCAATCTTCAGCTGGAGGAAAACTGTTCAACGCCGCAGCTCCACCAGCGAGCCGTCAAACTCCAGCTGGAAGAATGGCGCCAAAAATCACAGTTTCACCATCGTCTCATCAAAATCCAGTTACACTGCGATTAGTCTTTTCTCCTGGCTGTAGGTTTACTCACGGTAGACGCGGGTTTAAATCCTCTTGATCTAGAATATATCAGAATTTCAACAAAAAAGTATCAAAACATAATAATTTATTTTCTTTCATGTATTATTTGTTGTTTTAATACCCTTTGAAATAAATACATTTTTGAAGAGTTTGTCTATTTTAAATTCACATTTAATACATTTATCTCCAATTTTCACATACTGAATGTCGATAGACAGATTTGCAATCAATTGGGATAAGAGACAAGCTGTTCCACCTTCGAGCTCATCAGATAAGAAGATGGCAGATGGTTCCCTAAGCAGACAGTTGTGCCAGTTTCCTCTGCTCGTCTCGCACTCTTCTTCGCTCAATGTCTTTGCACTTTCCATTTCTCGCCTACTTTTTCTGCTGCCCCTGTTCTCATTCCATTCAACACTGGGCGTCTCTCGCATTTGGCAGCGTGCCAAGTAGACGTCGACAAGCGAGGGGATGCGAGTCAAGGGGACAGAGTGGGAAGAAACAAAAAAGTAGAGCGATAGATCATGGACGGGAAAGAAAGAATGGAAAAGAGTGAAAAAAGACTATTGACCTTGGTAATCAATAAATTTGTTCATACAATAATAATCTTTTCCATTTATTAGTAAGCCATTTTTGATTGGTTCACGATTTGTCATATTTTGCTATTTCAGTCAAAACTTCGAGTTCCTCGGCTCTTCTCCCTTTCCGCCGCTCTCCGCTTTCTCCTCGCCATATCTACGCCCTCTTTCATCATGTGTGTCATGCGGCCCCGTGGTGTAGTGGTAGCACGTCGGGCTAGGAATCATTCCCCTAGCTGGAAGCGTTGGTTCGAATCCTTCCGGGTCCAAATGTTTTTTACATTTTTGTAAAGTGTAGTTTTATGGTCCACGGGATGATTTCAAGTGAAACTATGTAAAACATTGAGAAACACCTTTTTGAGAGTAAAAGAGAAAAAGTTGATGAAACACAAATTTAGAGAGCGGTGAGATAAAAAAGACTAGAAAAGTGATAGAAGGCATTCTGAAACAACGAGAACGAGAACCGGGTGCGACCATGGAAAAAATTATGAGTCTGTGAAAAGTTAAAAAATGTGAACTAAATCTGAGCTTCCTTATTTCGGGTACCTCATCTGATGAAAACGTTGATTTAGCATTTCTATTGTGAAAATGACTTTTTATTGTTTTCATTAGAAAACTTTAGAAAAAATGACTCGCCAAAACCATAACTTGTTTGAACTTGTCCAACAAACTAATGTAGCTGTTCGGCCAAAATCAATAAAGATTATTGAATGAGGATTCCACGCGATTATTTGCGAGTAGTCTCACATTGTGATGAACATAAAATGGGACCGTCAGGTAACTGCATCAACTGTCATTTTTAAGAATACAGTAATTCATACATCCGCGTCATGAATCACGACAACGTAGGCAAGGAAAGACCTCATTTTCTCATTTTGTTGGTTTCTGAAGATTTTAACTACATCTGAACAGCAAAAAAAAATTTCAAAAAAGAAAAACCAGAGGGAACTAAGAAAACGTGAAGAATAGTCAGCTCACATTATAAACTTCAGACTGTAACCTACTTGCTAAGGGAACCATCTGCCATCTTCACATCTGATGAGTTCAAAGGTGGAACAGCGCGTCAATTGGTTGTAAATATGTCTATCGATATTCAGTATGTGAAAATGGGAGATGAATGCATTTGAATGTAAAAATGAAATAAAGAAATTTACTTTTTAATTAATTTATTTCAAAAAGTATAAAAACAACAACTGATATACAAAAGAAAATAAATTATTCTGTTCTGTAACTTTTTATGGATTTTTTTGGATATTGTGAGGACAAGTCTAATCGGTTCCGACACAGATAAGAATGGTGGGGGAAGACAATAATATAGAGAATATCCCGTTTTTGAGAGTTTCGGTTAAAAGTTCAATGATTTCTAGATCAGGAGGATTCATATCCGCGTCTACTGAAGTAATCCTCAGCCCGGATGAGTATAGAATGCTCGCAGCGTAACTTAGCCAGTCTAACCGGTACCGACACAGATAAGAATGGTGAGGAAAGTCAATAAAAACTAAAATTCGATTGATCACATATCCAAAAACAACTTCTCCTGAAGCGACGTCCGTTTTGTTCATCGGAACTCGGAAACCGAACGTATCCAGATCATAGAGGACATCCTCATTTTTCTTATTTTGAATAGGGTCGACTTCTTCGCCTTGATGAAACTCTCT
This sequence comes from Caenorhabditis remanei, assembly GCF_010183535.1. Lineage (NCBI taxonomy): Eukaryota > Metazoa > Nematoda > Chromadorea > Rhabditida > Rhabditidae > Caenorhabditis > Caenorhabditis remanei. The sequence goes on along the minus strand of NC_071333.1, from coordinate 3,466,808 downwards.
GTAGACACTCAGATCATATGGTGTATTATTGACGTTAACTTCAAAATTGGTAATCCGAAGATAATAATTCGGGAACGTTTTCCAATTGTCAGATGCTCTGAAATAAATAAAATAAGGAATAAACTCGTTTTAAACATGAAAAGACTTACCTTTGAAAACAGAAATTCAGGAGAATGGGGAAGGGGTAACTAGAATTGAAAGAGAATCAGAGGGAAAGGGGCGACCAGCCATACAATAGGCAGTCTGGGGGGCAGAATGAGATGGGAGATTGTCTATCGCTTACCTCGAGTGAGAACTCATACTGCGTACTCTGCGTATTGACTCCTGGGAAGAGCGCGCACCACTTTTTAGAGTCACACACTGCTCCTGGGAAAACTCTAGACAAACTACCCCAAAAGTGGTGCGCGCTCTTCCCAGGAGTCAATACGCAGAGTACGCAGATGTGTTTCCACTTGAGGTAAGCGATAGACGATCTCCCATCTCATTCTGCCTCTCAGACTGCCTACTGTATGGCTGGTCGCCCCTTTCCCTCTGATTCTATTTTAATTCTAGTTATCCCTCATTCTCTTGTATCTCCGTCTTTAAAAGTAAGTTTTTTTGAATAGTTTTTTAGAAAAATAGTATAGAGTTTTCAGTTGGGAACGTGATACGACCACTCGTTCAATAATCTTTGCAAACGTCAGTTTTCAACGAAGACGGATTTCACTGTGTACTTTAAGGCTCGTACGAAGAATGCCATGGAAATAAAACCACCACTGCTCACTGAAATAATTAGGATGCAAAGGTAAACAAAAGGATAATCTACATACTATTCAAAGCCATCGTTTTAGGTTACAATGAACCAGCCGATCACCCCGAAACTGCTTACCAACCGATTCCTTGTCAATCTGGAGTCGTTCTTCAATGACATTTCAATGAATGGTTTCCAAACCAATGAGTTGAGTGGACTTCTCCGATGGATAAGACTAGTCAGAGAGGACGAGGAGACTCGTGGATACAAATTCAGTGCGGACCAGCTATCTATTGTAATTGATACCTGCTTGAGCTTGATGGTTAAGTAGAGCATGAAGGATGAGATTACAAAACAATCGACACTTCTTCCACTGATGAATGATTTTTTGGACGGATTATTGGCTCAAATGAAGGAAATCGGATGCCCAAAGTCACAATGGCTGTCACTGAACATGTCCATTGTGAGAAGAGGAGGATCAAGAAAGAAGAGCAATGAGTCAGCTACAACATAATAGCTAATCACTTTTCCAACATGATTAATAATTTGATCGGACTTTGGTTTATTGATTTAATTGTTTTTTGTTTTGTATTGTGTTGTTGAGTTTTTCCTTTGAATAAATAATTTTAAAACAAGATTTTTGAGTGTCTTTAGTTATCTCATTATACAGTAGAACGAGACCCACGATTTCAGATTCTTCAAGTTTTCGATTGTTTGAACCATCCGCGCCCTACGGAAATTCGCCTTTTATCATCGTCTCTCACAAGGGAGTATTTGCACAACAATGATGTACATCTTTCGCACTTTTTACCCTTAACAGGAAGAAAATGAATAATCCCGTTAAATTTTTTTCAGAGCGGTTTGAAATTTTCGAAAATTCGAGTTGGTGTCTGTTTTTTTTAAATTGTGTTCTTGTTTGAAAAAATCAGTTTTGGTCTGTTTTTCAGACAAAAAAGTTTTTCCGATTTTTCATAAGGGGGGACCACATGAAATTTCGGTTAGAAATGGAAAAAAATGTTTTTCTCAAAAACGAACCAAAACTGTTTTCTGTTGTTTTGAAGCCTAAATCATCTTTTTTTTGGTCGTTTTTGAGAAATTTTTTTCCATTTCTAACCGAAATTTCATGTGGTCCCCCCTTATGAAAAATCGGAAAACTTTTTTGTCTAAAAAACAGACCAAAACTAATTTTTTCAAACATGAACACGTTTAAAAACTTTTTCCCGAAGGTTCAACTCTTTGCTTACAGTTTTGAAGAAGTTATGAGTGTTTGAAATCTCAAAGTATGGAAAATTAATGATTTTTGAAGAAATTTTATGAAAAGGACAGTCGACAAGACGGCACGTTTACTACTAGAAAATCAACAATGCATCATAAAAATACAAAATTTCTTTTATTTTTTCATAGATATCTTGTTAGAATTCTGACCTCTTATCTTACAGGCTCTTTTTGTATACTGAAAAAAGCATTCAAATTGAAATTTCTCTGGTAAATGGCGGGTACCCCCCTAATGTTTTTGCACAACAATGATGTACATCTTTTGCACTTTTCACCCTTAACAGTCATAAGGGGGGACCCTTATGTGATTTTTGAAAAAATCAAAATATCTCAAAATGGTGCAAAGGTTTTTCGATGATTTTAATTGGACCTAATAGAACTTTTTACGGAAAATACGAATATGATTTGAAATTCGAGTACTTCTAGAGGGATTTTTCGAGAAAAGTTGGAAAAACCTGAAAGTGAAATTCACTTGAACGGTTTTTGGAGTCTGAGGAGCTGAAAATTTGTGTAGGGGTAGTCAAAAACACTCCTAACATGTTGCGAAAGTTTCCTAAAGTCATTTGAAACATTGAAATTTTTGTGAATTTTTGGGTGAAAAGTCAATTATGGGGCATATTTTTTTAGGATGACGTCATAGGGGACTGGTGACATATTTTTTGTAAACCACTACCATAGGGTATATATGCTGTAAAAAGAGTTTGGATTGAAAACACTTTTTGCAACTGTGCCAAGAGGAATCCTAATCTTACAGACAACGCGCTTAAAACAAACTTTAATGTATGGGAACGTCAAATATACAACTGAACAGAGCTGTGCGGAATTCCTTCTTCCTTCTTCCTTCTTCCTTCTTCCGGGCATTTTTTCACTTCCTTCTTCCTTTTTCCTTCTTCCTTTTTTGAAATTTTATTTCTTCTTCCTTCTTCCTTCTTCCGTTGAAATTGTTCGCCACTTCCGACTTCCGCGTTAAAAGTTCACAAAAATTTTGTAATTTTCGACGGAATTTCAGCGGAGTTTTGGTGATTTTTAATGGAATTTTGTATGCAAAACAACGCCAAAATTGGTTTTCAGGGATGGCTAGAAAATTTTTTCCTCAAATTTTTCATTTTCAAAATGAACTTCCGACTTCCGGGTTCGGACCCAACTTCCTTCTTCCTTCTTCCGGGCTTTTTTCACTTCCTTCTTCCTTCTTCCGGGCTTTTTTCACTTCCTTCTTCCTTCTTCCTTCTTCCTTTTTGAAAATTTTCGTTCCTTCTTCCTTTTTCCTTCTTTCTTTTTGAAAATGTTATTCCTTCTTCCTTCTTCCTTCTTCCTTTTTTGAAAATTTTACTTCCGCACAGCTCTGCAACTGAACTATAAAACAGGTGTAAAAAAATTCAAAAAATTGTTCTCAGTAGGGTTTGAACTCGCATCCCTCAGAACCGGAAAAAAAATTTGAAAAAAATTTTGAAAAAAAAATTTTGAAAAAAATTTTGAAAAAAAAAATTTGAAAAAAAAAATTTGAAAGAAAATTTGAAAAAAAATTTTTGAAAAAATTTTTGAAAAAATTTTTTTGAAAAACAAATTTTGAAAAAAAGTTTTGAAAAAAAAATTTGAAAGAAATTTTGAAAAAAAAAATTTGAAAAAATTTTTGAAAACAAAAATTTGCAAAAAAATTTTTGAAAAAAAATTTTGAAAAAAAAAATTGAAAAATTTTTCGCCGACATTCATATACGCCTTTGACTCTCGATATGAATGTGGCCGGCATAGCTCAACTGGTTAGGCTGCCGGCCACCGAACGGAGGATCGGAGGATCGAACCCCTGAATTGGTGGAATAAATCAATTCAGAAGGAGGAGCCATGGAGGAGAGAGCAAATAACGAATAAAGAAAAAGGACGTCATGGGCGATAAAGGTGGAGAAGAAAAAAACCCTTTTGTATTTGAGAAGATTTTGGGTTCTAAGGGATACTGGTTCGGAACCCACAGAGTACAAATTTTTTGAAATTTTTTTTTGCACGTGTTTTAATGGTTCAGAATGGTGATCTTAAAACTCCTATCGATAAAAATGTTTTTGGAACAGTTTTTTGGTTTTCAGAGATGCTGGTTCGAGCCCCACTGGGTGCGTAATTTTGAAATTTTTCAAAAAAAAATTGACGCAGGTTTAACTTCCACTGAGTGTATCCTGTTAAAAGATCGTTGACGTAGTCGGTCTGTTTTTCTGAGGCCTTCCATTGATGAATGATTTTTTGAACGGATTCTTGGCTCAAATGAAGGAATTCGGATGCCCCAAGATCACAATGGCTGTGACTGAGTATGTGAATTGTGAGAAGAGGAGGATCAAGAAGAAGGAGCAAAGAGTCAGCTACAAAATAATAACTAATCACTTTTCCAACATAATTGATAATTTGATCGGACTTTGATTTATTGATTTAATTGTTTTTGCTTTGTTTTGTATTGTGTTTTTGAGTTTTTCCTTTGAATAAATAATTCTAAAACAACATTTTTGAGTGTTTTTAGTTCTCTCATAATACGGTAGTACGAGACCTACGATTTCAGATTCTTCAAGTTTTCAATTGCTTGAAATTGCTTGAAATTGAATTGAAATTGAAAGTGGTGCGCGCTCTTCCCAGGACCCAAGACGAGACGCAGAGGACACAGATGTGTCACCACCTAAAGTAGGTCATAGATAATCTTCCATCTCATTCTGCCTTCCCGACTAACCAGGACGCAGAGCTTTGTTATTACCTAAATCATTCTCAATCGAGTCGTATGCACAGTCATTCATCCTTTTCCTGTCTCTCGTTTTTTTTCGTTTGTCTTTTTCTGCTCGACTTTCTCTTGTGATTTTATTTCGAAAGAGTTGGGCAGTGACATAGAACTCTCCAAGATCTATATTTTGGTATATATTTTTCTGCTAACAAGATCGAGTTTGAAAGAACTTATGCGCCCGGCGGTAACTGAAGTTACGCGCCCGGTGGTAACCCGGTTTTTGTCTTGACCAGAACAGCTGTAGTTTTCCTTGTTTTGAAAAATAGAAATCATCGAAAAACAAAGTTTTTACGGAGAATTGCATTCAATTTTTAGAAAACAAGAAGCGCTACACTGGTAAACGGAACCATTAGTGTTACGGTAGGCTTTTAGCACAGGACCATACAAATGGCTCACAATATCATAGAGACACGCGGCGCGACCGCAACGCCTACTTCATGAATCAATATCTTCTCATTTCTCTGTCATTTCAAATTAAAATATTGATCATTTTCCAGAGGAGGTTGTTTTTTATGACCATTGAGGTTACCGCGTAGTTAGCTGGCCGATCTCATCATATGCACAGTCATTTTTTTTTCCTGTCTCTCACATTTGTTCAGTTCCTTTCTTCCCCCTCAACTTCCCGTTCAACTCATCTTTATCCAACTGCTCTTTCCAAGAACAAAGCCGGTTCTATTTTATGATTTAAAATCACCATCGAGTCAATTGCACTGTCAGTTATTCTTTTCCTGTTTTTCATCTAGTTTTTTCTCTTCCCGCTCCACTCGTCTATCTCCAAGCGTTCTTCCCAGGAGCAAATTCTGTTTTATGACACAAAAGAGTCATTTCACACTCTACTCATCTCTGTTGCTGTATTCATCCTATTTTTCCCTTATCAGTCAACTCATCTCATCATTTTTTATATTCTCTCCTTTTCCTTGATTTTACCACCCAATTTATGTACAAATCGGTGACTACATGTGTTTCCCAAAAAATGTAGAGTATTTCAAGATGAACCCACTTGGAAAAACTCCCCCAACTTCTGAATTGACTTGTTCCACCAATTCAGGGGTTCGATCCTCCGATCCTCTGTTCGGTGGCCGGCAGCCTAACCAGTTGAGCTATGCCGGCCACATTCATATCGAGAGTCAAAGGCGTATATGAATGTCGGCGAAAAATTTTTTTTTCAAAATTTTTTTTTTCAAAATTTTTTTTCAAAAATTTTTTTTCAAAAATTTTTTCAAAAATTTTTTTTCAAAATTTTTTTCAAATTTTTTTTTTCAATTTTTTTTCCGGTTCTGAGGGATGCGAGTTCAAACCCTACTGTGAATAATTTTTTGAATTTTTTTACACCTGTTTTATAGTGTTTTTACCTCACTGAGGATTAATAAACAATTTTTCTCATGATTTTTCAGTTGTATATTTGACTTTCCCATACATTAAAGTTTGTTTTAAGAGGCGTTGTCTGTAAGATTTGGATTCCTCTTGACACAGTTGCTAAAAGTTGTTTCAATCCAAACTCTTTTCACAGCATATGTACCCCTATGGTAGTGGTTTACAAAAAATATGCCACCAGTCCCCTATGACGTCATCATAGGAAAATATGACCAATAATTGACTTTTCACCCAAAAATTCATAAAAATTACAATTTTTCAAATAACTTTAGGAAACTTTCGCAACATGTTAGGAGTGTTTTTGACTACTACTACACAAATTTTCAGCCCCTCAGACACCTCATAAACTGTTCAAGTGAATTTCACTTTCATGTTTTTCCAACTTTTCCCGAAAAATCCCTCTAGAAGTACTCAAATTTCCAATCGTATTCGTATTCTCCGCAAATAGTTCTATTAGGTCCAATTGAAATCATCACAAAATCATCGGATCATTTTGAGATATTTCGATTTTTCAAAAATAACATAAGGGTCCCCCCTTATGCAAAAAATTTTCACGAAAAATTCAAAGAAAAAATTTGTTCCGAAAATAATCAGATAATTGATAAAAGACTTAGAATAAACCATCTCGAGATTATACACCTCAGAAATCAGTTTCAACCGATTTCGTTTTTTTTCTTTTGCCGAACCTGTGGTCGTAAAACAACAGAGTGTACTCATAGATGTTGAAATAGAGCATAAAAATATTTTAAAGCATAATGACACACATTTCAATCTACCAGTCGGTTCACGTCGCCTAACGGCGACTAAACCTCCTTCTCAACACCACTCTTCTGGGTGTTAGAGTGAATTACCCGGAAACGGACGACACGTTTGAATTCCTCTAGTTTTTCTGAATCCGATGATATCAAAAAATCCTTCACGTCGTCACTTTTTAGAAAACGGCTCATAACTTTTTATGACGTGGACCAATCCGAAAACGGACGACATGTTTGGATTCCTCTAATTTTTCTGAATTCGATGATATCAAAAACTCCTTCACGTCGTCACTTTTTAGAAAACGGTCCATAACTTTTTATGAAGTGAATCAATCCGAGAACGGACGACACGTTTGGATTCCTCTAATTTTTCTGAATTCGATGATATCAAAAACTCCTTCACGTCGTCACTTTTTAGAAAACGGCCCATAACTTTTTATGACGTGGACCAATCCGAAAACGGACGACACGTTTGGATTCCTCTAATTTTTCTGAATTCGATGATATCAAAAACTCCTTCACGTCGTCACTTTTTAGAAAACGGCCCATAACTTTTTATGAAGTGAATCAATCTGAGAACGGACGGCACTGGCCACAAAGAGAAAAAGTTAAAGTTACATTTAACCGCTTTTCTTTGGAGTCTGGAGTCGAACCAACTAACTGTAGTCAACGTCGCTTAACTTGCCAGATCGGACGGTCGGCGCGTTCCCTTTTATCCACGCGTCACTGAAGAGGCGCCGCTCTGTGGAGAGGAAAGCAAGCAGCCGACGTTTCACGGGTTTTGCCGACCGCCTCCCCCTTTTCTCTCTTCGAATTTGGCTTGAAAAGCAGTATTTTTGGTCCAGAAATCGTAGTTTTAAGAATTTTGAAAAAAGAAAGAGACGGGCATCATTAAGGGAAAATTTCTGATCTTTTGGTCCAAATTCGAAGAAAATCGGTCCAGTAGGGAGGGCGGTAGGATCGGCGACAGACAAACAAACATACAGCCGTTTGCGTTTGTTAATAGTAAAGATTGTGTACTTCTGAAGAAAAATCAGCAAGAGTTGATAACCTATAAGGTATTCGGATTGATGACATGTCCACAATTATTGAAATGATGTAAAAAATTAGCAGTAAAGAGTGATAGAATGTGAGATTTAAATAACTCATTATATAAAAAAGAATACATTCGAAATATCAATAGAAAATCCGTTCATTTAACATCGGGAAATGTGACTTGGTAATAAAATGAACACAAAGAAAAAACAACAGTGATGAGTCCTTCATCGGCAAGTTTGGTGTATTCATTGCTGGCAACAAACAGCTATCGAATGTTGAGAAATCGTGACCAAGATTTGGTGATAGATGACGTCCAGGAGCAAGTTCTACCGCTGTAATTGATTTCTTCACCACCCGAACGCGTTTTCTTTTGATTGCAGTTTCTACCTTTCCGAATGTTTTATCCTGAAAAATTATTAAAATTAAAACAAAATCTGGATAATACAAATTATTACTTTTTTATAACATTCCTAACATCAGCTGGAATGGTCGTCTCTGCGGAGGAAAGCATCTTGATTATCATTTCAAAGTCATGATTTTTTGAAAAATTCGATTATCAGTTCATCCAAATGGTTGCGATTGACCTTTCTCCAATATTGACTCCATGACCTTTCTTGAAGTTTTTTAAGAAAACATTCATTTTGAAAGAGGAAATTCTTTTGCAAATGGCATTTTGAATTGCGGTGAGATGCAGCTCATTGAGATTTTTGTTCCATTTATGACATCCGGAACATACGAATTAATCTGAAAAATGGCAGACTTAAAAACACAGGAACAATATCAAAAGGATTGTAACATTCACAGTGTTCAGTGGAATTCAATGTGTTTTCAGAGTGCGCCTTAGTATCACAAATTGTGCAATGTGCAACATGGCGAAGTTTTGATTGATTCCTACTCTCCAGGGAAATATTGTTCAGAAAAAAACCAACTACAAAAATGAAACTAAGCTTCTGATATAATAAACCCAATTATTATTGATTCAATGAGGCATATGGTAGCTCCGAGCCACATTCTCAAAGTTTGTAATTTTCTACTGTCATTTCTAAAAACTTATTTGGTACCAAAAAGGTGAAAACAAAAAACAAAGATTTACCACCGGTGGTGTCAAACCCTGATAGTCAGACTTGTACCAAAATCCAAAAACAAAATGCAAAAAGTTAGGAACTTTTTTAAAACAAATTTTAATCGTGTTTCACCGGTTTCGAGATGTCGCGGTTTTAAAATGTCCCAAAGTTTTGTATTTTGTCTGTTGTTTTTATTTTACCTTGTTATAAAATAAATATAAATTCACCTTAAAAATCTATCCGCCGCCAGAATTCACAGAAACAGTGGAACAATAGTTAGAATTTAAAAATAATCAGAATAACAAGTTAATATTGTCGAAGCTTATTCAGTAAAACTTCTTAAAAGCACCATAATAATCGGAGAAGACAAGAAAACGCCTTCCCTGATTTTTTTGGGAATAAAAGTGAATGAGAGAAAGTGGCGACGGAGGGTAGGAGCAGAACAAACAGGGGGGTGGGTAGGGCGTCTCCGTCTTAATTGTCTTCATTCTCTTTTTCTATTTGTGCTCTCTTATTCTGTCTGCGCTCTTTTCACTCTCTCGTTCGCGACTTGTTTGATCAGTGGTCACCTCTCAGCGCCGCCAGATACGCACAATAAAACTGCGAACAACACCATCCACTGACACTGGGGGAGAACAAGGAGAATTGATGATTAATTTTCGGAGAGGAGAGAAGGCGCGAGAAACAATGATGTTTCACTCTTCGATGGGTATTAACTCACGCTTCTTCATTGTTTTATTTATTGACTTTGATAAATAATATTGCGGTCACTAAACTTTGGGCTCTGTTCAAAAAATTCCAAGAATATTTTTTCCGCATTTTTTGTAGGTCTGCAGCTTTGTTATTTGAGGTAAGCCTGTTATCAAATTATCATTGCTAGGTACATCAAATTTATGGCTGAATTTTTGTAGTTAGCAATTTTTCTATGAGCTGTTACCCTGAGAAATTATGAGCGCTCAAAGCGGTGCTACTTTTTTTTGTTACTGTACTGTTATGTAAGCTACCTACTGAAGCTCATAACTTGCTAGGAAGTCACTTCACATAAAAACGGTTTTTAGATCGAACCTTGGAGCACAATCGCCAAAGATCGGAAAAATGGATAGCTGCAAATTGATCTTACAAAATTCAATACGTTTCCATTTTTGTTGATTCATGATAAATTCGCAACTGTATTTTTATGAAATGAAGTTTTACAATACTGTACATTTCAGAGCATTTAAGACACATTCTCTGTGAAACTCGAGCTCCGAGCTGTTACCCACTGTACAGAAAAAAGTCAAACCGGTTTTTATGGGTTGGTATTGTGCATAGTGAGTACCCAGACAACTAATAAGACATTGGTCCATATTTCATTTGGCTCCGCCCCCTACCCTCTAAAATAGCCCCTCTGGGAGGTGAAAATTCTAAAAAAAATCTGAAAGTTTTTTCGATTAAATTTTGACGGGAACAAATAGAAAACATTATTTCAAGCATTTTTTGTGTTTTGACCATATTTTTAGCGCCTCATTTTCACCGAGAAAAAATGTCATTTTTGTTAAATTTTCGGGTTTTTTTCAAACTTTTGTTTATAACTCAAAAAACTATCATTTGTTTGAATGAGATCTTTTCATATTCGGAATCTACAGGAAATTTGAAGTAATATAGGCAGTGTCCGGTCAAAAATCTCGGGGTACCTATTTTTGCTACAGAGCAAAATATGCAATTTTTTGAAAAATTTCAACGTATCCCTACTCATGGAGCAAAAATTCAATGTCGCCAAATCGTTTGAAATTTTGTCAGAATACTACACTATATGTTATCTATTTATTCCCAAAATTTCAGCTCATCCAGTTTGATCCGTAGCTTTTTTGAAAATCTGTGTGTCAGTTTTCAGTGTTCCAACCGAAAAAAATTCCATACAACACCGAGTGGCGGGGATCAAACCGGATGAGCTGAAATTTTGGGAATAAATAGATAACATATAGTGTAATATTCTGACAAAATCTCAGCCGATTTGGCGACATTGAATTTTCGCTCCATGAGTAGGGATACGTTGAAATTTTTCAAAAAATTGCATATTTTGCTCTGTAGCAAAAATAGGTACCCCGAGATTTTTGACCGGACACTGCTTATATTACTTCAAATTTCATGTAGATTCCGAATATGAAAAGATCTCATTCAAACAAATGATAGTTTTTTGAGTTATAAACAAAAGTTTGAAAAAAACCCGAAAATTTAACAAAAATGACATTTTTTCTCGGTGAAAATGAGGCGCTAAAAATATGGTCAAAACACAAAAAATGCTTGAAATAACGTTTTCTATTTGTTCCCGTCAAAATTTAATCGAAAAAACTTTCAGATTTTTTTTTAGAATTTTCACCTCCCATAGGGGCTGTTTTAGACGGTAGGGGGCGGAGCCAAATGAAATATGGACCAATGTGTTATTAGTTGTCTAGGTACCCACTATGCATAATACCAACCCATAAAAACCGGTTTGACTTTTTTCTGTACATCGCCATGCTCGAGTTTCACAGAGAGTGTGTCTTAAGATTCTCTTTTCAATAAATCAACCAGTAGACTATGATCCTTTTCATCTGATATCGCTCTCTACCTTCCCCTTCTCCCCCTTCTTAATTATTTTCAATTGCTTATCTCCTTATTCCAATTGTTCCAAAAAATTCATCAGTTATCCCGTTTTCCCCCCACTATTTCTTTCTATACTATCTTGTTTTCCTTCCTTTTCCTTATACCTTCTGTCTTATTATTTTGTAAAGAAATAGAAAAGATTTACTTAAAAAAAGGTTTTTTCTTGTCAACCCTAATGGATGTGGCAAGAAGTCGATCATTACAAATTATGCCCAAATTACGATCACACTACCATTTACTGAGTTTACTTTCGATCCCTCGCCGTTCCCATTTTATACCGGGCGCCATTCCTATGACTTATTTTCTTATGACTCATAATGTCCCCCCCCCCGGCGGTCTAGCTGGCAGGAAAATAACTATTCAAAAAGCGAAAAAAGTCGCAGCTGAACACTGAGAGACACTGAGAGACACAGACACAGAAACCAACCCCAAGCGTCTTCTCTTTCTCTCTCCTTCCCTCCATCAGTATGTATTGAGATAGCCTACAGAATGGCTTTCGACCAATCGTCTTCTTATTTTTATTGAATTCTGATATTTATTGCTTTTATTTGATGTTTTCAAGGTTGCGGAAAATTCTGAAGGTAAGGAATGAGGTTTTAATATGAAAATAGTTAAAATTCAATATATTCTCTTGTTTGTCGAAATAATGTTCGAAATTTTGTATAAATCAAATGTAATAGTTTTGGCAGTTTAAAGAGAAAATTGGCATAAGTGATACACAAAAATTGCTTTCAAATAATTTTATTTCGTTGAAATTCGTCGAACATTATTTGATCAAACAATTTCTTGAAAAAAAAGCTGAACACAGAGAGACACAGACACTGAAACCAACCCCAAGCGTCTTCTCTTTCTCTCTCCTTCCTTATTTTTTCATCAGTATGTATTAAGAGCGCCTTTCGGAAATGGCGCTCAACCAATTGTCTCCCTATTTTTATTGAATTCTGATATCTATTGCTTCAATTTTAAAATTTTCAAAGTTTCGAAAGATTTTGAAGGTAAGCACTGAGATTTTCAACATTAATGAATTTCAATATTTTCTCTTTTTCTGCATTTCCAAGAATTCTAAAAAAAAATAATATTTTTACAAAACTATCCGTTGTGAAATACTCTCTCAAGTGTATTCATTTTGGCAGTTTGAAGAGAAAATTGACGTCAGTGGCACACAGAAATCGGTTTCAAATTATTCTATCGAATAATTTTATTTGTTGAAATTTGTGATGCATTGATTGGACAAACAATGTCTTTGAGAAAAATTTTCAATAAGTTTTGATAAATAATTTATTTGACTTTCACCCCAAATCTCAAATAATAATCAAACAAATAAGTGCCCAGTATAATTCTCTTTGATTTTCAGATTGACAGCCTCTCAGAAGTCGAATATTCGTACAATGGGCTCTATAGCAGGCTGATTTCTCTGATGGTGAAAGAAGACGGCAAACGATAAATGCTACATTGAGCACATTGATCCGAGAGGAAGCGGTGAGATTTCGATTAAAAATTCTTTTGAACAATTTGACTTGTTTTAGAGTTCTACGATAGAATTTTCATCGGAGAAGTCGGTCAGCCACATCAACTCTTTTACTCTGTCATCGGTCGACAATTCAGGAATCTGACGAGTCCGGAGAACTCAGCTCTCTTCTACCATCTTGTGGCTATGAAGTTGAATCCGTGGACACAGAAACTCTTGTTCCGCAAATTCAACGACACCAAGCACTCTGGAAATGGGCCGAAATTCATTGAGACTCAATATCTCCGTTGTGATGGAAGATCGAAAAGGAAACAAGTGAAGTGAGAGTCGTATGGAGCTGATGTCGCTATGGAATCGTTTTTATCGAGTTGCTAAACTGTTTGTTGATAACATCGAGAAATACTACGTACTCCAGAAGACCTACAAGGATCGGGGATTCGACAAATGGACAACACCATCTCTAGTTGACGTGGCAAGAATTCTTGGTAATTGATGCTTTAGAAATCATTCTGATCCTCTAATAAACTTTTTAATATTAAAACCCAAGTTGTTCATTTCACACAAAAAAAAAACAAAAGAAAATAATCACTTTCAAGAAAAAGAGGACGATTCAAGTCAGGATGAGTAAGTCAAAAATTTTGTCCTATAATCCAGATTGCGAAACAAAGAATCGAGAAAAAGGAAACATCAATAAGTCACGTTTACACACTACTCCAAAAAACATTACTTTCTCGGAAAGTCACGAGGTGAGCAATAAATAATAAAAATGATTAATTTAAAAGACCAATCACAAATCAAGAATGAATCAATGGTATGCAATATGTATAGACTTGTTGGAGCTGAACGATTTACAGAAAACCAAGGCGCACTAAGCGCTGCGATTGGTTGCTTATCTCGTCGAAATCTCATCGTTGAACTCAATTCGTCTTCAAGTGTCAGACACATTTCTTAGCTTTTTGCCTGAATCCCGATGTGGCCGACGATTTGGGCGACTTCGATCATGAAAGATTTCTTACATTCTCGATAATCGCTTTTTTTGACGAAATACAATGAATAAAATTTTTGACTTTACTTATTTCTGTATTCCTGATAGCCTTGTTCTCGTAAAATTTAATGAGCAGACGATTAATCTTTTTTTATCCGGTTGATGGTAAAATTTTGATCCAGAAAGAGGACAAGTGTTGTGAATAGATCTGGAATAAAAACGCGTTCTTTCTCGTTTTTGATTTGATCTCTGGAGAATTTCCATGAGATCATGAATCAGGTATTATATCTCTTACTAAAAATTTATAGAGAAACAGTCTTTGATTTTGTAAACTGGAAGTTTATAATGTCCCAACCCAACAAAACAGATTTTATGGATGAAAAGTATATTAAAACATTGTCTGCTACCCATTTTTTTCGAGTGTAATTACTATTTTCTGATTGTATTAACCAATCCTTTTGAAATTCTATTGCCCTGTATTTTTGATTACATTCAATATGTCGTCTTGAGTAATAAATCACGATAATGAATGAAAACAACATTGACAGTGTGATCACAAAAACGTATCAGCTGGCATTCAATGTGAAGATGATGTCACTAAGTATGCACATATGAACGTTTTCACGTTATCGAGTGAAAACTTTACAAAAAAAGACAAATGTCTGTTTTCCGTCACTTTACATTCATACCCGAACCATGTCTGAAAAGGTTCGGAAATTTTGTGAAACAGTCCTTGTACAGTTTTCACAAAAGAAAATTGTTTATTCGAAAAACCCGAAAACAAAAATAGTAATCTTCCAATTGTACAGTAATCCAGCTCTTGCATCCGATCTTGCATCCACATTTCACTTGCTACAGTTTCTTTCTCTTCTACAGTTTGTCCTTCTCCCAATAGGAAATTGTGACTGTCTCGCCAATCTTGATGTCTTTTATGGCGGCGCGGAGTCCGAATCCTCGAAGGTTATCCTCATGGTAGACGACGAACGCTTTGTTTCGTCCTCGCTGAAGTTGACGGTTGGGACAATTGGTGGAGCATCGGCAGACGTCGGGTTTGTAAAGCAATTTGGAATTTTGTTTTCCACATACTTCGCATGGACCACAGAATGAACTTGGATAAAAGCTTGGTCGCTGTTTCTTCAAAATAAGCTAGAGATGATCTGGATGCGCATTGCAGATGTTGGAGCTGAGATAACTGGTGAACCATTATTTCTTGTTGTGAGACATACCAGGAATAAGACGTTGGAGACATGAAGTAAGATGGACCAGTTGGTAACGCATTTGTAAAATAGAAGTTGGTGAAAGTGGGAGTGAGAGAGGGTCTTGATTGGGTATTGGTATTGGTGAATATGGGGAAATAGTATTCAATAAGAATCAAGGAGAAAGGGGACCAGCCATACAGTAGGCAGTCTGGGAGGCAGAATGAGATGAGAGATTGTCTGTGGCTTACGTCAAGAGGAAACATATCTGCGTCTTTTGCGCATTGTCTCCTGGGAAGAGCGCGCACCACTTTTCGGGGTCAAGGTCACTGTGTCTTGGCATCTAGGAAAACTCTAGGCCTATAACCCTGGAGAGTGGTGCGCGCTCTTCCCAGGAGCAAGGCTGTCGCACGGCCGGCCGCGAGAAGAAAAAAATGAAAAAAGCCGCGGCTTTTTTTTTCAAAGTTGCAAAATTTTGTCGTGTTTGAAAAAAGTTTTGCTGGTTTTTTGTGTTCTGGTACCAATCTGACAACCGGGGTTCAATCCCCACTCGTGCCAAAACTTTTTTGTTTTTTGTTTTTGACACTTTGGTACCAATCTGACAACCGGGGTTCAATCCCCACTCGTGCCAAAACTTTTTTGTTTTTTGTTTTTGACACTTTGGTACCAATCTGACAACCGGGGTTCGATCCCCACTCGTGCCCAAACTTTTTCGTTTTTTGTTTTTGACACTTTGGTACCAATCTGACAACCGCGGTTCGATCCCCACTCGTGCCAAAACTTTTTTGTTTTTTGTTTTTGACACTTTGGTACCAATCTGACAATCATGGTTCGACCCCACTGGTGTGAAAGCTGTTTTTCATTTTATTTTCGGTTTTTGGTAAAAATCTGAAGACCAGAGTTGCTTTTTCGGAGAACGACCCTTCAGAAAAGAGACACTTGTAATCTGAAAATGTTTTTTTTGTTCTGAAATGGTTTCAGAATGGTACCAAAAAGCAAGAAATGAAATGAAAAAAAAGTTTGACACTGGAGGGGTCGAACCCTGGTGATCAGATTGTTACCAAAAAGTCAAAAACAAAAAACAAAACAGTTTTGGCACGAGTGGGGATCGAACCCTGGTTGTCAGATTGGTACCAAAAAATCAAAAACAAAAAACAAAAAAGTTTTGGCACGAGGTGGGGTCGAACCCTGGTTGTCAGATTTGTACCAAAAAGTCAAAAGCATATCAAGTCATGTTTTCAGTTGATATGCTAGAAAGCCGCGGCCGGCAGCGGCTTTTTGAGATTTAAAAAAAAAGCCGCGGCCTCGGCCGGCCGCGATTTTCAACAGCCTTGCCCAGGAGCCAATACGCAAAAGACGCAGGAATGTAGCAATTTGAGGAAGGTGAAGGTGACATTCATGTCAAATATCGAGTAAACTCATTTAGATTTCTCAGTTTCGCCAATAAAACAATTTTTATAAAAAAGAATGACGTTGTTATTAGAAATTTATTATACTTTCACGTGCACCATGGGAAAATTCAATGAAAAATTCAACGAAAAAGTGTACCATAAAGGTGCGATTTTACAACTTTGACAGCTCATAACTTTTTTGAATCAAATTTTCTGACCTACCTTCAAGAGAATTTTGTTATCAAGCCTAAATTCTGCGTCGATTCATGTGAAAAAATTTTTTAATTCGAATAGCGCAGTCCCCCTTTAAGAATTTTTATCAAGAAATTTAACCGTTTGAAATGCAAAACATGAAGCCTATAGGCAGTTTTGAGCACAGAAGAAAAAAATTGTGGCCGATCCCAAGTCTTTTTGAGTTTCTAGAATCCTTTTGAAATCTATTTTCTCGCGATAAATGCATAACTTTAGCCCCTTATAAGTAGTGCCCTGTCAAAAAAATTCAGGTCTCAAACTTCGAAATTTTAAAAATTATGAATTTTTTTCGCTTATTTTAATTTTTATCCTGCGGCGGTGAAAAATAGGAAAACTGGAAATGCGATCAAACGACGCAGCGTGAAATTTAGGTCTAGAAGAGCTTTTCTTTTGGTAAGATCGGATAAAATACTGGTGAGAAAAAATCGATAAACTCTGAAAAAAAAAGGAAAAATCGGAGCAAAAATGTGGGAAAACGTGGGCGGAGTGATGACGCATGCGATCGTGGCGAGACCCACGTGACGAAATATCACATGCGCCTTTTTTTGAGATTTTCACAGTTGAGGAAATCCCATGAATATATGTCTAGAACCCTAATTTTATGAGGAATTCGAAAAAATAATATTCCCTGGGTTACGGTAGTTTTACGATTACTGTAGCCATTTTCGTGTTGAGACCCAAAATTTTTCGAAAATCGTCAAAACTGAACCGGTTCACAATTTTTTTTTGTATTATACTCAGAAAATTGTAGGAAACATGAAAATATTTTTTTTACGGTTACGGTAGTTTCAGGATTAATGTAGCCATTTTCTTTTAGAATTACTGTAGCTATTTTCGTGTCGAGTCCCAAAATTTTTCGAAAATCGTCAAAACTGAACCGTTGCACAAAATTTCTTTTGTATTATATTTAGAAAATTGCGAGAAACATGTAAATAATTATTTGTTTTGGGATCTAGAGGTATCAGGCGGACGCTAGGCAGAAAGTATACGGAGAGAAAGGAGACGAGGAGAAAGAATCATTAGGAGATATTCGGCAGGCTATTATTTCAGATTGACGGATAGGATAATGGAACTTCATGTTAATGTCAATTAAGGAGAGTGAAATAGATTTCTAGTAGATAATGGCTACTCCTCCGAAGCATTTTTTATGGTGGATGAACGGTCAAAACGGAGAATGGAGAGGCCATGTTGGATGAAGAAAGTGGATAGGACAGTTTCGTCAAGGAAGGTTTCAGAGCAAGAAGTTGAGTGTTGGAGAAGGCAAATAAGTCGATGAGAAGATTGATTTTTGATAAGGAAGCGATACCTCGGATATTTGACACTAGGAAAGAGATGCGGACATCCGGTTTGTTTGAGGGGCAAGAGGCAAGGTAACTGTGTGAAGGAGACGGTAACGATGGGGTGTTAGGTAGAGAGGATAACTGAAGAGGCGGGCCGGCTAATTAGACAAAAAAGGAAGAGGTTTGGGATTTAGGCGGTAGATGATGTCGTTCATAATTAAAACAGTTTTTCCAGCTTTAACATTTTCGTTATACACATGTTTTTGAGATTCGCGAAGCTTCAGAAGTTCCTCCGACGTAAGGTCGCGGCGAATTCGAGGTTTAGGGTCGATAGACTTGATGGTCGAGTCGGAATTCTTGATAGAGTTGAATCCACGGATGAAAGCGTCCCGGTCGTCGGAGGAGATAAATTGGATTTTGAGAGGCCTAAACATTGACTTACAGGGTTGGCGATGTATTCGACTGGGTTTGGGGAGTCCGTGGGTTTCGGCAAGCTTGGTGAGGATATTGAGAGGGGATTGGTCTTGATTAGTGTCGTTTGGATCATCAGGAAATTGTTCAAGGACGGCTCTTTTGGATTTTTCAAGAATAGTCGCGGCTTTTATTGCGCTATCGAATGGGTTTGGAGGTGATGGAGACAGACTTGTTGCTTGGGTATTATTTTGTTAGAATAGGAATAGCAGTAGTAGTAAAACTAGCAGTGTCTGGAACTGTCGATGTGGGAAGGGGAGGAAGGAATTGAGGTTCAGGAAGGAAAGGGATAGTAGGAATGGCAGGAACAAGAGAGGATACTTTATCAATAACCGATTTGGAGGAGGAGGAAAGCAGGGCGTACCTCAGATCAGAAATGATATTTGTCAGGGTTCCAACGTGATCATGGAGTTGGCGATAGGCAGAAAAAAGGACGAAGCCACTGGGGTCGTCGTCGTCCGAAATTGTTTGTTTCCGTTTCGAGAGTGGGGGCGCCATAGCGAACTTTCCGGAATGATGTGTCACTATATTATAGAACAAGAGTTTCAGGTATAGATAATAGTAGTATTAAATAGTATTTGCACAGAATATGAATGGTAGATCGATAACGTGACGGATCGATATGAGAGGGTGCGGATAGACAACCTCTCACTCAGAACGACAACACGGGGGGTGAAAATGAAAAACGGTTGAAACTATTGTGTCAAATTTCAGAGTAAATGAGACCGAATCATTTGAGAAATCTCAGTTTTACGTCATAAGAAACCTTCATATAGTGAGAAAAATGAAAATATTTTTTAACTTTTTTTCTCCACAATGGATAATGTCCTCACGGCAGATGGATACCATCATCTCGAAGTTTGAAACAATCTGTGCCACAGTGCAGAATGTGGAAAAATGCTTTCTGTCTAACATCTTATGATCTGCCCACATCCAGAGCTTCAAACAGAAGACAATAAGAAACGAAGAACTGAACAGGCGTAAACATTCCTGGGAGCAATGGAAACGGGGAAATACATCAAGAACGTTGGCTCAAGACCTCGTTCGTCTCTCCTCCTTGTGATGGGCCGTTTAGAGGAGAGGAATAAGAAAGGGGAAAACCAGACTAGAGTATCAGAGTCTCCCCGTTCACATTTTTATAAAGTATTTATGTCGATATAGTTCCTTTATTGTTTTGTTCCGATAGCTCGGCATCAAATAAGAGCAGACACGTGGAAAAGGCCAAGTGTGTCGTCATGAATTGTTTTTTTCTTTGAGTACAAGTGTGCCCCAGCACTCACATTCAGGAGGAAGGGTCACCAGCTGGTGAAAGAATTTACTCTATTCCTTGATTTGTCAATTGTTTGGTTTAACTGATAAGAACGATAGTCAGTTAAATATTGACGTTTGGAGTTGCAGACGTGATTCTGGAGTCAACATGTTTCGGAAAACGTTGTTGAGATCGTCAATTGTGTTTATACTCTCAGATGACTGGATTGTTAAAAATGTTTCGCAAAAAAAACAAAAGTAATCAATTAATGACAACCCAGGGAAGTTTTGAAAAACGCAATTGTTAATCATTTCTTGGTAATTCTGTTTTTGGAGACAAACGCGCTTGCTTTGCAAACCAAAACATTTTCATTTTGCGTTTTTTGTTTTGTTTTCAATGCAGTTTGAAACGTTTTTTTTTGAATGGTACAGTTTATTCGAAACGAATCATCTGGCGAAACCAGGAAGTGATCAACTGGACTTGCCAGGAAAATAAGCGATTGATATCGGAAAGCACAATTAAACGGCGAAACCAACTGAGGAATCGAATAAATGACAGAAAAGGTGAAATGGGACATAAATCGAAAATTGAATGAATTTTTAATTAAAGACATCTAGAATGAATTTGAAAAGGGGAACCTTAACACTAGTAAAACTGGGGTGGTAATATGCAAATGGAATAATTGTTGTAAGACTATTGAAGAGACATTATAGCGTCAAAAAATAGTGTCAGAAGAATGAATGTAGTATTCATTCAAAAACTACCTACTATCAAAAATAAATTATATTAAGGAATTAAAAATAATCAAACCATACCAAAAGTCATTAATACAAAAGATGGAGATGGATTACGAAGAGACGGTATAGAAATTTGAGAGAATATAATGAAATTAAAACACAGACAATCAGTGAAATCAGTTCTTAGTGGTCTTGAAAAAATAGTGGGAGCTGAGATCTTGGAATGATGGACGATGATTATAATCGATGATCAACGCGAACTGGACGAACTCAAAGAGCGAATCGGCGTGATACGATCGTTTATGCTCCATCAGTGTTGGAAGATCCGAAGAACATTTCCCTTCGTCAAACAAAACCAAATTTTCGCGGATGTCTTCTCCTCTGGAAAATGAAACATTTAAGGTTTAGATTTTTATAAATCAGTTTTTTCTAACGAAATCACAACGTGAAAATCGGCCGTTTTTCAATAAAAAATGGCATGATCGGCTACTTTCCAATCTTAACACTAATTTTTGCTTTGTCATCACTTTTTCATTTCGAAAGTTAGTCCCGGAGTATCAAATACTACTATATGAAAAGGTCAATCACTAAAGATGCCGGTCTACAAAAAACATAGGGTGTATAAAAAGGAATACAACAGTTTGAGATTTTATAAATATTCTCTTGCAGTTTTGGTTTTCACTCACCCAGCTTGCTGTTCTGCTTCTTTCCACAACTCAGTGTTGATTCTTTGTCCAAGAACATGTTGAATTGATCGAATTCTTTCGATTTCCCATGGTACTGATCCACCTCTCGTCTGGAAAATATCCATTCCAACGTATAATTCAAGAACAGTGAGCGCAGTTGACCATACGTCAGAGTTCGACTTGAAACTTATTCCTAAAAAAAATGAAATTAAAAAGTTAAATTATATGTATCGCATGAAACCGTTGAAAACTCACTTACCAAGGAAAATTTCCGGTGCTCGATATCCTTTCGTTTGTACTGTTTCCGGATCAAAGTCCCAATTTGTGATGATTTTCGCTTCTCCAAAGTCACCGATTTTGATGGACAGATGCTTTGGGAGCACAAACGAAAATCGACCTGCATTATGTTCCATTGTGAAACCAATTTTCTTTGTGAAGAAAACATTATGAGGCTTCAGGTCTCGGTGGAAAATGTGGTGACGGCTCAAAAACTCCACGCCTTCGCAAATTTGCTTCCCAATGAGTTGAATGGCATTCATCTTCATCGATACTTTTGGTGTTCTCTCATATCCACTACAATTCTGATTTCTGAATTTTGCATCGAGTTTTTTTGCTTCTGAAAATAAGAAAATTTGTTTTATATGTAAACACATCATAAACTTACTCTCGAAAACGTCTCCGATTGAATCTCCGACTTCCGGCATTATTAGAACATTATGGAAGAAGCCAGTCGGAGGATCTTGAACCATTCCAGTCTTGTACATTCTAAGTACCGAACTATGAGAAGAAGACCCAAGACGACAGAAGATCTGAAAATCGATAATTTGTAAAACGTGGAGTAGAGCGTCATTTACCAAAAACCGTCTGGAACTACCTAGGGAAAAAATGTTGAAGAAAATCTCAACTGTTTTAATAGTTTTTTTGATTTGGGAAAACGAAAAAACAGAAAACGTGTCATTAAGACTTGAACAGTTGGAAAAGTATTGGAACAATGGTTACTGTATTGCTTTTGGCTCTTAGAGTTTTTCAAGTTTCAAACGGTTTCCTCTTTTTTCTATGAGGTAGTTTCAGACGATTTTCTATAACAATAATTAATTCACCTCAGTTTCTGCACGAATCGAATCATCACCATCGCAATCATCTGAGTCGTTCTTCTTCTTAAACAGCTTCGCCGCAAACTGTTTACCGTTCTGTAAAACAGTTAATTAATTTTGCGACAAGAAACATTCTAATTTCTACCTCTCCAACGATTGAGTACACTCTTCCGAAACTCCCTTCCCCCAATACTTTAGCCAATTGAACTGAAAATAATAATTATTAAGTTTCTGATATTCTGACTATTTACTTACACTTTTCGGCATCGATTATGATCATTTTCTTAGAAGTATCAGAACTGGTATCAGTATCAGTACCAGTGTCTTCGCTGGAGTGTACAATCCACTGAGGGGAAGGAGTTTCAGTCAATTCGATTGGAGGAGTTCTCGTTGCAGATTTCGACAGCGATTCACGTCCAGACGTTGATCCCTGACTGAAACTCTCAGGAGTGGGTGTTGGAGAAGGGGAGCTCTGAGGCACAGGAGAAGTTGGGGAACGATTGGAAGACATTTTGTTGCGTTTGGTGGCTCTGAAATGAATTCAACAATCATTCAAGAAAGCGGGAGAGAGAAAGAGGAAAAAAAGAGAAAGTATGATATATTAAAAATTTCAAGAAGTTAGTTGCACAGGGAAAACGTGCGAACTAATGATATTTCGTCAATCAATGGTATTCCGTGTAGAGTTAAACTTTTAAAAAACTTTTTTAAAAAGATTACAGTTTCCTTTTTACCATACTTGTCACGAGCCGGGCCGAGCCGGGCCGAAACCAGAAATATTCTCGGCCCGGCCCGTTTTGAAACATTTTTTTGAAATTTTGATGTTTTTTTGGAAATTTTTTGAATAAAAATAGTTTCCGAATAAAAATTAAAAAAAAACGGTAAATTAAGCATTTTTACTCTAAATTTTCGAAAAATTTCAGAAAATTGTGTTACACAAAATGAGTACACATTTTTGAAAAATTTTTGACAAGTCTGCTTTTTACAGATTTAGCAAAACTATTACACAAAACTGTACGGATCTTCAAAAGACGTGTTTTGAACGCAACCTTCAGTCCTCAAGCCAACCATATTTCAGGGTATCATTCTGCAAACGAATGTCTTTACCCGGTCAAAATAATCTAGAAGCAAAAACTTGTAACTTTTTCTTGAGTGAAAAATCAATAAATTACATTTGGAAATCGAAAAAATGATGGATTTTGATTTCGTTCGGAAAAATAAGAAAAAAGTATTTTTTTGCACAGTATTCATTAGCAGCCCATCTCACAACTGCGTCCCGTTGCAAACGAAAGAGTATCGGCGAGTAATGTAGAGATTTTTTCACGCCGACACAGATTTACTTTGTTTTAGTCTACTTCGGGTGCGTTTACAAAAAATTCGTTTTGCAAGTTATGAAATATGCCGAAATAAATCAAAAATAGATCAAAAATGGTAAAACCTCCGTCGGTGTGGAAAAATGCATGGTCTCTTGCCGATACGCTCTTATTTTCAATGAATCGCAATTGTAAGCGGGAATCGGTTGACAGTTAGAAAAAATTTTGAAGAAACTGAATTCGGAAAACAAAAAAAATAATATTTGAAATTTGGAAAATTAATTAGTTTTATACAGTTCAAGTTTTAAAGGAATCTAAAATTTTTCTTAATTATTCATTGAGTCAAAATGGGTTCGAATGCTGGAAAAGATTTTGAGTAACGGTTCGGAAAATTATAAATGAACTTTTCAGAAAAAGTCATTGAGTTGGATTTCATTAATATTCTGCTTTTAAACCAAATTCTATAAACTCAAATCATTTAATTTCGCAGTGCTTTCATGTTCAATCGATTTTTGAATTCGATAACTGGAAAATCAATTATCTTTCGAGAAAACCAATTATCTCCAAAAAAACAATTATCTCTTGAACAAACCAATTATCTCCTGAAAAAAACCAATTATCTCCTGAAAAAACGAAATATGAAATAAATACTTGAAGGGAAAACGAACCAATGTGGTATTTTGAGTCATGTTGTCAAGAGAAAAAAATGAAGAGCTGAAAACCTGCAGAAGTTACTAGTGGCTGAAAAAAAAGATATATATATATATATGTAGCAAAAGAGTCCTGTATTGTCTTCAGTACAGGAAGCCGTGTGTACTCCATTAGAACAGTGTTTCCCAATAACCTAACAAACGACGTTCGACGAAGAGGTCATGAAAAGACTAACTGTGAAGAGACCGAGAATACCCCCTTGCAGTCCGTCGAAGATGAAGAAGAAAAGTGAGGACGATGAAATAAGACAAGATTGTTTTCACAGGAAAACAATCAAAATTTTTTGTGGCCAACTAAAATCCCCCACCTTGATGGCAGAGGTTCTCAGGGTTCTAATTAATTACCACAGAACCAAGTGACACCCGAAGGGTCTCTTTGGCATGGATTTTTTGACTACCGACAGGTGATTTCAGTAAATCACAGTTTCAGAAACACGTCAGTTTGTCATAAAGACAGTTGATGCGTGTTATCAGAAAGACATCGAAGATGGTCTATCTGTGAAGCGAAAGACTCAAATAGATAGTTTTTTCATGATTTTTGATCTGATGTCTACTCTTTTTTCTATTTTTGCGCGCAGTCAACCCCATACTTCAACATCAAATCAGAGACCAATCAAAACTTCTATTTCAATTTTCCGCTAAACGAGATAGGCATCTTTTGCCTTTTTCTCCTCCGTACCGAATCCTCCGTCGTTATTGTCTATTGAATCCTCCACTGAATCCTCGTCCTCGAATGGTTGTCCGGATTGAACTCAAAAATAGATGAATAAAACGAAAATAATTTTTTAAAAAAGAATGAAATTTTTGCGTATGCGGTTTTCATTTTTTTCAATTGCTATTTCTCACACTCTCTCATTTCACAAAACGTTTTACCATATTAGCTTTTTCTCATTTTAGCTTGAGAAGCTTTGAACGCGCAATTCGCTGTACATCTGAGGTAAATCTCCGCGCATTGATAAAAAAAGGAAAACGATTATTAAAAACGACAAATAATTTTTTTTAACTATAAATTTGGAAATCGTATATTTGTCAAGGCACGGTGATTTTTCAAAATTCCCTTTAAACATCAAAAATTTAGCTTTTTCACGAAAAATTCAACGTTTTTCAAAAAAGAAGTGTTTTGGTTCTAACTCCCGGGCCTAGAAAATTATGAAAAAACGAAATAATTACAAAATGGGAAAAATAGTCCTTGAGTAAAAAATTAAAAGAGGAAAACTGTAAAAATGGGAAATATGTCCAATTAAAACTGTATGCAGTTCGAGTTGAGATGTTTATGTTAATTTTCAAACACAACCAATTATTAGCAGCCCACGCCTTCTTACAACTGCGCCCCACCGCAAACGAGAGAGTACCGGCGAGAGACGCAGAGTTTTTTCTGGCGCGAAACAGATTTCCACCATTTTTGATCTATTTTGGAATAATTTTTTCTTGAAAATTGGCAAATTTTGAATTAAAACGTGTAAAATCTTTTTCGCGCCAGAAAAAAATCTGCATCTCTCGCCGATACTCTCTCGTTTGCGGCGGAGCGCAGTTGTAACGAAATTGCTACGCTAATATTTCACAATATATTTTTCTCAATACTCTAAAATCCAACTATTGGGAAATTTTGAGATTCGAAAGACTTCTTTGAAAATGTTTTAAATAAAACAAAAGCTGGATTGCAAAAACAATAGAAATACGGCGTGATTTAATTTTGTTCACACCCAAAATGGCAAAAAAATGTTGTGATTTTTTCGGAAAATGTTTTTGGTTAATCAAATAGAATTATTTTTAAACAGACTTATCACAGGCCGGGCCGACCTGGAATCGAAATTTGAATCAAAAAATGAAAATTAAAGCATTTTTACTATTATAAACTTACAGTCTGCCGCTGTAGAGCTTTAAAGGCGCATGGAATTTGTTAGAATGGGTCTCATAGTTGCAAGCATGAAAACCGTAGTAAAAATATTAAAAACCGTAGTGGAGTACGGTTTTTTACCCATTTCAACTACGAGAACCATGCTAACAAATTCAATGCGCTTTTCAAGCCCTACGGCGGCAGACTGTAAATGTATGATATAAATTTTCGAAGCATTTCAAAAAAAGTTTCAGAGTTCCCATTTTTGAATCCGGATCGAGTGAAAGTTCGACGCAGGCCGGACCGAAAGTGTCTTTTTAAGTGACATTTTGGTTGTGTTTGAAAAGTTTCATAAAACACTCAACTCATCTGCAATCGAAACCAACGAATTCGAAGAATTCGGAAAGTGCGCAGCAATAAAACTTGCGCGGTGCAAAATAAAGCGGCTGCTTCCTAACAAGAGAAGTATTCCCAAAAACTTCTCCAAATCCTCAAGGCAATCCAAAAAACTCGATAAACCTTAAGAATTGGGGAAGTTTTGGGAATTTCGTAACTCATAACTTCTCTAAAGATACTAATTCTTTTTCTAAAACTACTATAATTTTTCCGTTCCCCCACAGTCTTAACGCAGTCTCCCTGTCTCTCTCACACAATCCCAGAACCTCCCATCCCAACTCTTCTTTCGGTACCCCCAGAAGAGAACCCAGCCACCAAAACCCGTCATCCTCCCGTTTTCAATTCACTTTCTATCAGTTTTCTGAGATAGAAAGTGAATGAAAACACCTATACCTGAAACCAAACAAAAATAAACTACCTGAAGTTCCTTCGATTGATGTAGAAAGTCGAAACGGTCGAAGTGAAGACGGTAAAGTTGAAGATGATTCCTACGAGAAGTTTTGAGAAGCACCATTCAATCAACGAGCTGAAAATTTTATTTATTTATCTTTATTTTTTAAATTTATTTTTGAATTAAACACACTTTATTTCCAATTAACATTGATTCCACTGCGGCTTTCTCAGCTCCAGAAATTTTGAGCCTTTGCGATGATCTATTACTCTGAAAAAAGTTATTTGAGAGGGGGAATTTGCAAAAAATTTAAAAATCGGAAAATTCAAAAATTTTTATCTAGAAAGTTAACCGTTCAAAATTGTAAAAAAGAAGCCTATAAGTAGTTTTGAGCCGAGAAAAACAATATCAAGCTTTGAAAAAAACATTTTAGCCGTGGGAATGTGCATTTTTCAAAAAATTTAGGCCGATCCCAAGTCTTTTTGAGTTTCTAGAAACCTGTTAATATCTATTTTCTTGCAATAAATTTACAATTTTAGCCCCTTATAAGTAGTGAGTGCCCTGTCAAAAAAATTCAGGTCTCAAAATTCGAAATTTCAAAAGTTATGAATTTTTTTCGTCTATTTTAATTTTTATCTTGCGGCGATGAAAAAATGGAAATCTGGAAATGCGCTTAAACGACGCAGCGTAAAATTTAGGTCTAGAAGAGCTTTTGTTTTGGAAAGATCGGATAAAATACTGGTGAGAAAAAATCGATAAAATTTGAAAAAACGAGCAAAAAACAAACAAAATGTGGCGGAGTCTGATGACGCATGCGATCGTGGCGAGACCCAAGTAACGAAATATTACATGCGCCTTTTTTCGAGATTTTCAAAATAGAGGAAACCCTATGAATGTATATATGTCTAGAACCCAAATTTTATGAGGAATTCAGAAAAAATAAAATTTCTTGGGTTACGGTAGTTTTTCGGATTACTGTAGCCATTTTCGTGTCAAGACCTAAATTTTCAAAAATCGTCAAAACTGAACCGTTTCTCAAAATTTTTTTTGAATAATAATCAGAACATCGCAACGAAATCACAAAATAATTGTTCATATGATTTACGGTAGTTTTTCGGCTTACTGTAGCCATTTTCGTGGCGAGACCCAAGTGACAAAATATCACATGCGCCTTTTTTCGAGATTTTCAAAATAGAGGAAACCCTATGAATGTATATATGTCTAGAACCCAAATTTTATGAGGAATTCAAAAAAAATAAAATTTCTTGGGTTACGGTAGTTTTTCGGATTACTGTAGCCATTTTCGTGTCAAGACCTAAATTTTCAAAAATCGTCAAAACTGAACCGTTTCTCAAAATTTTTTTTGAATAATAATCAGAACATTGCAACGAAATCACAAAATAATTGTTCATATGATTTACGGTAGTTTTTCGGCTTACTGTAGCCATTTTCGTGGCGAGACCCAAGTGACAAAATATCACATGCGCCTTTTTTCGAGATTTTCAAAGTAGAGGAAACCCTATGAATGTATATATGTCTAGAACCCAAATTTTATGAGGAATTCAAAAAAAAAAATTTTTTTGGGTTACGGTAGTTTTTCGGATCACTGTAGCCATTTTCGTGTCAAGACCTAAGTTTTCAAAAATCGTCAAAACTGAACCGTTTCTCAAAATTTTTTTTGAATAATAATCAGAATATCGCAACGAAATCACAAAATAATTGTTCATATGATTTACGGTAGTTTTTCGGCTTACTGTAGCCATTTTCGTGGCGAGACCCAAGTGACAAAATATCACATGCGCCTTTTTTCGAGATTTTCAAAGTAGAGGAAACCCTATGAATGTATATATGTCTAGAACCCAAATTTTATGAGGAATTCGAAAAAAAATAATATTTTCCGGGTTACGGTAGTTTTAGGATTACTGTAGCCATTTTCGTGTCGAGACCTAAATTTTCAAAAATCGTCAAAACTGAACCGTTTCACAAAATGTTTTTTGTATAATAATCAGAATATCGCAACCAAAGTCAAGAAAACCTGTTCATATTGTTTACGGTAGTTTTTTCGGATTACTGTAGCCATTTTCGTGTCAGGACCCAAAATTTTCAAAAATCGTCAAAACTGAACCGTTTCACAAAATGTTTTTTGTATAATAATCAGAATATCGCAACCAAAGTCAAGAAAACCTGTTCATATTGTTTACGGTAGTTTTTTCGGATTACTGTAGCCATTTTCGTGTCAGGACCCAAAATTTTCAAAAATCGTCAAAACTGAACAGTTTCACTTTTTTTTTAAAAGTGCGCTCTACTGATAATTGCTGGAAACCATGAGACTCCGTCCACTTGGATTTCACAAATTGCTTATTTTTTGCTTCAAATTTTTGAATTTCCACTCTTTTTTTTAAATTTTTATTTAAAATATCGATTCAGAACAGATTTTCAGCTATATTGACATTTTTTTGCAATCAATACTCATTTCGATCCCAAAATGCAATTTTTGAGAATCCAAGTGGTCGGAGTTTTCAGCAAAATATAAACGCCGTTCGTTTTCAGCTAGGGTTTTTTGTTGTTATTTTCAGAAAAATTAAATTTGCACATAGCTTCCGTGTCAAAGTAACAAGTGTGCTCTACTGATGATCTTGTTCAAAATTCTGTTATTCTCAATCGCTGGGAGCGGGAAGTAACACAATTTTAAACAAAATTAGCATTAGAGCGCACTTTGCCTTTTAGACACTTAGAAACGACTAAATTTTTTTTTGAAAATCCTCTATTTGTCCGAATGTTTGAACAGATGTGCCCCAGAAATCAAAACCTCATTCTGACAAGTGCGCTCTACTGCCTAATTTATCAAAAAACGCATTTTTGTGTTCGAGACCCCGAAAATGACACTTTTCAAAGTCGTAAACGCCAAAAAAATGTTATTTTTCATAGTTTCAAACACCAAAAATCGCATTTTTCTAGAAATTAAAAATAGAGCAAACCTAACAGAGAGAGATTTTGATTTCTGAGGCACCTTCGGCGCTTTTTGACCTCTGGAGGCTTTTCAAAATAAACATTTGGGCATAGCTTTTGCGTCAATGTGACAATTGCGCTCTACTGATAATCTGGAGGAAATTGTATCATTCCCAATCCATGGGAACTGGAAATAACACAATTTTTAGCAACATTAGCATTAGAGCGTTCTTGCCAAGCTTTTAGAAAGTTGGAAAATGAAAATTTGGGCATAGCTTCCGCGTCAGAGTGGCAAGTGCGCTCTACTGATAATCCGGTAAAAATTCGGTTATTTTTAAACATCCAACACCAGATTAGCAGTTGAGCGCATGTACCATAGTATGAACATCAATTACGGTTACAGTTGAAACGTGTATGTCAATTTTCAAACACAACCAATTATTTCACAATATATTTTTCTCAATACTCTAAAATCCAATTATTGGGAAATTTTGACATTCAAAAGACTTCTTTGAAAATGTTTTAAATAGAACAAAAGCTGGATTTCAAATGCAATAGAAATGAAATACGGCGTGATTTATTTTTGTACACACCCAAGATGGCAAAAAAAACTTGTTTTTTTGGAAAATGTTTTTGCTGTAGGGCTTTAAAGGCGCATGGAATTTGTTAGGATGGGTCTCATAGTTGCAAGCATGAAAACCGTAGTAAAAATATTAAAAACCGTAGTGGAGTACGGTTTTTCACCCATTTCAACTACGAGACCCATGCTAACAAATTCCATGCGCGTTTCAAGCCCTCGAAACCCCAAAAATGACACTTTTCAAAGTCGTAAACGCCAAGAAATGATATTTTTCATGGTTTCAAACATTAAAAGTCGTATTTTTCCATACTTGCAAAATATTGGCCCGGTCGGCCCGGAGTCAAAAAATGAGCACAATTTTTGGCAAATACTCATTTACTACCTACTCATTTACTACCAACTTTACTATCATTACTCTTTTCAGACTTGTCACGGGCCGGGCCGGGCCAAAATCAGGAAAAATCTCGGCCCGTTTTGAAACATTTTTTCAAAACATTTTTTGTTTTTGAATTTTTTTGAAAAAAGTATAGTTTTCGAATAAACATTTAAAATTGAATCAAAAGGTGAATATGTATGATAATTTAAGCATTTTACTCTTTTTTTCGAAAAATTTCAAAAAAAAATTGGTAAAAATGGATACCCATTTTTGAATCCGGGCTGACCGGGCCGGGCCGGCCCGATTTTTGACAAGCCTGACTCTTTTACTACCATTTACTCATTTACTACCGTTTGCTCATTTACTACTTTTTACTTATTTACTACTTTAGAGCGATATGCTGGGATTCACTTTTCACCATTCTCTTAGGCTGAGGTTGGCATTTAATTTTTGGGGTACAACAATTTTAGGGTACAACAGGGTACAACTGATTTTAGGGTACAATTTCGTCATTTTAGGGTACAAAACTGAAAGGGTACAACAATTTTAGGGCACAACTATTTTTGGGTACAAACTTCTGATAATTTTAGGGTACAACTAAATACAATTTTAGGGTACGATCAACATAATTTTAGAGCACAACCAATTTTTGTTGTTAGTTATCGAAATTTTGAGATTTCCTGAAAATTTTGATCCTATGGTTCATAGAATCAGAGACTACAGTGAACCATAAGGTAAATCGAGGAGCTATGATCATGAGGTACATCCATAGAGTTATCATAGCGTACATCAAGTCAGAATTTTCATGAAATTTCAAAAGTCACAGAGTTTTCATCAAATTTGGAGAAAAGATTTACAGACGTAGTTCCATGAACATGTTACTGATCTTTTGGGAAAGATGATATAACATAAATACTATTCAAACAACCATTTGCTAGATGCTCATATTGGAGTTTCTATAATTGACTCTAACATCATCTTTAAAAATCGTATTATTTCATCCCTCTGAAAAAAGCAGCTCCTTGAACTCCCCCTGTAAAACTATTCTCAAAAATATATGAAAACTCTGAGACTTTTAAAATTTTATGAGAATTCTCAGTCGATGTACCCTATGATAACCCCATGGATGTACTTCAAGCTCCTCGATTTACCTTATGATTTACTTTAGTCTCTGATTCTATGTAACCTAGGTTTTCAGAAAATCTCAAAATTTCGATAACTAGCAACAAAAATTAGTTGTGCCCTAAAATTATATTGGTTGTACCCTAAAATTGTATTCAGTTGTACCCTAAAATTATCAGAAGTTTGTACCCCAAAATAGTTAAGCCCTAAAATTTTTGTACCCTTTCAGTTTTGTACCCTAAAATTATGAAAGTTGTACCCTAAAATCAGTTGTACCCTGTTGTACCCTAAAATTGTTGTACCCTAAAAATTAAATGCCGCTTAGGGTTGTTAGAAATTCGGAAAAAATTAACGAAAACGGTGATTCACCGTATTCATCAATTGTTTTCCGAATTTCTAAGAAACCTAAGCCTAAGAGCGTGGTGAAAAGTGAAGTAGTGAATGAGCAGTACGGTAGTAAAAGAGTAAATGGTAGTAAAAGAGTTGAAGTAGTAAATGAGCAATTGGTAATAAACGAGTAGGTAGTAAACTAGTATTTGCCACAATTTTTTTCACAGATTTTTTTTGAAATTTTTTGAAACTTGCATCAAAAATAGTCAAAACACCTTTGGCGCGTTTGCAAAATTTGGTCGATTTTGACTGTTTTCAATCGCTTTTTGACATAAATCTGTAATTTTCACATGTTTTTTCACTTCTAGTCACGTAAAATTGATATTTTTGTGATAAAGAAACCGGAAAATGACACTTTTCAGCACCAGGCGGAGAGTCTGGCGCACCTTTGGCGCGTTTGCAAAATTTGGTCGATTTTGACTGTTTTCAATCGCTTTTTGACATAAATCTGTAATTTTCACATGTTTTTTCACTTCTAGTCACGTAAAATTGATATTTTTGTGATAAAGAAACCGGAAAATGACACTTTTCAGCACCAGGCGGAGAGTCTGGCGCACCTTTGGCGCGTTTGCAAAATTTGGTCGATTTTGACTGTTTTCAATCGCTTTTTGACATAAATCTGTAATTTTCACATGTTTTTTCACTTCTAGTCACGTAAAATTGATATTTTTGTGAAAAAGAAACCGGAAAATGACACTTTTCAGCACCAGGCGGAGAGTCTGGCGCACCTTTGGCGCGTTTGCAAAATTTGGTCGATTTTGACTGTTTTCAATCGCTTTTTGACATAAATCTGTAATTTTCACATGTTTTTTCACTTCTAGTCACGTAAAATTGATATTTTTGTGAAAAAGAAACCGGAAAATGACACTTTTCAGCACCAGGCGGAGAGTCTGGCGCACCTTTGGCGCGTTCGCTGAATTTTGTCGATTTTGACTGTTTTCAATTGCTTTTTGACATAAATCTGTAATTTGCACATGTTTTTTCACTTCTAGTCACGTAAAATTGATATTTTTGTAAAAAAGAAACCGGAAAATGACACTTTTCAGCACCAGGCGGAGAGTCTGGCGCACCTTTGGCGTGTTCGCTGAATTTTGTCGATTTTGATTGTTTTCAATTGCTTTTTGACATAAATCTGTAATTTTCACATGTTTTTTTCACTTCTAGTCACGTAAAATTATTTATTTTTGTAAAAAACAAACCGGAAAATAACACTTTTCAGCAGTAGGCAGAAAGTCTGGCGCACCTTTGGCGCGTTTGCAAAATTTGGTCGATTTTGACTGTTTTCAATTGCTTTTTGACACAAATCTGTAATTTTCACATGTTTTTTCACTTCTAGTCACGTAAAATTAATATTTTTGTAAAAAAGAAACCGGAAAATAACACTTTTCAGCAGTAATCAGAAAAACTGGCGCACCTTTGGCGTGTTCGCTGAATTTTGTCGATTTTGACTGTTTTCAATCGCTTTTTGACATAAATCTGTAATTTTCACATGTTTTTTCACTTCTAGTCACGTAAAATTGATATTTTTGTGAAAAAGAAACCGGAAAATAACACTTTTCAGCACCAGGCGGAGAGTCTGGCGCACCTTTGGCGTGTTCGCTGAATTTTGTCGATTTTGATTGTTTTCAATTGCTTTTTGACATAAATCTGTAATTTTCACATGTTTTTTCACTTCTAGTCACGTAAAATTATTTATTTTTGTAAAAAACAAACCGGAAAATAACACTTTTCAGCAGTAGGCAGAAAAACTGGCGCACCTTTGGCGTGTTCGCTGAATTTTGTCGATTTTGACTGTTTTCAATCGCTTTTTGACATAAATCTGTAATTTTCACATGTTTTTTCACTTCTAGTCACGTAAAATTGATATTTTTGTGAAAAAGAAACCGGAAAATGACACTTTTCAGCAGCAGGCGGAGAGTCTGGCGCACCTTTGGCGCGTTTGCAAAATTTGGTCGATTTTGACTGTTTTCAATTGCTTTTTGACATAAATCTGTAATTTTCACATGTTTTTTTACTTCTAGTCACGTAAAATTGATATTTTTGTAAAAAAGAAACCGGAAAATGACACTTGTCAGCAGTATTTTTGCGCGCACTCAACCCCATACTTCAACATCAAATCAGAGACCAATCAAAACTTCTATTTCAATTTTCCGCTGAACGAGACAGGCATCTTTTGCCCTTTTCTCCTCCGTACCGAATCCTCCGTCGTTATTGTCTATTGAATCCTCCATTTTAATTGTCCACTGAATCCTCGTCCTCGAATGGTTGTCCGGATTGAACTCAAAAATAGATGAATAAAACGAAAATAATTAAAAAAAAAAAGAATGAATAAGAATGGTTGGGGAAGTCAATGATATAAAAATTATCCCGTCTTTGAAAAATTCAATTCAAAATTCAAAATTGTCCCGTTTTTGAAAAACTTACTTCAAAATTCAAAATTATCCTTTTTTGGGAATTTCAATTATAGTTTTTTTTTTTCATTTCTAGCCCGGGAGGATTCAAACCCGCGTCTACTGAAGTAAACCTCAGCCCGGATAAGTATAGACTATTACAGCGCCATGCTCGATCAGTCTAACCGGAACCGACACAGATAAGAATGGTTGGGGAAGTCAATAATATAAAAATTATCCCGTTGAAATTTTTTGGTGAAATTCTCAAATCGGCCCGGCCCGGCTTGCAAATAGAAATGTTGTTTCACTTCGGATTGGTGAGACAGTCTAAATAGCGAAAAGTGTGATAATGCACAAGCGGACACATTATTGAAAAAGCGGACAAAATTCGAAAAAGCGGACACATCTTTAAAAAAGCGGGAACCATCTTCAAAAAAAGCAGGAAACATATTCAAAAAAGCGGACAAACCTTCGAAAAAGCGGACACATTATTGAAAAAGCGAACAAAACTCGAAAAAGCGGACAAACCTTTAATAAAGCGGACACATTATTAAAAATGCGGACATATCTTTGAAAAAGCGGACAAACCTTTAATAAAACGGACACATTATTAAAAATGCGGTCATATCTTTGAAAAAGCGGACAAACCTTTATTAAAACGGACACATTATTAAAAATGCGGACATATCTTTGAAAAAGCGGACAAAGCTTTGAAAAAGCGGACACATTATAAAAAAAGCGGACAAAATTCGAAAAAGTGGACACATCTTTAAAAAGCGGACACATCTTCGAAAAAGCGGACAAACCTTTAAAAAGGCGGAAAAACCTTTAAAAAAGCGGACACCTTTTCAAAAGAGCGGACAAACTTTTAAAAAAAACGGACACATCTTCAAAATTACTTTCTCATAACTGACCCACTGAAACCATGGTAACTGTTTTCAATCGTGACGCCCAGCAAAAGTACAAATGGTCCCAAAAAGCTAAAGAACAGATAAACTTGAATATTCAAATAAAACCCTAAACTTTACCAAAAAAACGAAGCCAAAAGTCGGATAACACCAATGTTAATTTTTTAAAGCTATTCACACTCCAGGCTATTACAACTCAGGTAAAACTTCTCAGAATGTTTTGCCGTTTACATCAAATGAAAGCTGAAAACACGAAAAATGAGATTCAGAAGCAAAATTGCATTAAGTCTATATATATATTTAGCTGGAAAAATATCGTTTGCAATTTTTTTCAAATTGTTGGCTTCGAATTTGTTTTCAAAATTTTCATGCATTTGCTACTTTTTGACACTCATTTCAATCGATTCCTACGGTTAGAATTTTTTTTAACGGCTTTCGTGTACTGAAAAGAAAACGTTATTTTGTGTCTAGTTTTTCATTATCAATAATCGTAACGTTTTGCAATCTATATTTTCTGAAACTAGAAAAGTTAAGCTATCTTTCATTTTTTGATTCTCCATTTTGAGTTAGATTCAAGCAAGTTATGAAGGTTTGAAGTTCGCGGAAAACTTTTTTTCATATTTTTTCAAAAACTCAATTTTCTCAAAAACTATGTTAGCACAAAACACAAAATTTCCAGGAGCATTCTACTTTTGCATAAATGTTCGTTTGAAAACATAATGAGCCAAAACCAAAAATATCAATTCGCGGTCATTCTATGTAAGCAGTTCAATCCGACTCTTGAAGCTAGTCGTCCAGGCGCTTCCAAGTCCAAAGATGACCGGAAGTCATCAGGTTTCGAATCATCTTCAAACGTCAAATTCAGGAGATTTCGTACTGTTACATTTTAGGCTCGCATGCATAAGTATTTAGGTTTGATCTATCCCAAGTAAGAGCGCGCACGTTGGTCTGTATGCGCGTCTCTCTTTCACATTGTTTGTAGTTTGGTCAGAGTTCCCTATATAAGGGACTGACATCCCTCATTCTAGTTCTTCCTTCTTTCCCTACCTATTAGTGACTACTATTCTGCAATAGTTTATCCCCCCTAAATAAACTCTCTATCTATTCAACCTACTGTTCTTGGGACTACAACCCGGCTACAGTATGCCGGATTCTAAGGACACAACACGTACCATTGACGACTGGGCAAAAATCCGATTAATCACTCACCGCGTTAGGTCTTATCAACCTCGTGAAGCGAAAGCCAAGTTTGCGTGTCATGTGAACATAACACAAGCCGCCGAGCTTCAGACCCCCCCCCCCGTCCCCCGGAGTGTTGACAATTGCCTTGTCCTGCCTGTGTCCCACTCCAAACTAAAATGCATCAATTGATTGTATAGACTACTAAAATTTAATTACATGTATTTATTTTACTTTCTGTTAATTATCTTCTTTTTTCCCTGTTCTCTTTTTTTATTGTAATAGGAAGTAATTCCATTTGCAATTCAAATCGGCGCCAACTACGATGTCTGCGTCTCTACTGCAGTCAAAGGCGCACGTCATTCTCACAGGAACTCTCAGCATGACACACAAGTACCCACTCTACCCTATAATTATTTTACCCTAAGGGTTGTCCCTTTTTATAGTTGCTCTTTCTAACCAAAAATAATAATAACTCGCTGAGAGCTATTAGGAAGAAACCGTGAGAATTCTCAACAGAAAATTCTCGCTTTTCCTGAATAAACTGGTTTTAGATTAAACCGCGTAACAGTACATTGAGTCCTGCGTTTCACTGAACCACCTGAAATAGCAAACCACCGAGACGTGTGACACCCCCGACGGCTAATAACCGGCGGCCTGCTATCCTTAAAAGGAGTGGCTTCAAGGGTGTCATATTTTCACTTTTTTCAGAACCAAAAAATCATTTTTCCATAACTTACTACTTTTGGCTCTAAAAAGCTCTAAAATCTGAATAGCTGTAAATCATTAAAAAAGAGAGAGCATGATAACAAGAATTAATTAATGAATAATAATGAATTGACTCTTAAGGAGCATAAAAACATAATAATTACAAAATATGGCAAGATGATGTCGGCAGAGAAGGCATTGGAATCATTCGTTTGCCGTGGGAACTTAGGTCCGGTAGCAAACGAATGATTAATATTATAATACAGAGCAAAATATTAAAAAAGATAATAATGATAAGAAAGGGCAAGAAGGAGTCGGCAGGAAAAAAGGGCAACCATTCGATTGCTACCAAAGGAGTCTGGTATGGTAGCAATTGAATGACATGGGAAAAAGGACTTGTAAAAAGTTGATGTAAAATACCAAAAAAGAGAATCGGGGAACAAAAAGAGAAAACACATTTGATAGAACAAAAAAAAATAAGGGGAAAGTATAATTTTCAAAAAAAAATATAAAGAAGATGGCTCTAAAGGAGCATAAACATATTTCTCCACACGAGAAGACAAGAATTTGTAGGCAGGACTAGAACCTATGCGAATGATGTATAAAATTCAGTACACAAAGGTGAGAAACAATTTGCTTATTTAAATGAGTTGACGTTCCTGCTTGTAGACGTCATCTTGTGTTTGATGGTGATAGTCCGTGATGAGCTGACTTGCAAGTACCTAAAAATCCAAGTTTCAAATGAAAAACAGTTAATGTTTTGAAACTTACTTGATCGGCCGTCCATCTCTCTTCGGCATTTTTTTAACGAGCATTTGGGTCACACCGCGGATGCTCATGTTCATCTGCACTGGTGGATCATATTTGCATTTTGAGACTATGTACTCAGATACATGCCCCGTCGGCAGCTGGAATGGTAGTGTCCCTTGAGAACATTGATGAATTACGATTCCCAGAGAAAAGCAATCGACGGCTGTTGTCTGTTTTGAGCGAGTGACTATTTCGGGTGCCATATATCCCTGTGTTCCGCAGAACGTACCGTGCCTAAAAATCAATAAAATTTCAAAAATCACATTGAAGAATCCCTCACCGTTCGTCGGTTGCACTTCCGAAATCTGACACTTTGTATATTCATTCTCCATTGTGTAGTATATTTTGGGGTTTCAGATCACGATGGATAATGCACCTTTTGTGTCAATATGACAGAGCTTTCGCCACACAATCCGTCATTTGTGCAACGTCCTTCACATTCATCACATGTCCACGTTTCCGCTTCAAAACATCGTGAAGTGATTCTTGCATCAGTTCTAGTACAAAGCAAATGTTAATTTTTGATTTGAAGGCAGCCAACATTTTCACAATGTTTTCGTGACGAAGATCTCGTTGAATCAAGAGTTCTCGCTCAATTTCAAACTTTTTGGACAATATGCTTGTTTGGTTGATGATGTACTAAAATACAAAATTATTCGTGTTCGCAGTAGTATTTCTCACCTTGAGAGCAAATTCTTTGCCGCTTTTTTTTTGATCTACATTTGAAGACACTGCCCATTGATCCAGTTCCCATTAATTTTCCAATGTCAAACTTTTCTTTGGTCACATCGTTATCATATACATTAATGTCTTCGTCGCGCTTCCCAGCAGCTTCGTATCGATCAATGGTTTTTCTCAGTTCTTTGATCTCTTTGTCATCCGTAAGACGACTCTTCGCTTTACGGCACGCTTCTCTCTGCTTCTCTGAGTGGCTTTTGAAGTTATCGACGCTGAAAGTTACATTCAGTTAATTCTCCTGTTTTTTCTTTGACACTCACTTAAATTTTGCAGACTGCATCATTACACCTGTGGAGCAGCCTGTGGCAAGAACGTTTCCAGGCAAAATATCAAACATCGTCTGGTTCGGAGACTTCACTCCATATTTGTGAAAAGACGTACACTTTTGTTGGGCGATATTTTTTACGTCAGTTAGGACGAGCTGAAAAAATAATACGATTAAAACTTTGCATGTATAAACTAACCTGCGAATTTTTGTAACTCCCATGAATCACAAACCCCTCCGACGCATTATTTCCATCTATTATTCCAAGAAACCACTGCTTCTCATCGAAAGCCCATCTATAAAAATAGATTGAAAAATCATTTTTCGTGAAAATCTACCTTTCGGAGGGCTGTGTTTCTCCATTCCACGTGTACAACCGGTGAACATCTTTGTCGAATGTCTCGCAGTAGGACATATTGGTTTTGTAACCTTGTTTTACGATCGATCCTTTCAGTGAGTACGTGTACACGGCCTTGTTCAAAGACCCTCTGAGGTCATACACCGACCAATTTCCATTCAAACCAGAAGTCATTATTTCGTAGCGCTCCTTGCGGAAGTTCGATAATGAAGATGTCACATTGGTCTGAAAAAATTCATTTGATTACTGACTTTACAAAGATAATTGAAAATCAATAACTGAGAAAGACACTGAAAGAATTGTTAATTGTATTCAACCTACCTTGAGCTCTCTAACAACTGAATCCGTCTTAACGTCGTACAGGAGTATCGACTTGGTGAACACACCACTTCTTTTCGGATGCAAAAGAAGAACTTTCTCCAATTTGTTAAAGTCATTGCACTTCCACTGAGTGATTCCGGCCAACGGATTGGTTTGACGAAGAGTCGATTGATTGGTATCGATCTTGTAGACGACTGGTTCTTCTCCCACGATGTATACGTCTAAAAACATTAATATTATTGATTTTCCTGATTTTATTTCGGTTCTATTCCAGTTTAAATGTTTTTTGAAAACTCGAACGTCCCGATAAACACTACGGCGTCTCTTGAAAGACCTAGACGTCCCTAAAAAAACTTAGACGCCCCGAAGAATATTTAGGCGTTTCAAAAAACATTTAAACATCTCGAAAAATATTTAGACGTTTCTTGAACCCTAAAACAGACTCTCCTCCAAACAGAGACAACCAAGAGCTTGCTTAAAAATTAGGATAAAAGTGCAAGCAAGCTTCTGGATGTCTCGGTTGGGTCTAATTGTTTCTGGGACAATCAAACATTTGAAAGGACGTTTTAAATTTTGGAAAAAAGGTAGGGCTTGAAAGGACGTCTAGACATTTAAATGTTTCAAGTTATTCTAAGAATGACGTGTTGTCTTTCTGAAAGGTTAATTTTCACACTCACTGTTCTTCTCCGCATAAACTGTATTGACTCCTTCGTCGACACGGTGGCTCTCAAGAAGACTTGAGGTAGTTGTTGAGTAGATCGACACGGAATTTTTGAAGAGAACAGCAACTGATTCCTTGTCAATCAATGCAACATCGATAGGATCTGAACAGTCAATTCGGCATGTCATAATTACCAAATTTCGGTGTATTTGAAGTTGATTTTTTGGCTGTAACAAATGATTTACAGAAAGAGAGAGAGAGGGAAAAATAGAGAGAGAGAGAGAGAGAGAGAGAGAGAGAGAGAGAGAGAGAGAGAGAGAAAGAGAGATTGCAAAAAATTGGCAAAATGACGGGAAAATTTGAAAATTATTTTTATACGGAATACTGAGAACATTTCGCGGCGGCGACAATTGAAAATTAACAGAAATGAACAACTTATCGGTTTTCAACCGGAATAACGCCTAAAATTACGGTCAAAGTTGCAAAAAAACTCACGAAAATAACGGGAAATTTGAAAATTGATTTTATACGGAAAACTGAGAGCATTTCGCGGCGGCGACCACTAGAAATTAACAAAAATTGAAAATTTATCGGTTTTCAACCGAAATTACGCCTAAAATTACGGCAAAAATGAAAAAAAACAAAGATTTTGGACAAAGAAAAAATTATGGAAAAAAAAAGAATTTTGCTAAACAAAGCGCGATAACGGAATAACGGAGTGTCGTTGCAAAAATTGAATTTGTTCTATTTTTGATTCAAGATATTTAATATTTAAAAAGATGAGGTGTTACGAATGTAAAAAATTTCAGAATACAAATTTTCAACAAATTTAAAATATGAAACAATTTTCCAAAAATCTCAGATATCACTGCATTGGTTTTTTTTTATTAATCCTGATTATTTTTTTTACTAATCCTTTTTTCACTAATCTAGATTATAACCGTCATTCTATGTCTCAGACAACTCACTGAGGATTAAAAACGGCCGAAAATTTAATTTTCGGCCGCAAATTGATGCTTCTGGGCAATTTTTTCGATTTTTTTAAAACAATACAGTTTTGTGGGTATGCGGAAATGAAAAAGCGTGTTTTTTTATACTAATACACTTACTAATCCTGATTATAATCAGATTTTCGAAACTCCGGCCCGGCCCGGTCGGCCCGGATTTGAATTTTTGAACTTTTTCACTACAATTTTTTGTCCTATTTTCTGAAAATTTTTCATATTTTTTCTCAAGTATATTTTTCAACAAACTTCGAAACTTACAAAAAATGTTCTGAAGAAACATTTTTCAAAAAAATCGGGAAATTTTCGAAAAAAAATTTGAATTTTTTTCAGTACACAACTTCCGGGCCGGGCCGGCCGGAGAATATTTAATTCCGGCCCGGTCCGTTGCAAGTCTGATAAGTTTATGTGGTTCAGTATCTTCCGGATTCTTTCGCCGTCTTCCCATTGTTAGAGAGCGCCAAAGGCACACCAGCCGTTATCTCCTTTCTGCAGATCACATTCATATCGACATCCAAACAAATAGACAGACATCCGGACATACCGACAAAGAGAAAGATATTATTTCCATGTTCAAGGGGCTTTCCGTCTTTTTCCCCATCCTGCGCGCTGAAGGTGTGCCCAACTCTGTACACAATAATGTAAAGTATAAAACAAGAAAACGGCAAATGAGTTTGTGAGAATTAAAAAAATATGTTAGAATTTTTTTGTTGTTGGAAATTTAGAGTTTTATAACTCTCATAATTTGAGCTTTAAGATTTTAAAATTTAAGGCGGTTCTAACGATTATAAACATTTCTAGGTGAAGACGGAGAGATCCCAGACGCTCTCGCTTCTCGGCCCCTCTTCTTAAATTGCGTAATCTGTCCTGATAAATCTTCGAAGCTGTATATCTCAAAAGTGGGCGGAGCTATTAAAACATTGTCAACTACAAAAATAAAGAACTAAATTTAATTTACATACTTTGAAAAATTTGGCACTCTGGGACAACTTTCAACGTTGTTCTATACTTTCTAAATTTACAAAAAATCGAAAAGTTTGAATTGAATTAAAAATGATTTAGGACCACTCAAAGTTGAGCCAAGGACTTCTCGATATGCATGTTTTTGCCGAGATAATGAGGCGGAAGTGTAGACGAGAAATGGTTGAGGATCGAAATGAAGGGCCCGAAGACTCGGGCCGGGTTTTGTAAAATTTTGAACGCTTGACCCGGCCCGAAGGGATAACGTAAATATTTCTAATAATTTGAACTGACACTCAAAAATTTGACTTTTTCGCGAAAAAAATTCAAAAAATTTGAAAGTTTAACTTTGGGCGGCAAAATACCCGTGCCTTTATCTTGCTGACAAGGCCCAAGCCTTGACAACATGTCGTGCTTTCTAATTTCACGTCTTCTTGTTCTGAAAAGCTAGGATTACTGTGGATATCATTCTGGGATATTGTATCATTTGAATATTCCTATTGAGCCAACCAATTACCGGCTCAATTCCATGTAATAGGGATTACATAATCTAATCCAACCAGTCTCCAATTCCACCCTTTTTTTGAATACCTCTGATCTACCCGCGAGATGGGTGCGTCTAGGCTAATCCCCTTACCAAT
Source organism: Caenorhabditis remanei (assembly GCF_010183535.1). Taxonomy (NCBI): domain Eukaryota; kingdom Metazoa; phylum Nematoda; class Chromadorea; order Rhabditida; family Rhabditidae; genus Caenorhabditis; species Caenorhabditis remanei. The sequence continues at coordinate 3,423,385 of NC_071333.1, read as the reverse complement.
TACTTAATCCTCCAGGTTTTCCCTTCGATAAATTCAAAAAATGTGAACAGATGGTTCAACAGAGAACGATTTGGAAGGTGAGTCTGAGATACTGTAGCAATATCATTGGACTGGGGAATGGCTTTTTTAGCACGGAATTTTCAGTCCGTAAGCTCTAAATGACAAGGTAAATTACTTCCGGGTTGGATAACTTTTGTGTCCACCTTGTCAATCCGTCATCTTTCTTTGTTTTAAATTTTTTAGTCGTTCATATTCTAAAAATGTGATTTTTTCAGGAAGAGCCGTCTTAACCTTTGCAAAAATTTGCATCACTTGAAGGACCGCTCGATTCTTCTCAGAAATGGGTATCCCTCGTTCTCGTTGTTTGGACTTGCTCACCACTCCTTTGATAAGATGGGACAGTCGTATCACACTTCCGGATACATTGGAAGTCATTCCAACTCTGAAGGATATAGGGGAGTTGGAGCGAAATATCAAGTGTCGCTTGACGGGAAGGATCAAAGACCTGCAGGTGACAAAGGTGGAGTTTTCGCTGCTGACAATGGTGTTTTTTGTCATGCAGGTGAGAATTCTGAGTAAAGTTTAAATGAGCTAAGATTGCTTGAGATCGGCTAACTAAGGAGGAATGTGAAGTCCACACTGGGATGACCCGCCAAGTAGCCTTGAATGGCGAGGGTGATGGAAATATGCATTTTCTCTTTGAAGGTGACCCATAAAAATTGATTAAAAGGGATTTGAAGGTGACCCATAAAAAAGTTGAGTAGGATGAGTCCGGGGAAGTAGAGAAGCTGAAAATGGTACTATTTTAAAGTTTTTCAAGGTTCGTTGTGATATTAGTGGTGAAAACCAGATCTTTACTATTTCACTAGTTCGTCAGTGTGAGTCCACTAGCTTGAGTATAGCAGCTCCTAAAAAATCGGAAAAGTGTTCATTATTTCGTTGGGACTGTACATTTTTTGCTGCTTACCGTAATATACGCCCAAGGACTTGAATTTTTTTTAAATTCATAGTTTGGATATAGATAAAACATTCTTCTTTCCAGCAAAATCAAAGCTCTGACAAAGGAAGTTATGCTACCTTCAATTTGATTGTTCAAAAAATTTATTCGAAATTCAGATTTTTCACTATCTATTAAACAAAATCCTGTTTAAGTTTAGAAACTTGTTTTTCACAGGAATGTTTCACCTCGTCAGTCAGAAGTTTTCACGAAAAACCTCGCACACGTATAAAATTGAAAAGCATACTTGCAAACCGGGCCGGCCCGTAACTCGCTTCAAACTCAATGTTTCGGGCTGAAAACTATACCAAAATGAAGATCTTGACGAGTTCTATGTCCGTGACCTATTACGTGCCGGATGGCGGATTGGTACTGCGCCGCGGGCCGCGGGCCGGGCTAGAATGGCTTCTTTGGCCATTTTGGAATTTTTTTGGCACTTTTTCCCGGCCCGCGGCACATTAGCGAAAAACCATCCGACCCGTAGTAGATCACGAACATGGATCTCGTCGAGATCTACATTTTGGTATATTTTTCAGCCCATAACAATGAGTTTGAAGCGAGGTACGGGCCGGCCCGTGTCGGCCCGTTTCGGCCCGGTTTGCAAGTATGTTAAAACGCTTACCCAAAAAACTATTTTACGCCATTCTCTCCTTTCTACGGCCGCCGGCCGCTGCACATGGTCTCGGCATGTTTTGCAAGTTTACCTGTAAAGTGATATTCAGAACAAGAAGACGTGAAATTAGAAAGCACGACATATACTGCTCTGGCAACAAAGATTTCTGTTAATCCTGCTACAAAAACGAGTGTGACCAAATCAGAAGGACTCCCTCCTCCTTCTATGTACGCATTATCACATGGTTTCACGCAAAATCCTTCTTCTACTGCTCTCACTCTTTCTCAAAAGTACAATTTCGAAAATTGGCACGTTGAGACTGAAGTAGTAAACAACAGAAGAGTAATCGATTACGCCCTGGAGTTTGGTCGGGATTTTGTGTTATGATAAGAGTAGGGGCACTTCTGTTAGATGTCTGTTGGTTAATTAGGAGGTGGCTAGACATTTCGTGGGTTTTGATAAAAAATGTAAATTTGTGGAAATCAGATGGGAGTAAAATGGATCCTGTTTTCTAAATTCAAAGCATTTTTTTCTAAATTCAGATATAGATCACATTGAGCACTTACTAATCATGGCCTCAGCATTTTTAAAATAAGAACTATTAGTTTGTTACATGTCTTGCAATCACGCTCTGCAGCAACGTCCACCGATTAATGACTTGTTTCTCAAGAGAACTTCAATAGAGCGCAGTTGCTAATACCGTGTTTTACTAATAACTTATCGATTTATTGGCAATCAGCTGAATGGAGGATCCAAGTGCTGGAATATCGACAAGTCGTTTCTTGTTCCAAATTTTTAGACTGGCAATATTGACTTTGAGAACTGAAATAATTTTTTTAAAAATAAGGTATATGATCTTCACTAATTTATTTGAGTCAAAATAAAAATATCATATGTACAATTTGGCTTTGAACAAGACTATTTCAATTAAAATTAAGAGAGATGATAGAAGGAATAATGACCGGGGCCGAGGAGGAAGAAGGATGAAACGGGGAAACGATAGGAAAAATGTGGCAATGAGGCTATACTGTACAACGGCATAAGACGTGAATATTGAATAGACGAAGGAGAAAGTTAAACATCATCGAAAAGTGTGGACATTGGAGGTGATATCATTTCAGAACAAGACGACAAATGAAAAAAAGTTATCGGATACTGGAGTATCTCTTTGAGGAAGAAGGTAAGAGAAACAGTTAAGATGCATAGACAGATTGGAAAAACTGTGAACAGTAATTGAATCATTCTCATGCCTCTATATTGGGGATTCTGAATGTATTTACATTTCTTGAACTGGGTGTTACAAGTCTACCGACATCGAAAATAGCTATGAGAAAATGGGAAATTTAAAGGAATATGAGATGGGTCATTGGAATCTCCACAAGATCATTTTTGATCAGTTTTGATTAGCCATTATTTCATTATCCAAGCGAACGAAGACTGTAAATTAGTATTTTCGAGGAGCTTCTTGTTATCAAAAAACAAAACTCACCTACAAACGCAGTTATAGTGTCGAAAATTTATGTAATATAACCAAAAAAATAAAAAATAAAGATAGATGACGGATTCACAAGGAGAACACGAAAATTATCCAACCCGGAAGTAATTTACCTTGTCATTTAGAGCTTACGGACTGAAAATTCCGTGCTAAAAAAGCCATTCCCCAGTCCAATGATATTGCTACAGTATCTCAGACTCACCTTCCAAATCGTTCTCTGTTGAACCATCTGTTCACATTTTTTGAATTTATCGAAGGGAAAACCTGGAGGATTAAGTAATTGGTAAGGGGATTAGCCTAGACGCACCCATCTGGCGGGTAGAGCAGAGGTATTCAAAAAAAGGGAATGGAATTGGAGACTGGTCGGTTCGGATTGTGTAATCCTCTCACATGGAATTGAGCCGGTAATTGGTTGGCTCAATAGGAATATTCAAATGATACAGTATCCCAGAATGATATCTGCAGTAATTCTAGCTTGTCCAAGAAAGCACACTTGTCAAGGGCCGGGCCTTGTCAGCAAGATAAAGGCGCGCGTATTTTGCCGCCCAAAGTTAAAATTTCAAAGTTATCAAATTTTTAAAATTTTTTGAATTCTTTCACGAAAAAGTCAAATTTTCGAGTATCAGTTGAAATTATTAGAAATATTTACGTTACCCCTTCGGGCCGGGTCGGGCGTTCAAAATTTTACAAAACCCGCCCCGGGTCTTCGGGCCCTTCATTTTGATCCTCAACCATCTCTCGTCTACACTTCCGCCTCGTTATCTCGGCAAAAACATGCATATCGAGAAGTCCTTGGCTCAACTTTGAGCGGCCCCTAAATCATTTTTCATTCGTTGAAAATTGTCCCAGAGTGCCAAGTTTTTCAAAGTATGTAAATTGAATTTAGTGCTTTATTTTTGTAGTTGACAATGTTTTAATAGCTCTTTCCGCTTTTGAGATATACGCTTTTGAATATTTAGTAGGACAGATTACGCAATTTAAGAAGAGGGGCCGAGAAGCGAGAGCGTCTGGGATCTCTCCGTCTTCACCTAGAAATATTTATAATCGGTAGAAGCGCCTTGAATTTTAAAACACTAAAGCTCAAATTATGAGAGTTACAAAATTTTTATACAGATGGTTCTATAATATTTCATCAAAGCTCTGAACGTTTTTGCATCAAAATAAAATTGAATTATTTTTTCGATAATTTTTTTTCCATGGGGGGACCCTTATGTGATTTTCAAAATAAATGAACATATCTCAGAATGGTCTTCTTGTTTTTTGATGATTTTAATTGGATCGTATGTCAAATATTGCGGGACGTTAGTACATCAGTTGAAATTTTATGGCTTCTGTACCAATTATTGATGAAAACGTCAAAAATTGGGAAAACATTTTCATGAAGAAAAATTCGAAATCTATTCAAACCAATTTTTAAGGTGTAACATTTCGGAATTGGTTTATTTCATGTGTTTTATCAATATTCTGATTGTTTTCGGACAACTTTTTTTTTCGAATTTTTCGTGAAAATTTTTTTTCATAAGGGGGGACCCTTATGTGATTTTTGAAAAAATCGAAATATCTCAAAACGGTCCCCCTACTTTTTGATGATTTTTATTGGATCTAATGGAACACCTTGCGGGGAATATGAATACAATTTAAAACTTTATGGCTTCAAGAGGGATTTTTTGAGAAAAGTTGAAAAAACATGAAAGTGAAATTCACTTGAATGGTTTCTGGGGTGTCTGGAGGACTGAAAATTTGTGTAGGGGTAGTCAAAAACACTCGTAACATGTACCAAAAGTTTTGCAGAGTTATCTGGAAAATTGAAATTTTTATGAATTTTTGGGTGAAAAGTCATTTATTTGGCATATTTTCCTAGGATGACGTCATAGGGGACTGGTGACATATTTTTTGTAAATCACTACCATAGGGGTACTCATGCTGTAAAAAAAGTTCGGATTGAAAAAACTTTTTGCAACTGTGCCAAGGCCCAACACAAACATTCTCACTCTTACAGATAGTGCCTCTTAAAAAATTTTTTGAATTTTTTTTGTTGAAAATTTTGAGTTCTGTAACTCTCATAATTTGAGCTTTAGTGTTTTAAAATTCAAGGCGCTTCTACCGATTATAAACATTTATAGGTGAAGACGGAGAGATCCCAGACGCTCTCGCTTCTCGGCCCCTCTTCTTAAATTGTGTAATCTGTCCTACTAAATATTCAAAAGCGTATATCTCAAAAGCGGAAAGAGCTATTAAAACATTGTCAACTACAAAAATAAAGCACTAAATTTAATTTACATACTTTGAAAAATTTGACACTCTGGGACAATTTTCGACGTTGTTCTATACTTTCAAAATTAAAAAAAATCGAAAAGTTTGAATTGAATGAAAAATGATTTAGGGGCCGCTCAAAGTTGAGCCAAGGACTTCTCGATATGCATGTTTTTGCTGAGATAACGAGGCGGAAGTGTAGACGAGAGATGGTTGAGGATCAAAATGAAGGGCCCGAAGACCCGGGCCGGGTTTTGTGAAATTTTGAACGCCCGACCCGGCCCGAAGGGATAACATAAATATTTCTGATAATTTTTCATGATTTCTTCTAATTTTAACTGATACTCGAAAATTTGACTTTTTCGCAAAAAAAATTCAAAAAATTTGAAAAATTTGAAAAATTTGAAATTTTAACTTTGGGCGGCAAAATACCCGCGCCTTTATCTTGCTGACAAGGTCCAAGCCTTGACAAGTGTGCTATCTTCGACAAGATAGGATTATTGCAGATATCATTCTGGGATACTGTATCATTTGAATATTCCTATTGAGCCAACCAATTACCGGCTCAATTCCATGTGATTACATAATCCGAACCGACCAGTCTCCAATTCCATTCCCTTTTTTTGAATACCTCTGCTCTACCCGCCAGATGGGTGCGTCTAGGCTAATCCCCTCACCAATTACTTAATCCTCCAGGGTTTTCCTTCGATAAATTCAAAAAATGGGATATTTAGGAAATGATTAGCTTGGTGTAGGAGGAGTCTCCGCCCCTTAGAAGAGACACGCCCACTTTTTGTTGGGTAGTATAAATACAGTGGCCCCTAGGAGACATATATTCTATGCTATTTTAGACTGAATGTGTATCGGTCGGATTTTGATTTTTTTGGAATTCTAATTTTTTTTGTTTACATTTGGATCGTGAAAAGGTGAGTCTGGGATACTGTGGATATCATTCAATGATCTTGTAGATACCTTTCTGGGGGATTCTCTAGGACACTGTAGCATTTAATTTCATAACTTTCTATATTTCAGAGTCCTACGACGCTCATGTTAACAAATGGTTCAACAGTGAACAATTTGGAAGGTGAGTCTGAGATACTGTAGCAATATCATTGGACTGATGGTCTACACATTCTACGGGTTTTGTATTGGACACCGATCGATTGATTTCATTTCATCGGAAATCAAACTTCTGCAATTGCGCAGTTTGAGAGTAAGCTTACCGGTTTTTTTTTTTGGAAAAAAGCAAAAGTCTTATTTTCAGGCAATGGTCTTTTTTCAATGGATATCCTGTTTTGCGGACCTTCATGACGCCAACTACCAGTTTTGGAAGGTCAAAGGTTATATTACATAAATTTTCGACACTATAACTGCGTTTGTAGGTGAGTTTTGTTTGTTGCTCATTTTCTATTGAAAACTGCGTTAAGTAGATTTTTAATGGATCATACAGATCAAGGGTAGAACTTTATTTTTGTAGTTGGTAACTTTTTTGTACGGACACTCCCTAGAGAGTTATGGTCATTTTAAGACAAAGCGCACTATTTTGCACTGGACGATTTGAGAAAGAAACTACTTTGACGATATGTAACTTGCTAGGGAGTGACTATACAAAAAAGTTGTCAACTACAAAAACAAAGTTCTACCCTTGATCTGTGTGATCCATTAAAAATCTACTTGATGAAACAGTCAGTATTACCATGACACATTCTCAAAGTTGGGCATTTTCAACTGAAAAAACCAAAACTTATATATTCTTTTGTCCGGTACTGTAGGTGTGTCTCTAACTAAACTAATCATACAACAGTCTCTAATTACCATGTAGTTAAAGTTTTAAAGATAAGGACAACACAGCAATTATATATTAAGCATCCATATTTATATGTTTCAGCGCTAAAATCACAAACTTTTGACTTAAGGTCCGGATTTTCCCAAAGTTAAAAAAATTCAAATTAGAAACCATTTTAAGTCGAAAAATAGTTAATTCTTTCTAATAAGCCGGATGAAAAAAGTCTCGGCTATTATTTTTTGCACTGAAAATGCTGTATTTTTAGGGTTTTTAAATGTCGCAATGGATGAAAAAACGGGTACCATCCATCAGAATTGTAGATAATTTAATTATCTATCTAATGAGCCAGACACAGAGCATTTTGGTCAGAAAAATCGATGTTTTCATACAAAAAAAACAGAGCAGAAAACATTTTCAAAGAAAAATTGTACAAAATGTACTCGAAAATACTTTGAAATAGTTACAATTTTTGAAAATAAAATATTGGGTGAAATGGCTAAAAATCATCTGTTTTTCAGTACAAAACAAAGTCATTTTCTTCCCGAAATTCTTGTTTTTTGGCTCATTCGATAGAGAAAAACCTGAAAATACTGGATTTTCAGTGCAAAAAATGAAATAATTGAATGAAAACTTGAAAAGTTGTTTAAAGGTTTGAAAATTGAAAAATTCACCAAAAGTAGACGGATCCTCAACAAAAATGGGCGCCGAAAATAAAATAATAAAATAATAAAAGTTTTCAGGTGTACTACAGCGATACTCCAAAATGGAGCGCTTCAGAAAAGTTCTCAGTGAGTTTAAGTACTTTTCTTCTCAAAATCTCAAAATCTTTACAACCCCTTTTTCCCAATTTCAGATCGGTACAACCACTTGCGAAATTATTACAAAAAAGACTTCGAATGTGTTGGTATACTCACTCAAGGTAAGTTTTCGAAAAAAAATTGGTTTAAAGGCGCATACCGTAACTTTTTTCAGGTTGATAACAAGCCATTCGAAGAGTTCCGCAACTCTCAATACAAAGAATTTGAAAAATGGGAAGTGTCCTTCAAAGGAGAAGGAAAGTTCAATATCGTTCTGGGTGAGTTGATTTAAAATTTTTTTAAATTCTAATTAAAATTTTTGAATTTCAGACAAAGGACTCAACGTCTTCATCGATGGCAAGAGGGTGAAAACTGAAGTAAGTTAGCGCAGAGTTCTTGCCGCAATGCTAGTGACTTGGCGCTTTTCTAGTGTCTAAACTACAGTAAACCTACAATTCTCCAAAGGGAATTTAATAAACTTCAATATTCCGTACCTAATTTCCAAACTTAGTTCCCCTGAATTACAATAATCCTACACCGTACCCCCCTGAAATCTTTTTTTCATTCAAAATTCACTCGATTTCCAATTTTTCCAGCCCAAAACCAAGCTTAAACCTCTAAAACTCGAAAAGTTACAGATTTTCGAAAATTTTCGAAAAAATTCGAATATCTTGAGGTACAGTAACCCTCCAAATTTTTTTCCAAACCAATCGATTTTTATATTTTCAGAATCAGCGTGTCATTCCCTTTCAAATGACTACCATCATGACCGCGTTTTGAAAATTTTGAAAATTTTTGTAAAATTTTTGTTATTCTCTGAAAAATTCTCCAAAATAATCCAATCCTTGCATGCTTGTTATCGACACGAGAAATTTAAATCTGTTTTCAAAATTCCTAAAATCTTAAAAAACCAGGTCGAAAAGCCATGATTCACATGCTTTCGAAAATCTTGAGATTTTGAGTTTAGCTACAATATGCATAGGCTTGGTTGTCGCGTTTCTAGTAAGCGTCAAAATCAATCAATAATTTCTTAATTTCAGCGTGATTTCACGGACAGGAACGCCGTCGCCACCTTCGAATTTGGCACCCACAAAGGACAGCTCACATCGTATAGTTCTGGGTAAGATATTCGTCGTTTTCAAAAAAAAAGTTGGGTTACTGTAGCTTTGGTACAAAATTTTGAATTTTTTAAATTCTTTTCTAAACATGTCGAATTTTGGACAATACCACAGAATTCAATCAAAAGCTAGCAAAGTATCAAGTGTCGCTTGACGGGAAGGATCAAACCCCTGCAGGTGACAAAGAAGGAGTTTTCGTTGCTGACAATGGTGTTTTTTTGTCATGCAGATGAGAATCCTGAGTAAAGTTTAAATGAGCTAAGATTGTTTGAGATCGGCTAAGATCGGTTGAGATCGGCTAACTAGGGAGGGTGATGGAGTCAGTTTTTGTTGGAAAAAAGTGCAGTACCATATTGGGCATATTGGTCATTATGATGACTACATATTCTTGACAGGATGGATTTTAGTAGCTCGGCTAATTTCTACTTTGATTTTGAGTGTTTCACAGTACCTTGCACGAGAAACAAGCTCGCAAAAAACGCGAAACGCGCACAGCTTTCAAAATTCCTCCCACTGCCTGCGTATCTCTCGTTCGCATACTCTCTCGCTTAGTGATTAGAGAAATCAGGATAGTTTTGCAATTTTCTGACATTTTCAGTGGTATTCCACATCAGAAAGTCATAAAAATCAAAAAACAATCCCTCTTGAGAATTGGCGATTAGCAAAAACCAGAATTTTTGAATTTTTGAAAAATAGAAAAATTTGCATCAGAGGTTTTACACAATTTTTTTTTCATTTTATGATTTGTTTCTGTTCAGAAACCAATTTCCGACTTCGAAAATTGAAAATCCAGCTGAAATAATACCAAAAACTCGGTTTCTTCAGCGCCGTTGGAAAAATGACTTAGCATAAAACTGGGAATAGCACCACAAATTCACAATAATAAAGTTGAAAATTCACAAAATCATACAAACATTTTTCCTCTACACGAAATGGATACGCCTTCTGAATACCAGTTTTGGAAATTTGAGATATTCAAGCTTTTATGTGCCCAACTCAGTAAAATTTTGCCTTTCTGTTGAGTATTACTGTAGACAATGCGAACGCGCTCTACGGCTAATTTTCAATTTTTTGAATGCGCGTTTCTCGTGCAGGGTGCTGTGTGTTTTCATACCGAAACTTTGCGTGGTTTTTAAGTATTAGCAAAGCTGCATTAGCATATGTGTCTATGTATACTTAATATATATTTCCGAGTTCCTAAAGTTCCGAAAATTCTGATCTCTATTTTGTAGTTGATCTTTTTTTCTCTATATTTCCGAATTTCCAAAGTTCCAAAAATTCTGATCTCTATTTTGTAGTTGATCTTTTTCCTTTATAGACTATAACTTTCCAGAGAGACACCGCACAAAAAAGTGATCAACTACAAAAAATGAAGATCTGGGCTTTCTCTTCTAGGTACAAAAAATTACAAAAAATTAAATACACTCACTGCTTCCAATTAATATTCCTGTACCACTACTTTATTATATTTCAAATTCCTATCAACCTTTCAACAAGTCATAATTTTAACTTGAAGTAGCTTTTTTGGATTTCCCACTTTCATTTCTTCAAATATTGTTTTCACCAACTTATGACGTGCCTTTCTTAACGCCTTCTTTTCATGAATCTATTAGGTTGGCAAGAAAGTTTTTGAGCATGTTTTGTTTTGAATGCACTCAGATAAATTACAATAATCAAAACCAACTACGCATACCATTTGTTAGATAAACTCTCTGTGATTCTGATGGCAGTCAGGAATTCCATACGACGCTTCTCTTGTGCAAGAGCCATGCCTATCTTTGGTCTTGACCAACAACTCTTACAGCAATATTTTTATTTCCGCTTTTCATCTAATACCGAAATTTCTAAATTTGTGCAACCGATAGGAAAAGTTTACAAGGATGAATTCTTCTTTTGGCACGCTATAAGTAATTAAGTTTACAACTTTAAGAAATGCGATTTTTCTGTTGTCGAAGTATCACGTACTAAAAGTGCATATGAAGAGGATTTGTACATGCTGTGAGCTGTAGAAGGAGAGTTTCCATCTCAATCTTAATGTGAATTATCAATGATAATTATAACACAATTGGAAACTTTTTGAAATGTGTCGGCAAGAATAAAAAAAGAGACATTGAACAGTCATATTTTGGCCAAAATCCGCATTCAGTGAAGGATAGACCTGCAGCTTCGAATTCTCTTTCCTCTTTCAAACTTCAATCGACCTAACCATTTGAGTATCACTAATAAAGAGTGGGATTGCACACAAACTACCCCAGTGAAACCCACCGACTTGGCGTTGATCAAACGCTGTTAGACATCATCAAAAGGAAAAAATACCTGAAGAAAATGATGACCCTTGTGTGATGGACCCTACACAACGTATATAATTGAAAAATGCAAAACAATAATCTTCTACTTTTGCTCTTTTCGTGTGCAAAAAATCAAAACTATACGTGAGTTCTCAGCTCCACAGGGTGAAAAAGTCTGCCACCTCCATAATGTTGCATTTCCGCAAGTTGCATTCCCGACAAAATATTTTCTCGCCTATTATTGGAAAACAGTTTTTAATCATACAAATAAGAGCTTGGACCTTCTTCTAACGAATTACTATAAGTTCGGGGTAATTCAGCGCTCTGCCGCTGAACAGGACTTCGATACTTAAAGTCAAGTCGAAAAATGGGTGTAAGTTTATTTTGCCTTGAAACAACCGGAGCTCTGCCAGGACGGTATCGGGAACATACCCGGTAAATTGAAGACAGTTGTGGACTAAGATGGTTACTATGTTTGGTATTTGGTATGCTTCCTGTTTGAGTAAAATAAACTTGAGTCATGCACAAAAACTTTCTTGCCAACCTAATATATCTTTTCAGATAGCAATGTCACCATCAAAACGAACACTTCCAAAAATTCCAGTCACGAAATTCGAAGAACCACCTATGAATGTGCCAGGAACCAGTTCAAACCGTTCCATCTTGAATTCAGTGTTTGCATCACCGAAAAGCGGCTCATCGAACTCTTCCCCAGATCATAACATTTTTGAAAACACACCGGACAGAGATGCTGAAAAACAAGAAAAAACAATTTCGACACAAACCGAAGAATTGAATTCATCTGAACGACGTGTGCGGTCTCAAACATGCCCAGTGGATTTACCAGGACCTGCGTCGGAATCAAAAGGTGATTTCAGTTCAAATTTCGAGTGTATTTTGAGTAACTCGTTTCATTTTCAGATGCTTTCAAAGCCGTTCGAACCGACGTGATCAAGGCAACAGTGAAATCTCGACCAGGACAAGCTCTTCCAGTTAATAATAATTAGATACTTAATTAATCAATAAAAAATTCATTAATAAAAAATCAGAATTTTAAAAATTCATAAGCGAGTGTTGCCCCATACACACTGGGCCTAGGAAAACGTAATAATGTATGAAAAAGTTGTCAACTACAAAAATGTGGCTCAAGACTTTTTAAACATAATAATGTGAAGTAAGAAACAAGAAAACGCAAAATAAGTTTGTGAGAACTTTTGAGTTTTTTTTTTGACAAATTTAGAGTTCTATAACTCTCAGAACTTCAGCTTTAAGATTTCGAAAAAAATTAAATTTTTAAACCAGGGACTTCTCGATCTGGCGCCTTCGTTATTTTGGATAGCTGAGGGATACTGTAGATTTCATTCTGAAATACTGTATTATTTGAATACTCCTATTGAGCCAACCAATTACCGGCTGAATTCCATAAGAGGAGGTTTACATAATCCAGTCTCCAGTTCCACCTCCTCTCTTTTGAACACCTGTGATCTACATACCAGATGGGTACGACTAGGCTAATCCCTATAACAACTACATAATCCTCCGGGGTTTTCCTTTCATAAATTCACAAATTGGGATAAATAAGAATATTTTTTAATTAATCATCTTTTATTAATTGTCAAAACGTCTACTCCACTCAATTTAATTTTACCACTCATGGTGATTTCATTAATGTAATTTATCTATTTTTTAAATAGCATTTATGAGGATACTGTAGATAGTATTCTTGCGAGGCAGTATGGATCAAAAGAGACGGAGAAAAACAATGAAATACATTTTGGGAGCTGTCGAGAAGTGAGGAAATGAGGTTTTTTTGTGTTAAATCTGAGCCAAACTTTGTGAGCCTATAACTCTGAGCAAAGTGTCGAGCGTGTTCCAATATTTTGTGGGAGCTCTATTGGAGTAGTCCTCGAGCTCCCACCAGAGTTTCATCAAATTCCAAATATACAAGTACTTGGGGTTCCCTTGTAACTGTCTTACAAAATAAGTTTTTGTAATATCGAAAATACAAAGAGTACATATAACTCTATTTTTGTAGTTGACAACTTTTTTGTACGGGCACTCCCTAGAGTTATAGTCATTTTAAGACGATAGCTCAAAAATCACTCTATTTTCCACTGAATTTGTCAAGTTGAGGGAAAAATTTCATTGTCGACATGTAACTTGCTAGGAAGTGCCCGTACAAAAAAGTTGCCAACTACAAAATTGGAGTTCTACTCTTGGTCTGTTCGATCCCATGAAAAGTTATATTGTGGGATAGTTAGTTTTACCATGACAATATCTCAAAGTTGGGCATTTTCAACAGAAAAAGGCAAAACTTATTACACTTTTGAACGGTACTGTATATAACGCATTCTTTGTAAGACTCGAGCAACGTGTGCCCTAGGGTAAGATTTTTATAAAAACAGATACTATTGGTCATTAGTAACCTATATGCAAAAATTTGAGCTCGGGCTCCGGGTTACGGTAGTACTGTAGGTGCTCAACGAGCAAAAAAATTTTTTTGTTGTTTTTGACCGTAGAACGCTATAATTTTTGGAATGAAATGAATATTGTTAGTGTAGTATTTTCTCAAAATTTTAAAACATGAAAATAATTTTTGACCAAGATATAACAAAACTAGTCTATTTTTTCTGAAATTTTGGGAAAACCCGTAATTTTTATGGAACAAATAGGTAATACCTTTTTACCAAGCTATGTTTACATGAAACAACAATGTTTTTGCTTTATTTTGAAATTAAAAATTTCAAAAAAATCCTATACTGTTTTTTGAAAAATTTCGATATCTGACAATGAAAAAAACGTTTTTTGAGATAACTCAAAAATTGTTTTAGAATCGAACTGTTCATCCTTTTTTAAGTGTTTTTTATACTGACACTTTATTTCCAACTCTTCAACATCATTGAGAAAAATGCACTTCTATGTATGAATTTTCTCCAAATTTTCAACTTTTTTCAAAAGTTGATTTTTGAAATACTAATAATGAATACCTTTTTACCACACTAATTTTACATTACACAACAACATTTCAACTTCATTTTGAAATCAAAATTTCAGAAAAAAATCGATACATATTGTCTGAAAAATTTTGATGTCTGAAACTGAAAAAAAATTTTTGGAGATAGCTTCAAAATTCTTTTAGAATCAAATTGCCCGCTAACTTTGGAGCATTTTTTGTATTGACCTTTTATTTCTAATTGTTTCTCAGCATTATAAAAAATCCAATATTCCTTCAATTCAACCATTTTAAGAACATAGTCAGTTTCAGGCTCAAATTTGACGTATTTCGTGGTAACGCAGTTATTTTTTTTTCTAAATAGTTTTTTTAGTTCATCAATATTGAAATCCTTTCTTTATTGAAAAGATTTAAGTTCAAAGTTTTTAAGCATCTATAAGCATTCACTACCAAAAAAACTTCAGCAACATTTTTTGTGAAAACTAGAAATAGTTTCTTGTCAATAAAGAAAGGATTTCAATATTCATGAACTAAAAAAACTATTTAGAAAAAAAAATAACTGCGTTACCACGAAATACGTCAAATTTGAGCCTGAAACTGACTATGTTCTTAAAATGGTTGAATTGAAGGAATATTGGATTTTTTATAATGATGAGAAACAATTAGAAATGAAAGGTCAATACAAAAAATGCTCCAAAGTTAGCGGGCAATTTGATTCTAAAAGAATTTTAAAGATATCTCAAAAAATTTTTTTTCAGTTTCAGACATCAAAATTTTTCAGACAATATGTATCGATTTTTTTCTGAAATTTTAATTTCAAAATGAAGTTGAAGTGTTGTTGTGTAATGTAAAATTAGTGTGGTAAAAAGGTATTCATTATTAGTATTTCAAAAATCAACTTTTGAAAAATGTTGAAAATTTGGCGAAAATTCATACATAGAAGTGCATTTTTCTCAATGATGTTGAAGAGTTGGAAATAAAGTGTCAGTACAAAAAACACTTAAAAAAGTATGAACAGTTCGATTCTAAAACAATTTTTGAGTTATCTCAAAAAACGTTTTTTTCATTGTTAGATATCGAAATTTTTCAAAAAACAGTATAGGATTTTTTTGAAATTTTTATTTTTAAAATAAAGCTAAAACATTGTTGTTTCATGTAAACATAGCTTGGTAAAAAGGTATTACCTATTTGTTCCATAAAAATTACGGGTTTTCCCAAAATTTCAGAAAAAATAGACTAGTTTTGTTATATCTTGGTCAAAAATTATTTTCATGTTTTAAAATTTTGAGAAAATACTACACTAACAATATTCATTTCATTCCAAAAATTATAGCGTTCTACGGTCAAAAACAAAAAAAAAATTTTTTGCTCTTTGAGCACCTACAGTACTACCGTAACCCGGAGCCCGAGCTCAAAAATTTTTGTATGGGTTACTAATGACCAATAGTATGTTTGACTGCAATATCTAAGCTGTACCATGAATACAGGTCCTAGGCCCACACCCTTTGATGCCATGCTCGAGTCTTACAGAGAATGCGTTATATTATTATCAATTCAAGAAGCGGTCAATGTCAAATCTCCGAAAAATGTCAAATCTCCGAAAAATGATGAAAAAACGAAAGTGAGAGCCCATGGAGGCGTGAAAAATCACTCAAGTTTGGGAAATTCTTTTTTTTTATTTTGAGAACATTTTCTGTTGAAAATTTTTTTAAATGTTCCAAGTTTTTTGGCTGAAATGTGGAACTTTGCAGTCCAGATCGAAAACAAGTGTAAATTCAATTCAGTGGTTTTCGCATCTCCTATCCGATGCGCAGAAGATTAATTATTCAGTTGAACTCTCTTTTTCTCCCCCCCCCCCCCATGTCAGTGGGTAGTGTTATTCTCCGTGTTAATGTTTGTATGCAGCGGTGTTGAGAGGAGACAACCGATCAAACCACGAACGATAGAGTGAAGAGTGCACAGTTAGAAGAAGAAAACGCAGACAAACGACCCCCCATCTCCCTCTTTGTTCTGTCCCCTACCCTCCGTCGGCTCTTTCTCCTTTATTCAACACAAAAATAAGAGAAGACGTTCTCTCGTCTTCTCCGATTATTATGTAATTTTTTAGAGGCTTTGCTGAATAAGCTTCGACAATATACTATTCTGGTTATTTTTGAATTCTAACTATTTTTCAACGATTTCTATGAATTTTGGCGGCGTCAGATTCTTCAATCCCCTGACCACTCGAATCTTCTGTTGTCTGTAGTTGACCGTGGTACCTCTCCAATCAACTTTGATGCCCCTCGACCGTGGCTCCAGTTCATTGACCGTGGATTTTTAAGGTAAATTTAGTTTACTATGAGTAAAACAAAACCAACAGACTTACATTTCTCAAAATAAGAGGCTCCGGGACATTTTCAAACCCGGCATTTCTAAACCTAACATTTTGAAGCCGGTGTAAAGATTAAATTTAAATTTTTAAAGTTGTATTATGGTTTCGAGGGTCCGGGGTTCGACACCGGCTCTAACCTTTTTTTGCAATTTATTTCTGGCTTTTTGGTACGAATCTGTTTATCAGGGTTTTCAGACTTGTACCAAAAAGCCTAAAGCAGGTGACCCTCGGAACCGTAATACTATCTTTTTTCACAAATAGGGTTTATTCGTGTTTCACCGGTTTTAAAATGTTAGGGTTGGAATAGTCCAGTTCTGAAATGCCTGGTTCCGAAACGTCTTAAATAATTTGATCATCATGCCCGAAAACCAAAAACTTTTTATTTTGTTCAGAAAAAAACTCGAGCATCTTCAAATCCCAGTGCTCAATCACCAAACAATGGAGAACCTCAGTTTGCAGAGCCACCCAAGAGACTTCGACACCATAATGTTGAGATTAACGACATCGAGATCACACTCAGTGATTTCGTCAAGGTGGCCAAGGATTGGATGGAAACTGGCATTTTACTGTATAAATTTTTTCGAAAATCTGCAAAATTCCTTTTTGCAGAACGTTCTATCAACCAGTTCAATAAAAGAATATCCAATATTTGATACACACACACACAGATAGACTCCGCCCACCAGAGATCGAGAATTTTCTGAAGAAAAATCTATTTCAGGACACTATTGGAACTTCAAAATTCTTCCACTTCCTGAAAAATTATACAGTTATTAGAATACGTGGATGTCGGCCCCTCTTCTTAAATCTGCCAAGTCTAAAATTGAAGAGAGACTCAGAGCCATTGGGCGTCCAAAGGATGACATTTCATCTGATCCAAATGAACCGTTCGTCAAGAAATGGGATCGATCACTAGAGAAATTCAGCAATGTCATTGAAAAGTATTACAATGATAATAGGCAGGTTAGTACTTTTAAAACAACATTGTTACAGTTTGTATTAAACTCTCGATTTGAAATTTCAACTTAACTTTTTAAAATCCTTACTGAGTTTTGATAAAAAAAACTATTTTCAGAGCAAGGAGGAGTTTGACAAAAAAAAGGGAATTCTAGAGGAGATTGAAGGATATCTAGCCAAGAATGTATTCAATAAACCTGTAAGTTTATCTGTTTCCTTCTTTCTACCTTTGAATCAATCATTGATACCAACATTGGTTTTTTCAGATCAGTGGAATTCAATACGAAATTAAAGCAGTTGTCCCATTTGGTAGTTCTGCATCTGGTCTCGGTATGAAAGAGGGTGACCTCGATATGACAATTTGCGTTCATCCTCCTCTCGGTAAAAGACGAACCGAAGAAATTAAAGAACGGAGCAACAAAATTTTGTCTGAAATTTATAAAAAAATTAAGTCGGGAAAAATGTTGAAAGGAAGAAAAATGAAAGACATGTCCCGCATTGACGGAGCAAGAGTTCCGATTATTAATGGGCTTGTGGATGATGTCGAGTTGGATATCAGTATCTCAATGACTGTTTTGGTTTCCGCTCAGTACCTTGCTTCCAAATTCATTGATGCTTATGAAAAGTGAGTCTTAAAAACAAGAAACAGAGCTCCGATGCATGTACAATTCCTTCAGATATAACCGTAAATTCATCTTGCTTGCTGCTTATGTCAAATATTGGTCTAAAACCAAGAAAACCGACGAAAACGAGGATTACTACAAAACAGTTTCCGAATAAAATGACGAAGAATTAAATGTTTTTAAAAATAATTTTTCGTTTCAATTCTTAGGAAATAAATTATCAATTTACCTCAGGCTCATAATGTTTCCATAACGATGTGAATGATTTGAGTCCCGTCATGAAATAGAAAACTATAAAATCCATTTGATCAGTCGGACTGGAATACCATATAGGAGTGACTTCTGAATTTTCTTTTCTTTTTTTAGCAGATTTTAATAACAACTCTCTGATAGAATTAGGTAGCCTTACGGACTCGTATAAAAGGCTAAATAGTACTTTCTTTCATCATTTCTGTTTGAAGTATGCAACAAAACATTGTATGATTGCAATTGTTTTTTATGAGTTCAGAAAAGAGAGCGACTGGAGGAAATTTGCCCCCTCCCCCCTCTCGTCTTTTTGTGTATGTGTGTGTAGAAGAGAAGTAGGAGGCTAGGAGGTAAGCGCGTTGGGCGGCCGGGTTGTTTACGCCCCGCGGGATGGTTCTTCTCAATCGAGAGATAGAAATCAAGGAAAGAGGGAAATAGACCAGTGGCCCTCGTGCCCATTTTATTTACGTTGTAAAATTAAAAATTGTAACAAATCTAGTTCCCAGTTCCTAACCAACCGCACATTAAATTGTTGGAATTCTCTCCCCGTTTCTTCTTTCCCGGTTAAACCCTCCTCCCGGTCTTTTAAAACTAACTTGAAACATGTTGATTTGTCTAAATATTTAACTTTATCTCCCCTCAATTACTAATGTTCTACTTATCCTTCTGTGTATGTTTAGCTTTGAAGTATAAATGGCAAGTGCCCTTCTTTCAATAAATAAATTCAAATGAATGCAGCCCGTCTCATGATACTCCAACTCCTGTGCCTAATAAACTCAAGTAATTTTTATAAATTTTATAATTTTAAGGAGAAGGCATAATGATAACCGCGAATGCAGTCCGTCTCACGATACTCCAACTCCTGTGCCTAATAAACTCAAGTAATTTTTATAAATTTTATAATTTTAAGGAGAAGGCATGATGATAACCGCGAATGCAGTCCGTCTCATGATACTCCAACTCCTGTGCCTAATAAACTTAGAAATTTTTATAAATTTTATAATTTCAAGGAGAAGGCATGATGATAACCGCGAATGCAGTCCGTCTCACGATACTCCAACTCCTGTGCCTAATAAACTCAAGTAATTTTTATAAATTTTATAATTTTAAGGAGAAGGCATGATGATAACCGCGAATGCAGTTCGTCTCACGATACTCCAACTCCTGTGCCTAATAAACTTAGAAATTTTTATAAATTTTATAATTTTGAGGAGAACGCATGATGATAACCGCGAATGCAGTCCGTCTCACGATACTCCAACTCCTGTGCCTAATAAACTTAGAAATTTTTATAAATTTTATAATTTTAAGGAGAACGCATGATGATAACCGCGAATGCAGTCCGTCTCACGATACTCCAACTCCTGTGCCTAATAAACTTAGAAATTTTTATAAATTTTATAATTTTAAGGAGAAGGCATGATGATAACCGCGAATGCAGTCCGTCTCACGATACTCCAACTCCTGTGCCTAATAAACTCAAGTAATTTTTATAAATTTTATAATTTTAAGGAGAAGGCATGATGATAACCGCGAATGCAGTTCGTCTCACGATACTCCAACTCCTGTGCCTAATAAACTTAGAAATTTTTATAAATTTTATAATTTTAAGGAGAACGCATGATGATAACCGCGAATGCAGTCCGTCTCACGATACTCCAACTCCTGTGCCTAATAAACTTAGAAATTTTTATAAATTTTATAATTTTAAGGAGAACGCATGATGATAACCGCGAATGCAGTCCGTCTCACGATACTCCAACTCCTGTGCCTAATAAACTTAGAAATTTTTATAAATTTTATAATTTCAAGGAGAAGGCATGATGATAACCGCGAATGCAGTCCGTCTCACGATACTCCAACTCCTGTGCCTAATAAACTCAAGTAATTTTTATAAATTTTATAATTTTAAGGAGAAGGCATGATGATAACCGCGAATGCAGTTCGTCTCACGATACTCCAACTCCTGTGCCTAATAAACTTAGAAATTTTTATAAATTTTATAATTTTGAGGAGAACGCATGATGATAACCGCGAATGCAGTCCGTCTCACGATACTCCAACTCCTGTGCCTAATAAACTTAGAAATTTTTATAAATTTTATAATTTTAAGGAGAACGCATGATGATAACCGCGAATGCAGTCCGTCTCACGATACTCCAACTCCTGTGCCTAATAAACTTAGAAATTTTTATAAATTTTATAATTTTAAGGAGAAGGCATGATGATAACCGCGAATGCAGTCCGTCTCACGATACTCCAACTCCTGTGCCTAATAAACTCAAGTAATTTTTATAAATTTTATAATTTTAAGGAGAAGGCATGATGATAACCGCGAATGCAGTCCGTCTCACGATACTCCAACTCCTGTGCCTAATAAACTCAAGTAATTTTTATAAATTTTATAATTTTAAGGAGAAGGCATAATGATAACCGCGAATGCAGTCCGTCTCACGATACTCCAACTCCTGTGCCTAACAAACTTAGAAATTTTTATAAATTTTATAATTTTAAGGAGAACGCATGATGATAACCGCGAATGCAGTCCGTCTCACGATACTCCAACTCCTGTGCCTAATAAACTTAGAAATTTTTATAAATTTTATAATTTTAAGGAGAAGGCATGATGATAACCGCGAATGCAGTCCGTCTCACGATACTCCAACTCCTGTGCCTAATAAACTCAAGTAATTTTTATAAATTTTATAATTTTAAGGAGAAGGCATGATGATAACCGCGAATGCAGTCCGTCTCACGATACTCCAACTCCTGTGCCTAATAAACTCAAGTAATTTTTATTAATTTTATAATTTTAAGGAGAAGGCATGATGATAACCGCGAATGCAGTCCGTCTCACGATACTCCAACTCCTGTGCCTAATAAACTTAGAAATTTTTATAAATTTTAAAATTTTGAGGAGAAGGCATGATGATAACCGCGAATGCAGTCCGTCTCACGATACTCCAACTCCTGTGCCTAATAAACTCAAGTAATTTTTATAAATTTTATAATTTTAAGGAGAAGGCATAATGATAACCGCGAATGCAGTCCGTCTCACGATACTCCAACTCCTGTGCCTAACAAACTTAGAAATTTTTATAAATTTTATAATTTTAAGGAGAACGCATGATGATAACCGCGAATGCAGTCCGTCTCACGATACTCCAACTCCTGTGCCTAATAAACTTAGAAATTTTTATAAATTTTATAATTTTAAGGAGAAGGCATGATGATAACCGCGAATGCAGTCCGTCTCACGATACTCCAACTCCTGTGCCTAATAAACTCAAGTAATTTTTATAAATTTTATAATTTTAAGGAGAAGGCATGATGATAACCGCGAATGCAGTCCGTCTCACGATACTCCAACTCCTGTGCCTAATAAACTCAAGTAATTTTTATAAATTTTATAATTTTAAGGAGAAGGCATGATGATAACCGCGAATGCAGTCCGTCTCACGATACTCCAACTCCTGTGCCTAATAAACTTAGAAATTTTTATAAATTTTATAATTTTAAGGAGAACGCATGATGATAACCGCGAATGCAGTCCGTCTCACGATACTCCAACTCCTGTGCCTAATAAACTCAAGTAATTTTTATAAATTTTATAATTTTAAGGAGAAGGCATGATGATAACCGCGAATGCAGTCCGTCTCACGATACTCCAACTCCTGTGCCTAATAAACTCAAGTAATTTTTATAAATTTTATAATTTTAAGGAGAAGGCATGATGATAACCGCGAATGCAGTCCGTCTCACGATACTCCAACTCCTGTGCCTAATAAACTCAAGTAATTTTTATAAATTTTATAATTTTAAGGAGAAGGCATGATGATAACCGCGAATGCAGTCCGTCTCACGATACTCCAACTCCTGTGCCTAATAAACTCAAGTAATTTTTATAAATTTTATAATTTTAAGGAGAAGGCATGATGATAACCGCGAATGCAGTCCGTCTCACGATACTCCAACTCCTGTGCCTAATAAACTCAAGTAATTTTTATAAATTTTATAATTTTAAGGAGAAGGCATAATGATAACCGCGAATGCAGTCCGTCTCACGATACTCCAACTCCTGTGCCTAACAAACTTAGAAATTTTTATAAATTTTATAATTTTAAGGAGAACGCATGATGATAACCGCGAATGCAGTCCGTCTCACGATACTCCAACTCCTGTGCCTAATAAACTTAGAAATTTTTATAAATTTTATAATTTTAAGGAGAAGGCATGATGATAACCGCGAATGCAGTCCGTCTCACGATACTCCAACTCCTGTGCCTAATAAACTCAAGTAATTTTTATAAATTTTATAATTTTAAGGAGAAGGCATGATGATAACCGCGAATGCAGTCCGTCTCACGATACTCCAACTCCTGTGCCTAATAAACTCAAGTAATTTTTATTAATTTTATAATTTTAAGGAGAAGGCATGATGATAACCGCGAATGCAGTCCGTCTCACGATACTCCAACTCCTGTGCCTAATAAACTTAGAAATTTTTATAAATTTTATAATTTTAAGGAGAACGCATGATGATAACCGCGAATGCAGTCCGTCTCACGATACTCCAACTCCTGTGCCTAATAAACTTAGAAATTTTTATAAATTTTATAATTTTAAGGAGAAGGCATGATGATAACCGCGAATGCAGTCCGTCTCACGATACTCCAACTCCTGTGCCTAATAAACTCAAGTAATTTTTATAAATTTTATAATTTTAAGGAGAAGGCATGATGATAACCGCGAATGCAGTCCGTCTCACGATACTCCAACTCCTGTGCCTAATAAACTCAAGTAATTTTTATAAATTTTATAATTTTAAGGAGAAGGCATGATGATAACCGCGAATGCAGTCCGTCTCACGATACTCCAACTCCTGTGCCTAATAAACTCAAGTAATTTTTATAAATTTTATAATTTTAAGGAGAAGGCATGATGATAACCGCGAATGCAGTCCGTCTCACGATACTCCAACTCCTGTGCCTAATAAACTCAAGTAATTTTTATAAATTTTATAATTTTAAGGAGAAGGCATGATGATAACCGCGAATGCAGTCCGTCTCACGATACTCCAACTCCTGTGCCTAATAAACTTAGAAATTTTTATAAATTTTATAATTTTAAGGAGAACGCATGATGATAACCGCGAATGCAGTCCGTCTCACGATACTCCAACTCCTGTGCCTAATAAACTCAAGTAATTTTTATAAATTTTATAATTTTAAGGAGAAGGCATGATGATAACCGCGAATGCAGTCCGTCTCACGATACTCCAACTCCTGTGCCTAATAAACTCAAGTAATTTTTATAAATTTTATAATTTTAAGGAGAAGGCATGATGATAACCGCGAATGCAGTCCGTCTCACGATACTCCAACTCCTGTGCCTAATAAACTCAAGTAATTTTTATAAATTTTATAATTTTAAGGAGAAGGCATAATGATAACCGCGAATGCAGTCCGTCTCACGATACTCCAACTCCTGTGCCTAACAAACTTAGAAATTTTTATAAATTTTATAATTTTAAGGAGAAGGCATGATGATAACCGCGAATGCAGTCCGTCTCACGATACTCCAACTCCTGTGCCTAATAAACTTAGAAATTTTTATAAATTTTATAATTTTAAGGAGAACGCATGATGATAACCGCGAATGCAGTCCGTCTCACGATACTCCAACTCCTGTGCCTAATAAACTCAAGTAATTTTTATAAATTTTATAATTTTAAGGAGAAGGCATGATGATAACCGCGAATGCAGTCCGTCTCACGATACTCCAACTCCTGTGCCTAATAAACTCAAGTAATTTTTATAAATTTTATAATTTTAAGGAGAACGCATGATGATAACCGCGAATGCAGTCCGTCTCACGATACTCCAACTCCTGTGCCTAATAAACTTAGAAATTTTTATAAATTTTATAATTTTAAGGAGAACGCATGATGATAACCGCGAATGCAGTCCGTCTCACGATACTCCAACTCCTGTGCCTAATAAACTTAGAAATTTTTATAAATTTTATAATTTTAAGGAGAAGGCATGATGATAACCGCGAATGCAGTCCGTCTCACGATACTCCAACTCCTGTGCCTAATAAACTCAAGTTATTTTTATAAATTTTATAATTTTAAGGAGAAGGCATGATGATAACCGCGAATGCAGTCCGTCTCACGATACTCCAACTCCTGTGCCTAATAAACTCAAGTAATTTTTATTAATTTTATAATTTTAAGGAGAAGGCATGATGATAACCGCGAATGCAGTCCGTCTCACGATACTCCAACTCCTGTGCCTAATAAACTTAGAAATTTTTATAAGTTTTAAAATTTTGAGGAGAAGGCATGATGATAACCGCGAATGCAGTCCGTCTCACGATACTCCAACTCCTGTGCCTAATAAACTCAAGTAATTTTTATAAATTTTATAATTTTAAGGAGAAGGCATAATGATAACCGCGAATGCAGTCCGTCTCACGATACTCCAACTCCTGTGCCTAACAAACTTAGAAATTTTTATAAATTTTATAATTTTAAGGAGAACGCATGATGATAACCGCGAATGCAGTCCGTCTCACGATACTCCAACTCCTGTGCCTAATAAACTTAGAAATTTTTATAAATTTTATAATTTTAAGGAGAAGGCATGATGATAACCGCGAATGCAGTCCGTCTCACGATACTCCAACTCCTGTGCCTAATAAACTCAAGTAATTTTTATAAATTTTATAATTTTAAGGAGAAGGCATGATGATAACCGCGAATGCAGTCCGTCTCACGATACTCCAACTCCTGTGCCTAATAAACTCAAGTAATTTTTATTAATTTTATAATTTTAAGGAGAAGGCATGATGATAACCGCGAATGCAGTCCGTCTCACGATACTCCAACTCCTGTGCCTAATAAACTTAGAAATTTTTATAAATTTTAAAATTTTGAGGAGAAGGCATGATGATAACCGCGAATGCAGTCCGTCTCACGATACTCCAACTCCTGTGCCTAATAAACTCAAGTAATTTTTATAAATTTTATAATTTTAAGGAGAAGGCATGATGATAACCGCAAATGCAGTCCGTCTCACGATACTCCAACACCTGTGCCTAATAAACTTAGAAATTTTTATAAATTTTATAATTTTGAGGAGAAGGCATGATGATAACCGCGAATGCAGTCCGTCTCACGATACTCCAACTCCTGTGCCTAATAAACTCAAGTAATTTTTATTAATTCTATAATTTTAGGGAGAAGGCATGATGATAACCGCGAATGCAGCCCGTCTCATGATACTCCAACTCCTGTGCCTAATAAACTTAGAAATTTTTATAAATTTCATAATTTTAAGGAGAAGGCATGATGATAACCGCGAATGCAGTCCGTCTCACGATACTCCAACTCCTGTGCCTAATAAACTCAAGTAATTTTTATAAATTTTATAATTTTAAGGAGAAGGCATGATGATAACCGCGAATGCAGTCCGTCTCACGATACTCCAACTCCTGTGCCTAATAAACTCAAGTAATTTTTATAAATTTTATAATTTTAAGGAGAAGGCATGATGATAACCGCGAATGCAGTCCGTCTCACGATACTCCAACTCCTGTGCCAAATAAACCCCAGGGGCCTCTCTAATTAGAACTAACTTGACAATTGATAAGAAGCCATTCTCCTTGATTCCAGGTCCATTTCTCGTTGTCGTCCTAGTCGTTGATTGTTTGTGGAGTTCTCTTGTGTAGATGTGTGGTCGTATCTGAAAACTTATCAACATTAAAATCATCAATCAAAGAGATAGAGGAAGAAACCAAGAGAGTTTGGCTAAAAAAAGTAACTTGAGCAAGAAATAAAAAGGAGGTGTAAGTAGCACAGGTAGGTATGAAATATGAAATAGGTATGAAATAGGAAAGGAATGCTATGAAAACCAGAGAGAGACCAAAAAGAGGGAACTGCTCGGTGTAAGAGTGAAAGGGACAACTGACTGTGTTCCATATGGCTAGTCTTATATGGTCAGGGGGCGTGTCCTATTTGCTGCCATCTAATAGATTTCCCATAGAGGTAAGTGACAGGTGGAGAAGAAAATAACAATAAGAACACAGGACGTCTTCTTCACGTTTATAGTTATTGATTTGTCATTTTTGTTCACACCTGTCGGTATGACCTCAATTGGCATGTTAACCAATGAATGTGAAGAAGACGGCCTGTGTTCTGCCATAACGGTTCTCTGGAAAATATATCGATTGACGGAAGGAATTCAAATTTTAACAAGTGTTTTGTTCAAAACTGAAAAAAAATGTACCTGATGTTAGAAAATGTTGTGCCTCAGTGATCTTAGCGAGTTTTTTGACTAAAGTAAAGCGCAACTAGTTTTTCCAATCTGTTCTTGCTAATTATAGGAAGTGGGAAGTAGCGGGAACGATGCAGATCCTTAGGTCCACGTGTTTAGAAATAAAAGTATTAATAGCTAAAACAAGTTGAAATTTTGAACACTAGTCAGATACAGAGTGAGCATAACAAGAGAGCAACTGAAACACTAATAGATATCAAGAGCAAGATTTTCGAAATCATTCGGCATGGGGGAAGCTTTTTTTGAATTGTGTGAATTTGCTAAACTCATCAGTTTTAAAATATGAAATAAGAATTCAAGAAGTAACTTGACATGGAATGTATTTTGACTGCTACCCCTAAAGTACTGATTTTTTTCGCTCATTCGATAAGTGTTCTCGAGACAAAATGGCCCATAAAGGCTTTTCCTGTGATGTGACCTCGTTTTTGAAAAATTGAGATTTTTCGAAAATGAAATTTTTTCGAAAAATTTTTTTCATTAATTTTTTTCATTATTTTACCGGATTGTTCAGAAAATGGGCTTTACACATAATTGTAGCAAATTTCATGAAGTTTTTGACAAAAATATGACACTCATGAAAAAATAATTTTTTGATCCTGAAAAACGTAAAAATGTGACACCCTCCAAAAAAAAATTTTTTTTTCGAGGTCGGCAGAGGTGACATACATATGATAAGAAAGTACAACTTATGCGGATCATTTTTTCATATAGCACTATAGTCGCTTCCAGTTGAAAATTAAGGAAAACATTGCTCTGAAAATTTTCATTTTTCGAAAAAATGTGACATGTCGGAAATAAGTTCGAATTTCTAATATTGTCCAAGCTCCCAATCAAATTTAATAAAAATAACAATTTTCAGATTATGTTCCACCATTTTCAAACAATGATTCACATCCCTGTTAACTTCTCTTGTCATAACACTCGTTCAAAGATTGCAAGTTTTCTCATGTGGTGGAGATTCAATTGCTCATAATTCCTCTAAAACTGAAGCAAACTTGTTCAAAAGCTCAGATCAACCCAAAAATGACAATTGCTTCTCAAAAATCATAATTGGGCTGTTTTTCCAAAAATTATTTTTTTCGATTTTTGATAAGGGGGGACCACATGAAATGTTTCCAGAAACTTGAAAAAATTTTTTTTCGAAAACAACTCAAAACAAGTTTGTAAACAAGAATAGATGCTGAAAACCGTTAATTGTTGTTGTTTTCGAAAAAAAAATTTTCAAGTTTCTGGAAAAATTTCATGTGGTCCCCCCTTATCAAAAATCAAAAAAAATAATTTTTGGAAAAACAGCCCAATTATGATTTTTGAGAAGCAATAGTTATTTTTGGATTGTTCTAAGCTTTTGAAC
The DNA here is from genome assembly GCF_010183535.1 of Caenorhabditis remanei. NCBI lineage: Eukaryota > Metazoa > Nematoda > Chromadorea > Rhabditida > Rhabditidae > Caenorhabditis > Caenorhabditis remanei. The sequence continues at coordinate 3,395,198 of NC_071333.1, read as the reverse complement.
AAGTTTGCTTTAGTTTAAGAGGAGTTATCAGCAATTGAATTTCCACCACATGAGAAAACTTGCAATCTAGTGTCATATTTTTGTCAAAAACTTCATGAAATTTGCTACAATTATGTGTAAAGCCCATTTTCTGAACAATCCGGTAAAATAATGAAAAAAATTAATGAAAAAAATTTTTCGAAAAAATTTCATTTTCGAAAAATCTCAATTTTTCAAAAACGAGGTCACATCACAGGAAAAGCCTTTATGGGCCATTTTGTCTCGAGAACACTTATCGAATGAGCGAAAAAAATCAGTACTTTAGGGGTAGCAGTCAAAATACATTCCATGTCAAGTTACTTCTTGAATTCTTATTTCATATTTTAAAACTGATGAGTTTAGCAAATTCACACAATTCAAAAAAAGCTTCCCCCATGCCGAATGATTTCGAAAATCTTGCTCTTGATATCTATTAGTGTTTCAGTTGCTCTCTTGTTATGCTCACTCTGTATCTGACTAGTGTTCAAAATTTCAACTTGTTTTAGCTATTAATACTTTTATTTCTAAACACGTGGACCTAAGGATCTGCATCGTTCCCGCTACTTCCCACTTCCTATAATTAGCAAGAACAGATTGGAAAAACTAGTTGCGCTTTACTTTAGTCAAAAAACTCGCTAAGATCACTGAGGCACAACATTTTCTAACATCAGGTACATTTTTTTTCAGTTTTGAACAAAACACTTGTTAAAATTTGAATTCCTTCCGTCAATCGATATATTTTCCAGAGAACCGTTATGGCAGAACACAGGCCGTCTTCTTCACATTCATTGGTTAACATGCCAATTGAGGTCATACCGACAGGTGTGAACAAAAATGACAAATCAATAACTATAAACGTGAAGAAGACGTCCTGTGTTCTTATTGTTATTTTCTTCTCCACCTGTCACTTACCTCTATGGGAAATCTATTAGATGGCAGCAAATAGGACACGCCCCCTGACCATATAAGACTAGCCATATGGAACACAGTCAGTTGTCCCTTTCACTCTTACACCGAGCAGTCCCCTTTTTTTGGTCTCTCCCTGGTTTTCATAGCATTCCTTTCCTATTTCATACCTATTTCATATTTCATACCTACCTGTGCTACTTACACCTCCTTTTTATTTCTTGCTCAAGTTACTTTTTTTAGCCAAACTCTCTTGGTTTCTTCCTCTATCTCTTTGATTGATGATTTTAATGTTGATAAGTTTTCAGATACGACCACACATCTACACAAGAGAACTCCACAAACAATCAACGACTAGGACGACAACGAGAAATGGACCTGGAATCAAGGGGAATGGCTTCTTATCAATTGTCAAGTTAGTTCTAATTAGAGAGGCCCCTGGGGAGTGAGAGCTCAATGAGTGTGTAGGTGGTTCGATGGTATAAGAGTAATACAGGTTCATTGAGTATAAGTGAATAGAAAGTGATAAAACAGGGGAAATGGGGGAAGGGAAAATGATAGGAAACAATAGACAAACACTTTATTAGGCACAGGAGTTGGAGTATCATGAGACGGACTGCATTCGCGGTTATCATCATGCCTTCTCCTTAAAATTATAAAATTTATAAAAATTTCTAAGTTTATTAGGCACAGGAGTTGGAGTATCGTGAGACGGACTGCATTCGCGGTTATCATCATGCCTTCTCCTTAAAATTATAAAATTTATAAAAATTTCTAAGTTTATTAGGCACAGGAGTTGGAGTATCGTGAGACGGACTGCATTCGCGGTTATCATCATGCCTTCTCCTTAAAATTTAAAAATTTATAAAAATTACTTGAGTTTATTAGGCACAGGAGTTGGAGTATCGTGAGACGGACTGCATTCGCGGTTATCATCATGCCTTCTCCTTAAAATTATAAAATTTATAAAAATTACTTGAGTTTATTAGGCACAGGAGTTGGATTATCGTGAGACGGACTGCATTCGCGGTTATCATCATGCCTTCTCCTTAAAATTATAAAATTTATGAAAAATACTTGAGTTTATTAGGCACAGGAGTTGGATTATCGTGAGACGGACTGCATTCGCAATTATCATCATGCCTTCTCCTTAAAATTATAAAATTTATGAAAATTTCTAAGTTTGTTAGGCACAGGAGTTGGAGTATCGTGAGACGGACTGCATTCGCGGTCTATCATCATGCCTTCTCCTTAAAATTATAAAATTTATAAAAATTTCTAAGTTTATTAGGCACAGGAGTTGGAGTATCGTGAGACGGACTGCATTCGCGGTTATCATCATGCCTTCTCCTTAAAATTATAAAATTTATAAAAATTTCTAAGTTTATTAGGCACAGGAGTTGGAGTATCGTGAGACGGACTGCATTCGCGGTTATCATCATGCCTTCTCCTTAAAATTTAAAATTTATAAAAATTACTTGAGTTTATTAGGCACAGGAGTTGGAGTATCGTGAGACGGACTGCATTCGCGGTTATCATCATGCCTTCTCCTTAAAATTATAAAATTTATAAAAATTACTTGAGTTTATTAGGCACAGGAGTTTGATTATCGTGAGACGGACTGCATTCGCGGTTATCATCATGCCTTCTCCTTAAAATTATAAAATTTATGAAAATTTCTAAGTTTGTTAGGCACAGGAGTTGGAGTATCGTGAGACGGACTGCATTCGCGGTCTATCATCATGCCTTCTCCTTAAAATTATAAAATTTATAAAAATTTCTAAGTTTATTAGGCACAGGAGTTGGAGTATCGTGAGACGGACTGCATTCGCGGTTATCATCATGCCTTCTCCTTAAAATTATAAAATTTATAAAAATTACTTGAGTTTATTAGGCACAGGAGTTGGATTATCGTGAGACGGAGTGCATTCGCGGTTATCATCATGCCTTCTCCTTAAAATTATAAAATTTATAAAAAATACTTGAGTTTATTAGGCACAGGAGTTGGATTATCGTGAGACGGACTGCATTCGCGGTTATCATCATGCCTTCTCCTTAAAATTATAAAATTTATAAAAATTTCTAAGTTTATTAGGCACAGGAGTTGGATTATCGTGAGACGGACTGCATTCGCGGTCTATCATCATGCCTTCTCCTTAAAATTATAAAATTTATAAAAATTTCTAAGTTTATTAGGCACAGGAGTTGGAGTATCGTGAGACGGACTGCATTCGCGGTTATCATCATGCCTTCTCCTTAAAATTATAAAATTTATAAAAATTACTTGAGTTTATCAGGCACAGGAGTTGGAGTATCGTGAGACGGACTGCATTCGCGGTTATCATCATGCCTTCTCCTTAAAATTATAAAATTTATGAAAATTTCTAAGTTTGTTAGGCACAGGAGTTGGAGTATCGTGAGACGGACTGCATTCGCGGTCTATCATCATGCCTTCTCCTTAAAATTATAAAATTTATAAAATTTCTAAGTTTATTAGGCACAGGAGTTGGAGTATCGTGAGACGGACTGCATTCGCGGTTATCATCATGCCTTCTCCTTAAAATTATAAAATTTATAAAAATTTCTAAGTTGTTAGGCACAGGAGTTGGAGTATCGTGAGACGGACTGCATTCGCGGTTATCATCATGCCTTCTCCTTATAATTATAAAATTCATAAAAATTCTGAGTTTAGTTAGGCACAGGAGTTGGAGTATCGTGAGACGGACTGCATTCGCGGTTATCATCATGCCTTCTCCTTAAAATTATAAAATTTATAAAAATTTCTAAGTTTATTAGGCACAGGAGTTGGAGTATCGTGAGACGGACTGCATTCGCGGTTATCATCATGCCTTCTCCTTAAAATTATAAAATTTATAAAAATTTCTAAGTTTGTTAGGCACAGGAGTTGGAGTATCGTGAGACGGACTGCATTCGCGGTTATCATCATGCCTTCTCCTTAAAATTATAAAATTTACAAAAATTACTTGAGTTTATTAGGCACAGGAGTTGGAGTATCGTGAGACGGACTGCATTCGCGGTTATCATCATGCCTTCTCCTTAAAATTATAAAATTATAAAAAATTTCTAAGTTTGTTAGGCACAGGAGTTGGAGTATCGTGAGACGGACTGCATTCGCGGTCTATCATCATGCCTTCTCCTTAAAATTATAAAATTTATTAAAATTTCTAAGTTTATTAGGCACAGGCAGTTGGAGTATCGTGAGACGGACTGCATTCGCGGTTATCATCATGCCTTCTCCTTAAAATTATAAAATTTATAAAATTTCTAAGTTTGTTAGGCACAGGAGTTGGAGTATCGTGAGACGGACTGCATTCGCGGTCTATCATCATGCCTTCTCCTTAAAATTATGAAATTTATTAAAATTACTTGAGTTTATTAGGCACAGGAGTTGGAGTATCGTGAGACGGACTGCATTCGCGGTTATCATCATGCCTTCTCCTTAAAATTATAAAATTTATTAAAATTACTTGAGTTTATTAGGCACAGGAGTTGGAGTATCGTGAGACGGACTGCATTTGCGGTTATCATCATGCCTTCTCCGTTAAAATTATAAAATTTATTAAAAATTACTTGAGTTTATTAGGCACAGGAGTTGGAGTATCGTGAGACGGACTGCATTCGCGGTTATCATCATGCCTTCTCCGTTAAAATTATAAAATTTATTAAAATTACTTGAGTTTATTAGGCACAGGAGTTGGAGTATCGTGAGACGGACTGCATTTGCGGTTATCATCATGCCTTCTCCTTAAAATTATAAAATTTATTAAAATTACTTGAGTTTATTAGGCACAGGAGTTGGAGTATCGTGAGACGGACTGCATTCGCGGTTATCATCATGCCTTCTCCTTAAAATTATAAAATTTATAAAAATTTCTAAGGTTGTTAGGCACAGGAGTTGGAGTATCGTGAGACGGACTGCATTCGCGGTTATCATCATGCCTTCTCCTTAAAATTATAAAATTTATAAAAATTACTTGAGTTTATTAGGCACAGGAGTTGGAGTATCGTGAGACGGACTGCATTCGCGGTTATCATCATGCCTTCTCCTTAAAATTATAAAATTTATAAAAATTTCTAAGTTTATTAGGCACAGGAGTTGGAGTATCGTGAGACGGACTGCATTCGCGGTTATCATCATGCCTTCTCCTTAAAATTATAAAATTTATAAAAATTTCTAAGTTTATTAGGCACAGGAGTTGGAGTATCGTGAGACGGACTGCATTCGCGGTTATCATCATGCCTTCTCCTTAAAATTATAAAATTTATAAAAATTTACTTAAGTTTATTAGGCACAGGAGTTGGAGTATCGTGAGACGGACTGCATTCGCGGTTATCATCATGCCTTCTCCTTAAAATTATAAAATTTATAAAATTTCTAAGTTTGTTAGGCACAGGAGTTGGAGTATCGTGAGACGGACTGCATTCGCGGTCTATCATCATGCCTTCTCCTTAAAATTATAAAATTTATAAAAATTTCTAAGTTTATTAGGCACAGGAGTTGGAGTATCGTGAGACGGACTGCATTCGCGGTTATCATCATGCCTTCTCCTTAAAATTATAAAATTTATAAAATTACTAAGTTTATTAGGCACAGGAGTTGGAGTATCGTGAGACGGACTGCATTCGCGGTTATCATCATGCCTTCTCCTTAAAATTATAAAATTTATAAAAATTACTTGAGTTTATTAGGCACAGGAGTTGGAGTATCGTGAGACGGACTGCATTCGCGGTTATCATCATGCCTTCTCCTTAAAATTATAAAATTTATAAAATTTCTAAGTTTAGTTAGGCACAGGAGTTGGAGTATCGTGAGACGGACTGCATTCGCGGTTATCATCATGCCTTCTCCTTAAAATTATAAAATTTATAAAAATTTCTAAGTTTATTAGGCACAGGAGTTGGAGTATCGTGAGACGGACTGCATTCGCGGTTATCATCATGCCTTCTCCTTAAAATTATAAAATTTATAAAAATTACTTGAGTTTATTAGGCACAGGAGTTGGAGTATCGTGAGACGGACTGCATTCGCGGTTATCATCATGCCTTCTCCTTAAAATTATAAAATTTATAAAAATTTCTAAGTTTGTTAGGCACAGGAGTTGGAGTATCGTGAGACGGACTGCATTCGCGGTCTATCATCATGCCTTCTCCTTAAAATTATAAAATTTATAAAAATTTCTAAGTTTATTAGGCACAGGAGTTGGAGTATCGTGAGACGGACTGCATTCGCGGTTATCATCATGCCTTCTCCTTAAAATTAGAAAATTTATAAAAATTACTTGAGTTTATTAGGCACAGGAGTTGGAGTATCGTGAGACGGACTGCATTCGCGGTTATCATCATGCCTTCTCCTTAAAATTATAAAATTAAAAAAATTTCTAAGTTTGTTAGGCACAGGAGTTGGAGTATCGTGAGACGGACTGCATTCGCGGTTATCATCATGCCTTCTCCTTATAATTATAAAATTTATAAAAATTCTGAGTTTGTTAGGCACAGGAGTTGGAGTATCGTGAGACGGACTGCATTCGCGGTTATCATCATGCCTTCTCCTTAAAATTATAAAATTTATAAAATTTCTAAGTTTGTTAGGCACAGGAGTTGGAGTATCGTGAGACGGACTGCATTCGCGGTTATCATCATGCCTTCTCCTTAAAATTATAAAATTTATTAAAATTACTTGAGTTTATTAGGCACAGGAGTTGGAGTATCGTGAGACGGACTGCATTCGCGGTTATCATCATGCCTTCTCCTTAAAATTATAAATTTATAAAATTACTTGAAGTTTAGTTAGGCACAGGAGTTGGAGTATCGTGAGACGGACTGCATTCGCGGTTATCATCATGCCTTCTCCTTAAAATTATAAAATTTATAAAATTACTTGAGTTTATTAGGCACAGGAGTTGGAGTATCGTGAGACGGACTGCATTCGCGGTTATCATCATGCCTTCTCCTTAAAATTATAAAATTATAAAAATTTCTAAGTTTATTAGGCACAGGAGTTGGAGTATCGTGAGACGGACTGCATTCGCGGTCTATCATCATGCCTTCTCCTTAAAATTATAAAATTATAAAATTTCTAAGTTTATTAGGGCACAGCAGTTGGAGTATCGTGAGACGGACTGCATTCGCGGTTATCATCATGCCTTCTCCTTAAAATTATAAAATTTATAAAAATTTCTAAGTTTGTTAGGCACAGGAGTTGGAGTATCGTGAGACGGACTGCATTCGCGGTCTATCATCATGCCTTCTCCTTAAAATTATGAAATTTATTAAAATTTCTAAGTTTGTTAGGCACAGGAGTTGGAGTATCGTGAGACGGACTGCATTCGCGGTTATCATCATGCCTTCTCCTTAAAATTATAAAATTTATAAAAATTACTTGAGTTTATTAGGCACAGGAGTTGGAGTATCGTGAGACGGACTGCATTCGCGGTTATCATCATGCCTTCTCCTTAAAATTATAAAATTTATTAAAATTACTTGAGTTTATTAGGCACAGGAGTTGGAGTATCGTGAGACGGACTGCATTTGCGGTTATCATCATGCCTTCTCCTTAAAATTATAAAATTTATTAAAATTACTTGAGTTTATTAGGCACAGGAGTTGGAGTATCGTGAGACGGACTGCATTTGCGGTTATCATCATGCCTTCTCCTTAAAATTATAAAATTCATAAAAATTTCTAAGTTTATTAGGCACAGGAGTTGGAGTATCGTGAGACGGACTGCATTCGCGGTTATCATCATGCCTTCTCCTTAAAATTATAAAATTTATAAAAATTTCTGAGGTTGTTAGGCACAGGAGTTGGAGTATCGTGAGACGGACTGCATTCGCGGTTATCATCATGCCTTCTCCTTAAAATTATAAAATTTATTAAAATTACTTGAGTTTATTAGGCACAGGAGTTGGAGTATCGTGAGACGGACTGCATTCGCGGTTATCATCATGCCTTCTCCTTAAAATTATAAAATTTATAAAAATTTCTAAGTTTGTTAGGCACAGGAGTTGGAGTATTGTGAGACGGACTGCATTCGCGGTCTATCATCATGCCTTCTCGTTAAAATTATGAAATTTATTAAAATTACTTGAGTTTATTAGGCACAGGAGTTGGAGTATCGTGAGACGGACTGCATTCGCGGTTATCATCATGCCTTCTCCTTAAAATTATAAAATTTATAAAAATTTCTAAGTTTATTAGGCACAGGAGTTGGAGTATCGTGAGACGGACTGCATTTGCGGTTATCATCATGCCTTCTCCTTAAAATTATAAAATTTATAAAAATTTCTAAGTTTATTAGGCACAGGAGTTGGAGTATCGTGAGACGGACTGCATTCGCGGTTATCATCATGCCTTCTCCTTAAAATTATAAAATTTATAAAAATTTCTAAGTTTATTAGGCACAGGAGTTGGAGTATCGTGAGACGGACTGCATTCGCGGTTATCATCATGCCTTCTCCTTAAAATTATAAAATTTATTAAAATTACTTGAGTTTATTAGGCACAGGAGTTGGAGTATCGTGAGACGGACTGCATTTGCGGTTATCATCATGCCTTCTCCTTAAAATTATGAAATTTATCAAAATTACTTGAGTTTATTAGGCACAGGAGTTGGAGTATCGTGAGACGGACTGCATTCGCGGTTATCATCATGCCTTCTCCTTAAAATTATAAAATTCATAAAAATTTCTAAGGTTGTTAGGCACAGGAGTTGGAGTATCGTGAGACGGACTGCATTCGCGGTTATCATCATGCCTTCTCCTTGAAAGTATGAAATTTATTAAAATTACTTGAGTTTATTAGGCACAGGAGTTGGAGTATCGTGAGACGGATTGCATTCGCGGTTATCATCATGCCTTCTCCTTAAAATTATAAAATTTATAAAAATTTCTAAGTTTATTAGGCACAGGAGTTGGAGTATTGTGAGACGGACTGCATTCGCGGTCTATCATCATGCCTTCTCCTTAAAATTATGAAATTTATTAAAATTACTTGAGTTTATTAGGCACAGGAGTTGGAGTATCGTGAGACGGACTGCATTCGCGGTTATCATCATGCCTTCTCCTTAAAATTATAAAATTTATAAAATTTCTAAGGTTGTTAGGCACAGGAGTTGGAGTATCGTGAGACGAACTGCATTCGCGGTTATCATCATGCCTTCTCCTTAAAATTATAAAATTTATTAAAATTATTGAGTTTATTAGGCACAGGAGTTGGAGTATCGTGAGACGGACTGCATTCGCGGTTATCATCATGCCTTCTCCTTAAAATTATAAAATTTATAAAAATTTCTAAGGTTATTAGGCACAGGAGTTGGAGTATCGTGAGACGGACTGCATTCGCGGTTATCATCATGCCTTCTCCTTAAAATTATGAAATTTATTAAAATTACTTGAGTTTATTAGGCACAGGAGTTGGAGTATCGTGAGACGGACTGCATTCGCGGTTATCATCATGCCTTCTCCTTAAAATTATAAAATTTATAAAAATTTCTAAGGTTGTTAGGCACAGGAGTTGGAGTATCGTGAGACGGACTGCATTCGCGGTTATCATCATGCCTTCTCCTTAAAATTATAAAATTTATTAAAATTTACTAAGTTTATTAGGCACAGGAGTTGGAGTATCGTGAGACGGACTGCATTTGCGGTTATCATCATGCCTTCTCCTTAAAATTATAAAATTTATAAAATTTCTAAGTTTATTAGGCACAGGAGTTGGAGTATCGTGAGACGGACTGCATTCGCGGTTATCATCATGCCTTCTCCTTAAAATTATAAAATTCATAAAAATTTCTAAGTTTATTAGGCACAGGAGTTGGAGTATCGTGAGACGGACTGCATTCGCGGTTATCATCATGCCTTCTCCTTAAAATTATAAAATTTATTAAAATTACTTGAGTTTATTAGGCACAGGAGTTGGAGTATCGTGAGACGGACTGCATTTGCGGTTATCATCATGCCTTCTCCTTAAAATTATGAAATTTATCAAAATTACTTGAGTTTATTAGGCACAGGAGTTGGAGTATCGTGAGACGGACTGCATTCGCGGTTATCATCATGCCTTCTCCTTAAATTATAAAATTCATAAAAATTTCTAAGTTGTTAGGCACAGGAGTTGGAGTATCGTGAGACGGACTGCATTCGCGGTTATCATCATGCCTTCTCCTTGAAAGTATGAAATTTATTAAAATTACTTGAGTTTATTAGGCACAGGAGTTGGAGTATCGTGAGACGGATTGCATTCGCGGTTATCATCATGCCTTCTCCTTAAAATTATAAAATTTATAAAAATTTCTAAGTTTATTAGGCACAGGAGTTGGAGTATTGTGAGACGGACTGCATTCGCGGTCTATCATCATGCCTTCTCCTTAAAATTATGAAATTTATTAAAATTACTTGAGTTTATTAGGCACAGGAGTTGGAGTATCGTGAGACGGACTGCATTCGCGGTTATCATCATGCCTTCTCCTTAAAATTATAAAATTTATAAAAATTTCTAAGGTTGTTAGGCACAGGAGTTGGAGTATCGTGAGACGAACTGCATTCGCGGTTATCATCATGCCTTCTCCTTAAAATTATAAAATTTATTAAAATTAATTGAGTTATTAGGCACAGGAGTTGGAGTCTCGTGAGACGGACTGCATTCGCGGTTATCATCATGCCTTCTCCTTAAAATTATAAAATTTATAAAAATTTCTAAGGTTGTTAGGCACAGGAGTTGGAGTATCGTGAGACGGACTGCATTCGCGGTTATCATCATGCCTTCTCCTTAAAATTATGAAATTTATTAAAATTACTTGAGTTTATTAGGCACAGGAGTTGGAGTCTCGTGAGACGGACTGCATTCGCGGTTATCATCATGCCTTCTCCTTAAAATTATAAAATTTATAAAAATTTCTAAGGTTGTTAGGCACAGGAGTTGGAGTATCGTGAGACGGACTGCATTCGCGGTTATCATCATGCCTTCTCCTTAAAATTATAAAATTTATTAAAATTAATTGAGTTTATTAGGCACAGGAGTTGGAGTATCGTGAGACGGACTGCATTGCGGTTATCATCATGCCTTCTCCTTAAAATTATAAAATTTATAAAAATTTCTAAGGTTGTTAGGCACAGGAGTTGGAGTATCGTGAGACGGACTGCATTTGCGGTTATCATCATGCCTTCTCCTTAAAATTATAAATTTATTAAAATTACTTGAGTTTATTAGGCACAGGAGTTGGAGTATCGTGAGACGGACTGCATTCGCGGTTATCATCATGCCTTCTCCTTAAAATTATAAAATTTATTAAATTACTTGAGTTTATAGGCACGGAGTTGGAGTATCGTGAGACGACTGCATTTGCGGTTATCATCATGCCTTCTCCTTAAAATTATGAAATTTATTAAAATTACTTGAGTTTATTAGGCAACAGGAGTGGAGTATCGTGAGACGGACTGCATTCGCGGTTATCATCATGCCTTCTCCTTAAAATTATGAAATTTATTAAAATTACTTGAAGTTTATTAGGCACAGGAGTTGGAGTATCGTGAGACGGACTGCATTTGCGGTTATCATCATGCCTTCTCCTTAAAATTATGAAATTTATTAAATTACTTGAGTTTTATTAGGCACAGGAGTTGGAGTATCGTGAGACGGACTGCATTCGCGGTTATCATCATGCCTTCTCC